>NC_135356.1:12453935-12786554 GCF_051622035.1 Arctopsyche grandis
TTGAGACTCGCCCACGTGTGGATGGACTCTTACCTCGTAAGCTTTCTTACAAACGTATACATTTACTTAAGACGCAAGCTAATTCTCGCCTTTTCGCCAGGATAACTATTTGAAGAAGGTTCCCAGTGCGATCAATGAAGACTACGGTGATATATCGGAGAGGATGGCTTTGAGGGAATCGCTCAATTGCAAATCATTCCAATGGTATTTGGATAATGTGTATCCAGAAATGATACTTGACACAGATAGTGAGAATAAAGTTAAGCAAAAGATGATCGCGCTCGCTGACTCTCAAAATAAATTTCAACCATGGCATTCCAGGTATGTTTAATTTTTTTTAATAAAATATATATATATAAAAAACTCCACAAAATCTAATTGTTCCAGAGAGTATTTTGAATAGTCATACTACAGTCAACTATCTTTCAATCTCTTTAGCTTTTATTTTCTTTGATTTCAAAACAATTTAAACTTTTGTACATTGTTTTGCCAAAAATTGGATATTATTTGGATAAGTTTCCAATGTGCTTTCATAGAATGTGTGCACTGCATTAATAACTCAATTAACTCATTGTGGACAGGCGAAATATTCCGAAAACTCTGTGAGAGTCTGTGTATTTTTGGCAAAGTACCGATAAAAATAATAGATTTTGTAAATTAAACATACATATGTAACTCCTAAACCTTTATATCAATTAAATTTAAAATTAAAACACAGCTTCTTTACAGTTGTCTTCGACTTATATTTCTCAAACTGTGGTGATTCAGTTTTGTATAAAATTTATACATTTCAATATATTTTCACATAATAAACGATATTTATCTTAGTTGACTTGTAAGCTCCTTAGTTGACTTGTCGATGTCATGACATTGAAACTAAATGCTTCCACAAGTATTTCATATTAAAAAGTATCATAAATTGAAACTATAGGAGGTTCTGGCTTCGAAGACATATTGATTTTTTTGTTGTAATTATTTTCATTGAATTTCAGAAAGCGAAACTACGTCGATAGCTATCGATTACGACTAACGAACACCACATTATGTATTCAAGCTGCCAAAGACATTAAAACGAAAGGTGGAAGTCTTATTTTAGCAACCTGCACTCGTACGGCTAATCAGGTAATCCATTAAATACATATTTTATATTTTTATATCAAAATGCCATTTATGAAAAAAAATGATCAAAGTATTGACACATGTTGTATGGATTGATACTATTTATTTAATACTTTGAAAAGGCGCCATAGCCGATGGACCCAATTTTAGATTTTCCCATGATCCCTTAGTGACATTTTTCTAATGCTTTGTTCATATACGAACGTTGGCAACCACCTCGTTGATTATTTGCAAATATCCGCTTCGGTCTTCAGCGCCTCGGAACAGTCCACGTGCGCATGTTTCGAAGCCAAGACAATTTCTTCCTCCTGATTCATTTTCTGCCTTCTATTTTTCCCATGGTTATCAAACAGAAATTCGGACCCCGTTACATGTGTCCGAGGTACTCTTATCTTTCTCCCTATCATGCTGAGGACAGCTTCAATTGTGACTTTTTTGGTCCATGGAATCTTCAACATACGCCTGTAGATCCACATCTCAAAAGCTTCGATGCGGCTGATCATCCTGGTCTTCAGAGTCCACGTTTCGCATCTATATAGCAACACTGACGAGACGTAGCTCTTCGTGAATCTCAAACGCGTACGAAGATTGAGATGCATGTTTGTAAGCCCCGCGTTCATTTTGATATACGCTGTTCTAGCCATATCGATGCGGATTCTTAAATCTTGATCTGGGTCCATCTCTTCACTTAACGCAAGTACCCAAGTGTTTAAATCTTATGACTGTTTCTAACACCTCTTCATCCAACGTTAGATCACCGGTGTCTGTTTGCAATTCGTCACATATATGGTTTTAAACTTGTACATATATAAATTTTGAAATCATATTCAAATAGTGGTAAGATGGTTTTGCCAATTTAATGAGGAACCGCTTCAACAATGAAATCTTAAAAAATATTTTTCAATCATGGTCAACCCATGGGATTGAATCCGGCAACCTCTCAGTGGTTAGCATTAACTCAACACCAAGCTATGCTGCTAGTATTGAATGATAAAATGTTGAATGATGAGAAGTAGTATGCTTAAGAGGAGAGGCGACAAAAACAATGAAGATTTGTTGAGATGGTGATTGAAGCAGCAATGACTAGGCCATGTAGATAGAAAAATAGATGAAATTTAGACAGTAGTAGAAACGTTCTAATCTGACCCAAGAAATTGAAGGTCACGAGTGAAATTGATGTATGAATTGAGGAATGAGGATCAGATAAGAATGTAAGCAGTTGATTATAGCATAATGACAATGGTATATTTTGATTTTAATATATGTAGTTAATGTTTTCAGATGTGGCACGAGACCATTCTGAAAGAATTGGTGTTGGGTAGGATGCTTTGCTTGGACTCGAGCAATTCTGGTATACAACACCCGATTCTATCGAAGTGTCACGAGATGGCCGGAACGCAAGAATGGCACCATACAATTAGAGTAATATGCTCGTTTGTTTAATATATATATATGTATATAATTACTGTTTTGAAATTGAAGTGATGCATTTCTTTCCACAGGATGGGGTGTTCATATATAATATCGCAGCTGGAACATGTCTCGGAGTGGACGAAAAATTGAGGGGCTCGAACATTATCATGAAAATTTGCTCAACAGCCAATGCAATATTTTGGGATTTTCTTCGCAGTTAATAAATTAAAATACATATCTGTATACATATTTTGATTATCTATATACATAATTGTATGTTATATTTGAATACCAAAAATATTATGTAGATCTTAGATTCGATGTATTCGTATTATATACATGTTATATCGAAGTGGTCTTCGTTTTGTTGAAAAATTTTGATCTTTATAGTTTTTCAACGAGTGTTGTTGTTGTTAAGGTTGTTATAAAGCTTTCGGCGAGCCTGTTTATTTTTGGGATTTGAAATTAACAAAATGTCGCACTCTTTTATTTCAATTTTTATACTCCTTATTCATTTAAGGTTGTTATATATGCAATATTAGACTGTAATAATTTTTTATCAAACCTGAACAACTATGAGAGTTTGTTCAAAACGGAAAGTAGCGTTTTTTAGGTTATTTACTTTTGATTGAAGGAGCAATTAATAAAAAAAAGCAATAACGAAGTAATAATTTTTGACTGCTCTTAACTGAACATAACAATAATATATGTTATTTTTAATGGCGTCTTTTCTTAAGTTTCAGTTGTATCAGTTGTACTTTCCATAATCAAGGTTTGACAATTTGAGTAGCCTTCACACAAACCCGGAATAAATTTCATCACAATCATTATCAAAGAACCATTTTATCATGACTGGACAGTGTTCTTCTTTAATGAAATATATTTTCATTCTCAATGATTTCAAGTATTATGTCAATAGCTGAAAGTCATTTCCCAAGGCAGCACTTTTTGTACTGCGTGTATATTCGGCACTTTTAAATTTTCACCAAATAACCGGGGGCAAAATGACAAACTGGCCGGGACCGTACTTTAAAACCAAGACCAGGCTATGTAATATGATTTTTTTTGCTTATTTTAAATTCCCAAACGACTAAAATGATTCTAATAAGAAAGTTGTACTCGTTGGAAATTCCAAAAGATCGAATTTTTTCAACAATGTGAAGAACGCTTTACTAATATACAATAAACACAGTGAGATTTTTGAATTATATGTACGTAGTTTAGTTATTATGTATTTAGATGGAAATGCCTTAAAAAAAAGCTTGTAATAAAAAAAAGGGGTTTATTTTCATTTTCATATGCACTCGGAATATTCAAATTTGAAAAAAAAAACTGTCTTAATAATATTTTATTGCACGTCATGCAATCGGGGTTCCTTCCAATTGTAAATTTGACTTATGAATGATGTATTTTTCACTATTTTTTTAAGTAGTTTATGATTTAAATATAAATGACTTTTCTACAACTCGATACGCACAAAACAAATCGTATTCAAAAGGACCGCTCAAATATATACGGCTTTAATTATGACGTGCAATACAATATAACATGTACCTTATACATATGTATATGTAAATACCGAGTGCGACTTGAAGCAAACAGAACCCCTTGAAGGTTTTCAAAGTTTGTTAAGTTTTTTTTTGATATTATTGAACTTTGCGTTCAAATGACAGCATATTTATCTCTCATTATACGTGCACGCAGGGCCAAAGTTAGATAAAAAGAGGCTCTAAGCTATCCCATATCTAAGAGGCCCCTCCAACCCCCATTCTCACTTTATTAAAACACATAACGATCATTACTTATTTATCTTATATGTCTGTGTGTGTGTCTCGAATAGGCTCCTAAACCACTGAACCGATTACGATGGAACTTTCAGGATTTGTTGTGTACATGTCCGGGAAGATTACTGTGAAAAAAAAACGGGAAAAATGAGTGTCATTGCAACGCAATAATTTCAAACGTGTTCGTTGCCTGCGTTTTTACGACAAATGGGAATGGGAATTGCATGCGTTATTGTGGCGTTGCAACGCATGCCGGGTTCAGTTAGTACATATATAAAAACAATGTTTTTTTTTCTCTTTGTCTGTCTGTCACGTATACGTTTCTATACCATTCAACCGTTTGCGATAAAACTTACAAGAGTTATTGTGTGTATGTCCGCGATGGTTTCTGTAAAAAAAAAAACCGCCCAAAAACGGAAACGGGAAAAACGGGAATGAGTGGCATTGCAACGCAATAATTTCAAATGTTTTCGCGTCGCCACCCGCGTTGTTAGGGTAAAATAAACAAACAATTGAGTAATTTCAAATGTGTTCGCCACCTGCGTTTTTCCGCTGTTAAACGCTGGATAAGTCAGATTACCACGACTTTAACTCGGAAACGGGAACGGGAACTGCACGCGTTGTTGTGGGATTGCAACGCATGCCGGATTCAGCTAGTAATTATAATAAAATATGTACTACAGTACCATAATGTGTTGCTGTTAAATGTAATATGTCGTGATTAATATAACTTATAATTATCTCTGTGATCTATGATAGATTTATGCAATAACTAAACTTTATAAAAAAATGTGGTAATGAAACAAATAAGAATTTTCGAGAATTTAAAATTGTATGTCTATGAAAACCAATTATAGTTATTAAAATATAATACACACATATGTATTATACACATTTGTAACATAAATTTTAAAATTTACAAATTAAAAAATATATGTATGTATACCTTGAATTCCTCGAAATGAAGATTTTTGCACAAAATTAACGAAATCACTAAAGTATAAAATTGTGTTTAACTATTTCAGCCATTATTAAGTATCGAAACCAACAACTCAACTCGAAAGTTACGAACGAAATGATCGTGAAATACATTTCCGAAAAATGAAAATATTTTCTTTCAACACGTATCAACAATATCAGCAAAAATTTGTTAGAAAAAATCATTTTTTACAAAAGAAAAAGTCGGAAGACGGCTCATGACTCACGAAACGTTCTCTGACTTCATAAATTATGATATTGCCTAAACGTAAATTCCCATTTATTTTCTGAATAGAGTCTGTATACTTTAAGCTTTTTTAAACTGTTTGATTTTTTGATTTCTAAATGCTTTTTAGTATTACTAAATTATGTTCTTATGTATGTATATCTATTTTAATAGCTACTGATCTACTGATCATTTCCTATTTTACGATTTTATTTTATTTTTGTTAGTAATCATAGTATTATATTATTCTAATGTTAATTAGTACAGCATAATAGGAAAAATATGATGCTCAAAAAACTATTTACAATTTTTATAAATGCTTATACTAAATCTTATACATATTAACTGAAGACTTAAAAGCAGATTGTGTTTAGGTAATCTGTGTGTTATACCTGAAGGGTATAGACATTTTGTTGTAATCACCGAGACTCTTCACAAGTGTGTTAGTACTGTTTAAATTTTCAATGTGCACATATTTATGAGCGTAAGTTTTTATTATTAAAATGATACACCTTGGCTGGAGGGCCCCTAGATTCGGAGTCCCTAGACTGAAGCCTAATCTGCCAGTAGGGTAAATCCGGCACTGCGTGCACGTTATTCAAAATTGCATTATTTCCAGGGTTTATAGGTTGTGTATATGTGAAATAAGTTTCTTCCGATTTTTATTTTATATTTTGTATAATAGAATAATGAAAATTTTCAATTTTTGTACATAAATAAATGACATATTTTATTTTTATTTTATTTTTATATCATATTGGGTCATGGCGACATAACAGGTATCCCTGAACCGTCACTATGACCAAAAAATCAAAATGCAATGAACACAAATAATACAAAACGCATTATACATACATATTACATTTCTACAAGATGAGATTTTCGATGATTTGATTTAGAAACATATTTTCGTTTACTTGTCTCATATTGAGAATCATTTTGATATTGTCTCTCAATACATTGTTGAATTGTTTGATTGTCAGCTATCGTGCAGTGTTGTTCTACCAATTATACGATCTGTTTGTGATATTACATACTTATATATTGTGCTTGTCACTTTTTTATGATATTTGTATGATATTAATTTCAGTGATATTATAGATTTGTTTTTTTTAAGATCTACACATTTTTATCGATTTAAATTTAACTCACACTTACTCTACAGTATATACACGAAACAATTACATTGGATATTTAAAATGTTTTTACACTAATCTCGAATATAACTTTTTTACTCTTATGTATAAGATTGTTGTGAACAATCGGCTTTTTATTTTCTTGTACTTTTTTTCTTAACAAAGGGATACGATTATTGTATTTTTTTTGCCCAATCAACCATGACAATTAATTTTTGTTAGATAATTGTTACTGAAAAACAACTGTTTTAAAATAATAAAAGCAATATTGAAATCTTGCTAGCAATTTCTTCATATTATATATTTACAATATAATGTAAGTTGAATGAACTGGATGATTGAAGATATTGTGTTTCTTCTGATATCTGGTATCAAACTGTGAACTCAATGTTATTTACGATTCTAATGCTTTTAAATACAATGAAATTTTATCTCACAAATGTATTCGAATATGTATGTATGTAGGTTTGATAATAAACCAAACTATTTTTATCAACTTCACATTTTTATTATCCCGTTACAACTCATCATTCAAAATAAATCACATTGCGTTATATATATGGTAAATAATAATAAAAAAATGATTAACTGATAAAATAAATATAACTTATTTTCCATACTATGAAATATATGCACCAATGATAAAAATTCATAGCCGTAACATTATATATACAATTTTAATGGCAAATAAAAGTGAATTACGAAAAAAAAGCTGCAAATCATCTGTATCCCTTTACCAGCCTTTTTAATTATTAAATATTTATAATAAAAAAAAATCAAACTTCATATATTATTAATGCGTAGGGGTGGGTGGGTTGAGGATCCAAATGAAAGGCCAAAGTCGCTTCACAGAATTTATTGAATGATTCAGGAGGTACACGCGCACCCAGCGCTCGTTCCAGAATACTCCCTGTACCAAGTGTACCTCCTTTTAAAAGGCAAGTTGCTCACTACAGCTTCCCCGATCCGTTTATTAATACATTCTGAATCTGGGATTCTGAGAATTCTACCAGCCAGTTACGCCTCTCGTTAGGCCAATTCGGGGGTCTCCATTGCTAACCCCCGAATGCACTTAGACAGCGGATAATCCCCATAATGTTCCCACGTTACAATATTTTAGGGTTTATATACATACATAATTGGTAGTAAATTTAAAAATTAAAAATTCAAATTTATTTAATTCTTAAAATTTTGTACATAAATCTGCACCATTCTCGTTCTCTTTAAAAATCAGTTGTATTCGAATCATACTTTTCGGGCGTCTGTAAATACATATATTTTTTTTAAATAATTGCAAAATATTGTGTTTTTCTTTTGCGTTCTAGTGTGCTGTTGATTATTCAAATATTCAAATATTACATTAAATAACATTTGAATAAGCAATAAAATATTCAAATATTTTAGTGCTTATTCAAATATTTTATTACATTAAATTTGTAGAAAATATATCAGAAATAGCATTTTTTCTGTGAAATCGTATATATGTACATACATACGTATATGTAAATACATATATGTAAATACATATGTATATGTGGATTTATCGTTTTTTGATACCTACATATAAACATATAGTATTGTTCTTTGCAAAATATGCATACATATTATTAGCTTTATTTTTATACTGGACAATAATATTTGAATGGGTTATTTCTAATTTGCTTTTTTCAGATTTAAATTATATAAATTACTACGATTCTCCTTTAGAAAACGCACTAGTGTCTATTCTATTCAATTTCAAATTGAACGGAACCGCACCGTCCCTAAATTAGGGCTGCCACAATTGATGAGATGCCGTCAATAATTCAAAATCTAAATCTGAGAATTATGGTGCCTCGCTTTCAATTAAAAGCACACAAAATTTATTCAGTCTATCCCTAGTCATTGAAGAACTTTTGACTATTTAAAGTTCACTGAAAGATATTTCAGCTAATGCTGTGGTTACTAGTAAATTTTATATCTTATCATCATATTTTTATAATTTGCAGCTAAATTATATATATATATATATATCAATCTATCAATCAAAAAACTACTAAATGGTCAATTTTTTTTTAATTTTCATTCCAAAGGGAGAGCAAAATCTTTGCATTTAGTATTCCACTTATAGGGCGGGTGATAGGTTCCAACCGTTTCCCGACCTATGGAAACTCAATCGATTTTGAAGAGGATCTTTATTGCTCGATTAATACAGGTGTAATTGTATATATCTATGGCGAAGTAGGTAATTGATTCGACGGAGTGAACCAGGTCGTGCTCCTGAAGCTCACTGGCATCTGGGGACGATGCGCTGGTTTATATAGTCGTTGATTGTGCAACGCGTAGCTCGACTGGTGAGATCACGTTCTGGAAGATTCCTACGGGGTCCAGGTCTTTCTTTGTGTGCTATGTTTGGTGCGTAGTTAGTTGGCTCCGTGGGGGTTACCGTGTGCTCGTGATTGCGTATCTGGAACGAGTTTATGGTGTCTTTGACCTAATTCGAATACGGTTGACTTTACGTGTTCGAACAGGACGTGATGATGTCAAACGGGTTTGGTGCAAACGATCGACAGACAGACTGAACCACAGATTAATTGGATGGCTGCTTTAAACGCAATTCTCGACTTCACGAATGATAGATTGCATATCAGATGACGAGTAACCTTTCGATGTGCACAGATGCAATTATTAAAATTGAGTTGGATCTTATTGGCGAGTTAAATAAGGCAAAATTCGGAACTAAAGTATCAGAAGCACAGAACGTATACAAGGTAGGTATGTTGGGACTTCGGGTAGATTTCGCTTAGTGTAAGTGCGAGCAGTGCGCACGCATAAGGTACACGTGTCGTTAATCTGTGGTTCAGTCTGTCTGGCGCTTGTCGATCGTTTGCACCGCATCGATGTCAAACACCAACATTTTGTTGGTGGAATGATATCAAACACCAATATTTTGAGGGATTCATTAAAATAAAATTGTTTTTTATGGCGTTTAAACAATATGTTAATTAATTCATACTACATATTTTCGTCGACGCTTATTTCCTTTATTAATGAAATTTTGAGATATGAAAAAATGCTAATTTCCACCTAGGACTCGAAGCCCTAGTTCGAGAATAGTTCGCCTCACACGGAACTTTGTATACAATTAAGTAATTATAGGTTGCTCGGTGAAATGGCCGTGAACCGAGCGCAGAAACGAGCATATGGTTAGCTCTGGCAACTCGCATTCGACTCGTAATTCGCACTTGTCATTGGCTTCTTGCCGCCCTAACTTTAATGCTTACCTTGAATTCTCACATTTACTTGTTTTTCTTTTGTTGTTTATGTCTAATTAATATGTAGCTAGATAGAATACTAGGACAAGCAATGCCGCATCTAGGAGTTTGGCCGCTCGTGTGCAAACTTATGTAAATCGGCCGCTCTTAAATCATATTAATTCGGGGTATAGTGTTGAAAATTTTAATCACAATAAAAGTTAGCTAATTTATGAAAATATAGCATTTTTACTCCCAATCCCACATCTAGGACACCAATGCTCAACATCCTTGAAACAATATATTATACGTGGCAGTCTCAAAGATAATAGAACATGAAAGACCGATATATCTGTGCGGACCGAAACTATACCTGCTATCCTAGGGCTTCCAAGCCGGTTTGAACCGAAACCGAAAAGCCGGCTTTTTGACCATTTATCGAAAAACCGAAAACCGGCTTTTTGGCTTGATCAACCGGCTTTTTTAGGTTTTCTTTAATTAATGTTTTTTTCTTCAAAATTAACAATTATGAATTTCAAATTGAGTATAAACTCTCTTAGGTAATAGGCGTATATTTCTTTGAACAAAAAAAGGTACATACTTTCTTTCTTGAGCGGTTTCTTTGAGATTTAGTAATGGACGAAGACCAATAAAATATTATTGAAAGTATGTAGTTTCAATGACCTACCCAACTTCAGGTATAAAAAACGTTACTATCGCAAATCCTTGTACATACTTGTCAACAACAAAACAGTAGTCGTAAACTTAAATGATTTATGGCAAAATGCATAGGAATTTCCGAAATATAATTGATTTTTCTTCGAAGGAATTGGAAGGCCACATACCTACTTTTATTGTGGATTTAAAATGAATTTGTTTATGACATTTGCAACGGCTTGTTTTTGGATTTTTAAGCTAAAACAGATGCGTAAAAACAGCTTCGAAATGTCTTTATCTTTAATATCTCTTTATCTATATCTTTGAATCTCGGTTCCACGATTCCACAATTATAGTTTTTTTGCGAGGTTACACATTATTTTTTTAATAATATATTCGTGATAGTAGCTTATTTAAATCATTTAATTATTTGTGCGTATTTAGGATCTGCCATTTTACGGTTGTGATATATTATACAAATTGTATTTATTGTAATATTTGTAATAATAATATAACATAATGATCTTATGAAAGTTCATAATGTTTATAACTCAATTTAATTCATAAAAAACTATTTTTTTGCATAATATAATATATATTTACATTTTTTTTCGATATAAAAATTTTAAACTTTAAAAAAAATCTTAATTTTCTAAAACCGGTGAAAACCGGCCAACCGGCTTTTTATCTATAAAAAAACCGAAAACCGGCTTTTTATTTCGGGCGGTTTTTTGGAGCCCCTACTGCTATCCAGTTATTTCCCCGAATTATAGTTCGGGTTTGTTACAAGTTGTAACTTGCAACAACAATCCACAAGTATACAACCTAAATGCATTTTAAACAGTACGATGTTTTGTTTCGTAGTTTTTGAGGAATATAATTTTTTTGACTCTCATTTCTTTCGGCCGCCTTTATATTTCGGCCGCCAGTGTGCGTTGCACACATTTATACATATGATAGGCGCGGCCCTGAGGACAACTAACTCATAGACAAGGACGCGGGTTCACAGATCAGTAAGCCGGGACAAGTCCCGGTCTATCGGGACGAATGGCAGCCCTACCCTACATACACCATTCATCTTGGATTTCTTGCATAAATGAAATTACCAAAGCTCCTATTTTATAAAAAAAAAAATTATTTTATTACATTATAAATTTATTTTCGATTTTATAAACAACACGTAAACCAAATAAATAACAACCATCGACTTATGCATTTATTTTGTGTTATATTCTCAAAAATCGTAAATATGATGTTCTCCATGCGAATCGAAACCGTTTTAAATAAGCCAAGTGTATTCAGATAGGGTGTATGTATATGTAAATATGTATGTTACGGTTGAAGTGTATCTGCCAGTTGTATTATATTTTGACTAGTTAGAATACATTCCAACTAACCTTGTACCAACTACCGTAAGGGCGAAAACACACTGAGCGGTATGTGGTACGTGTTTTTTTAAAAATACTTTTAAACATGAGAAAAAAACGCAGCACCATAATAATATAAAAAACGCAGCCCATATAAATGGTACACAGTCCCAAAAAATCACTCCCTATAGTGTTTTCGGTGATATTTTATTTATTATATTTTTTCCTTGTATTTATCCTTGCTTGACAGCGATCGATACCGATGAATCCCATATTTGAAGAAATGTAGGAGAAACTTGTTGGTTGCATATGGATATGCATACACTTGCGACTTCCCAAACAAATGCATTCTGAACTTGAAAATACACCGAAATTCGGTTTGGGGAACACTTACTGTTTATGGTCACGGCGGGAAGTCAAGGACACGTGTCCTTGGTCCCATACTAGTCAGTGTGTTTTCGCCCTTACAGACAGTCGAAGTGTATTTTCAGTTGAAATATATTCCATTTGCCGTTATAGGCCATTCATATTCGAATACAATCAGTGGCGTAGCGTGAATTCCAGGCGCCCCCCCCCCCCTCCATATATTCATATTATTTCCTTGCAGCAAAATAACTTTCCAAATTAATAATTCATACCTTTTTTACGTAGACAAACTTTTTTCTGGAGTCATTGGCAAACACGACTATTTTGTTAAAATTTAATTCTTATCATTGCTTTAATGGTCCGTACGCACCAAACCAACGACGATTTTGGGCCAACTTTTAAAACCAGTAGCGTACAAAATATCGAAATAAAAATTAAATAAAAAAATTGAAATTAAATATCAAAATTAAGCTAACGAGCGAGATTGAGCTAAAATTAGATCATCGTTGATGTTTTGAATTACAACAATGTTTTGAATTACGACGATATTTTTTTTATTTTTTATTTATTTATTTAACATATTAGCCACAGTGACATTACAGAGATCTCCAACGCGTCGCTGTGGCCGGTCATTCAGTAATAATAACATGATAACAGTAATAATAACTTATAATAATAACAATATTAACACAACATCATTAAAATCATAAAATCATAAAAAAAAGAAAAAACATAGATAAAGTAATAACAATCATTAATATTTATAATAGGCAAAATCAACCACTGGCATTCCTCAACAACCACTCAACCAGATTAGTATATTTTATATTGAAGAGGTCAATTTCACCAGAAATCCTGTTAAGCAGATATATCGCTCTAGATATAGGAGCCGTTGACAACATATTTGTGCGAGCCACAGGAGGAACAAACAAATCACGATTTCTCAAGTCCCTGAATTTACAAGGTGCATTAAACCTAAATTCCTTTAGAACCTGACGATTGTGTATTATCCCATTCAACAGCTTAAAAAAGTGTCTTCCCAGTAACATATTCTGACGAGACTCCAATGAGTTGAAACCTAACGCCCCTAATAGGAATGCACTAGGATATAGCCAAGGATAATAACCACACTGTTTCAAATAAAGATATCTGAGAAACCGTTTTTGGATTCTCTCAATCTTCAATGAATGAGTTATATGGGTAGGATTCCATATAATAGAAGAAAATTCTAGAATACTACGTACTCAAGATTCATAAAGAATTTTAATCATCAACGTACTCTGGAAAGATTTGCTAACTCTTAGTAAGAATCCCAGCATTTTTGTTGCACGCAAACAAATATTGTCTATGTGTCGTTTAAATTGAAAATTATTCGAGAACAAGACCCCCCAAATCACAATATTCATCTAAAAACTTTAATTCAACACCACTTAGGCGATATGGATAAATCAAGCGATTTGAAGATCTTGTCACATTGAGAACACAGCATTTTTGAATGCTAAAAAATAATTTATTATCGACAGACCAACTTGACAGCGCATCTAAGTCCAATTGGAGAAGGGCTGCGTCACTATGAGACTTAACTGTCATAAAAAGCTTAAGGTCATCGGCGAATAAAAGATAGTCTGAATACTTAATTATTTTTGAGATGTCATTAATGTAAATTAAAAAGAATCATGCACAGAGTCGTCAAGCCAGGTTTCCGTTAGTACCAGGATGTCAGCACATTGAATAGCCGAGCTAGAACCTAATTCATCCAGTTTAGATTTAAGGCCTCGTACATTTTGATAGAAAATGCTTATATTATGCATTACAACCAGAGAAATATTATAATTACGAGCGAAAAAAACCTTGTTATTGTTTCTTATAAGTCGTCACGATACACCAATGTGTTTCGCCGTCGATGAAATATTTAACAAAAAAAATGTCGGTGATTTGTCAAAGGGTTTTTTTTTTCTTTTGTCGAAATAAAATTAATAATCACACATTATCCGATAAATTTTACCTCTGAGATGGATTTAATTATTTGATTTATTTCGACGAGAGAA
Organism: Arctopsyche grandis; assembly: GCF_051622035.1. Lineage (NCBI taxonomy): Eukaryota > Metazoa > Arthropoda > Insecta > Trichoptera > Hydropsychidae > Arctopsyche > Arctopsyche grandis. The sequence goes on from NC_135356.1 coordinate 12,468,263, forward strand.
ACAATTGAAGACATTATCCGATAAAATTTACCTCTGAAATGATTTAATTAATTGATTTATTACGACGAGAGAAACAATTGAAGACAAAAAAATTTCCTTTGATTAAACCGACAACGTCTCGGGTTGAGAAGACATCGCTCGGTCACCCATACTAACACATAATATATGCTCAGTAGCTGCGCATTACGGGGAAGTAAAAATAATAATTCTTTGATTTTTTTTTCGATCTTAGTGCGTATCTACGTAAGTCACAACATCTTCGACAAACAAAAGTCGAGGATTATCTGTATGTGATTGTTGATGATCTAATTTTAGGTCAATCTCGAAAATTTATTTAAATTGGGCATGTTCTGTTTTAACTTTCAATATTTTATTTTAATTTTAATATATTGATTATAATTTTATTTTGATATTTGAATTTAATTTTAATATAATAATAATATTTTTAATTTTGATATTTAATTTCAATTTTTAAATTTAATTTTTATTTCGATATTTTGTACGCTACTGGTTTAATCCTGCTGGTTAAATCGTTGGACCAAATTCGTCGTTGGTTTGGTCCGTACGCAGCATAAGACGATGTTGTGACATAGTTGACCTTAAATAATTTTTAATAAGTTTCAACTTATTAAAAAGCGCGCGCTCCGTAGTGGCTACAGTTATCGGAAGCGTGAGGAACAAGATGATTTAAATGACTAATTTAAATTATAAAAAAAAATTACAAATGAAGAGCTTTGCCAAATTATGAACACGTTGATCTTCTTTATTTTTACAAGGTTTATTTTCTTTTAAGCACGAACGGAAATCAAGTATCTGATCAGGCAATGATTTGTCAAAATCATTTACATATTAGTTGGTTAGAGACATAGCTTCATGGTATACATATGTACATATATATATATATATATATATATATATATATATATATATATATATATATATATATATATATATATATATATATATATATATATATATATATATATATATATATATATATATATATATATATATATATATATATATATATATATATATATATATATGTACATATATGTAAATCGTCACCTGATAATGTTTTGCAGGAAAGCGAACTTTGAAACAATGTTTAAATAACGTGATACGAACCTTCATTTGCTCTTAGGTTACGTTTAGTGCCGCATTAAAAATTGTTCAAAATTTCTTTTAATGGATCCTGGAATCGTATATCATGACTAAGTTCATCGACATGCTTTTAGATTCAATTTTGGCTTCAACCCTAATATTGTTGAAATTGTTACGAATCCTTCAAATTTGTTTCTAAAATTACTGATCTCGTAATATGCATTTCTAATCATAGACTGAGCACTGATATCATCAGCTTTTTTTGATTGAAGGAACTTTGAAACAAAGTTGAGAAACCGAAGAATTTTTCAAGAAGCACGAGTAGGAGAATAAATTCGAAACTTTCCATTTTCTTTTTTAGTCACTTTTCTTTTGATTGTTCATCATTTCTTTTACTTTTTAAAATTATTTCTGTAAGAAAGTTTAAAACATCTGTACATATATGTCATCATCATCATCATCATTTACAGCCACTCGCCATCCACTGCTGGATGAAGGCCTCTCCAACACGCTTCCACCCGTCTCTGTTTTGCGCAACACTCATCCATCTCACCCCGCACATTTTCCTAATTTCGTTCACCCATCTTCCTTGCGGTCTTCCTTTTACCCTTTTGCATTCTCTCGGGTACCATTCAAGCAATTCTTTTGTCCACCTTTCGTCCATCCTCCTAGCTACGTGACCCGCCCATTGCCATTTCAATCTCTTCACTCTATCCACTATGTCCACTACTCTTGTCATACTTCTCACCCACGTGTTCCGCTTTCTGTCTTTTCTCGTTATGCCAAGCATACAGCGCTCCATACTTCTTTGAGTGCATTGGATTTTATGTAGCATCTTGGTGTTCAGTGTCCAAGTTTCACATCCATACGTCATCACTGGCAAAACGCATTGATCAAAGATCTTTTTCTTCAGGCAGAGTGGCATTTTTGATTTAAAAACAGCATTCATCCGTCCAAATGCACTCCATCCTAATTTCATACGTCTCTTTATCTCTTCATCTTTATTACCAGACATGTCAATTATTTGACCTAAATATAAATAATTATTTACTACTTCTACTGGTTTATCATCTAATGGGATGCTATCAGGCATGCAATACCTATTGAACATTAGTTTGGTCTTATCTACGTTAATTTTTAATTCTACTTTTCTACTTTCCCTGTCCAGCTGTGTTAGTCTGTTAAGTAGGTCAGCTGAATCACGAGCTATTAAAACTATATCGTCTGCGAACCGAAGGTGACTCAAGAAGCGACCGTTGATGCTTACTCCGGCTTTGTCCCATTCCAAGTTCCTGAAAACTCCCTCAAGCACCGCATTGAATAACTTGGGCGAGATTGTATCTCCTTGTCTTTTCTTATGCTAAATCTATCTGTACCTGAAGTTTTTAACCGAAGCTGTGGCATTCTTATATATTGCAGCTAACAGCCCCACATAGGGTTCCGGTACTCCCTGTGTTTGTAGAGCGTTAAGTACTGCATTGTGGCTCACTGTATCGAAGGCTTTCTCATAATCGACGAAACCTAGGCACAATGGCCGTTGATATTCGTTGGCGCGTTCGATTAGTTCGCCAGCTACTTGGAGGTGGTCCATTGTACTGAAATTTGCCCTAAATCCTGCCTGTTCTATAGGTTGGTTCTCGTCGAGGATATTCTTCAGCCTTTCTGTAATAACCTTCGTGAAGAGCTTGTAGACCGCTGAAAGTAAACTAATGGGTCTGTAGTTCTTGATATCGCTTTTATCACCTTTTTTGTGTATTAAGATGATAGTTGCGTTATTCCATCCTTCTGGTATAGCTTGGTTCTGGATGCATTTGCTGAAAAGCCTAGCTAAGATATTATTTAGGGGGGAGCCGTCACATTTTAGTAAGTCAATGTGAATATTATCTTCCCCTGGGGTTTTACCGTTCTGTACATATATGTACCTACATATATATCGAAGTGCATTAATAGAGTCTAATCTGGACGACCAACAAGCAGTGCACAATCTGCTTAAAGTAACTAATGATGAATTTTCCTTAAAAACTTCCCACCTGTTAATGTTGACAGCTAAAAATTTATAAATTTTTACGTTTTTACGCCTCATATAATTTTATTTTATTGTTTTAACACGTTGTTTTAACAAAAATATATACAAGAATAAGAGAGAAATGTCAGCTATATGTAAATACAATAAATAAAAATTAACAGAGGTTTTTAAAAAAAATATTTCAAAGAAATTACAGAACAAATTAAAAAATCTGCAAAAAAGGCACGCCGCTTCGCGGTGCCCCCCAAGCCTCGGCGCCCCCCCCCGCATTGCGGGGTCTGCGGGCGCGGTAGTTACGCCACTGAATACAATTCAACTAGTAAACAGGGATGGATGCACGGGGGGGGGGGAGATGAGGAAGGGGGGGGGGCAATCCACCCCTCATAGCGGTTTTCTAAATTCGCAAATTTTCGAAATTATTGGTTTCTTTCAGGACCGCTCTAAGAAGTTCGGTCACCTGTGTGCAAACTTAAATCGGCCGCTCTCTAATTTTGCCGCATTTGTAAAAATTATTTTAATAAAACATTTAAAAAAAATTCGGGTGTGACCAACCCATGACTTTATCTATGTATTTGAGGAATATAAGAAGGTTACAAAACAAAATTCGATATTGAACTGATGACTATGATAGCGATACAAATTGAGCGCAAATGTATGGAAATTTGCACAAAACAAAAGTTCTACTTCCGGTTGTCAGATTTTGTTCAAATTTTTTTCCTTACTAAAAATCACTATCAGTATTATACTCATTAAATATCAAGAAAATAAAAATAATTTTAAAGGTAAAAAAAAAATAATGAAATATTGTTTTAAAAAAAAATACTACTTCCGGTTTACAAATTCTGACCAAAACCCTACCAGCTCTAAGTTAGTACATAAAGGATAGAAATATAAATTTTCAGCTTAATACATTCAGGGGTGCGGACAGAGTAGTGGGCACAACATTTTTATGACCTTACTCCGAGGAAAAAAATCCCACTTCCGGTTCATTAAATTATTTTTTTTTTATTTTTACTTAAAATCACTATCTTTATTATACTCAATAAATATCAAGAAGCTTACAACAATTTAAAAGGTCAAAATAAAATGATGAAAAAATAATGAAATATTGTTTTTAAAAAAAATACTACTTCCGGTTTACGAATTCTGACCAAAGCCCTACCAGCTCTAAGTTAGTACATTAAGGATAGAAATATAAATTTTCAGCTTAATACGTTCAGGGGTGTGGACAGAGTAGTGGGCACAACATTTTCAACCTTTCTAAGTGAAAAAAATCCCACTTCCGGTTTATAAAATTTAATAATTTTTTTTTATTTTCATTACATTACTACAAGAATTATACTTGAATTTTTTTGTGACAAACACACATGTTTAAGGGGTCGAAAAAAATAGTGGAAGAAAAATCTGCCACTTCCGGTTGACAGATACTTACTAAATTTTATATATAACTTGGTATTAAGTTTAAACTTTTAGATATGAAATTTCAGTTCAATAAACCAAAAGGTTTCTGAGAAAAACATAAAAAACCTCGATTCTCTAGAGTAAAAGTACTACTTCCGGTTCAGATAGAAATATTAAAAAAATATAAGGTTATAAAAATTATTATTTCTATCATATTTAAAAAAAATTCAGTCTGATTCAGTTAGTGGTTTGGGAGATAATTGAATTCAAAAACTTACAAAAAAGAGGACACCTATAAGGGAAGGTACCATTTCCGGTCAACTTAAAAATTTGAAAAAAAATTACGACGTGTCGATAAGAATTTCATTAACTGATACTAAGTTTCATTTCGATAGGACTAACGGTGTTAAAAATATCCCCAAAATACACACACACACACAGACACACACACGCACACACACACACATTTTTTCTAGATCATGAAAACGCGATCATTGATTGATTCTGAGTTCGAATCAGTCAAAATCTCGAGTTCGAATTTTCGCATGATCACAAAACTTCATCTATTGTTACCACGTACATAGATAAAGTAAAAATGTATGCGAGTAGTGCAAAAATTTTACCTTGTGATAAATATTGTGAGAGAAACATAGCGTTGAAAATTTTAATCACTATAAAAATTAACCAGAAAACCAAAACGTCTGGTATTGAACAAGACCAGACGATACCAGATACAGTGTTTTTATCCCCAATCCCATATCTAGGACATTTTTCTTTCGATGAACAACCAATACTCAACATCCTTAAAGAAAAACACCGGGAAGTCGCAAAGATTATCTACATATATCTATATATGTATATAAAAATTAATGTCTGTATGTGTGTCTCGTATAGGCTCCTAAACCACTGAAGCAATTATGATGGAACTTTCAGGATTTGTTGTATACATGTCCAGGAAGATAACTGTGAAAAAAAATCGCCCAAAAACGGGAATGGAACGGGAAAAACGGGAATGAGTGCCAATGCAACGCAATAATTTCAAATGTTTTCGTGTCGCGACCTGCGTTGTTAAGTGAAATAAGCAAACAATTGAATTATTTCAAATTTGTTCGATCCCTGCGTTTTTCCAACAAATGGGAATGGGAACGGGAATTGCATGCGTTATTGTGGCATGCCGGGTTCAGTTAGTAGAACATAAAAGACCTAGCTGGGTGACTGTCACCGCACCGACAGTCAAAAAATCGAAAATTTTCGTTTACCATGCATACATATAAAAACGGTACCCTTGCAAATGCACCCGGTAAATGCACCCTTTTTTTTTGATCTTTCGACTTAAGATCTTTCGATTTTCGATCTTTGCCTTCCGATATTTGCTTTTTCGATCTTTTGACTTTCGGTGCCGTGAGGTAGACCCGACCTAGCTCTATGCGAACCGAAGCTATACCTGCCATCCCGTTATTTGTTTGCGAGATCGTTTTGTGCGGAATAATCACCGAACCACATAGGCCAGCGTTTCCCAACCTTTTTTGACTCGCGTACCACTTGGCAGTACATAACGCTAAATTGTGACACCATATAAAAATGATTGTATTTCATGAAATTTGTTTTTGCAAGTGTAACTATTATATATATATATATATATATATATATATATATATATATATATATATATATATATATATATATATATATATATATATATATATATATATATATATATATATATATATATATATATATATATATATATATATATATATATATATATATATATATATATATATATATATATATATATATATATATATATAGTATTTGCATGGTAAGGGATGTTAAGACTAGATACACCCAATATTTAGATCTGTTTTTGTAAAAAAATTTATGGAAAATTTTTTTTTGCGGATTCACAATTATAATATGCTCAAAGTTTAATATACTATCTTGTCATACTTCTATTATTTTTAGTAAAAATATTATTGATTGTTTTAATAAAATCACAAAATTACAAAATATGTACATATTATATATGTAATATGTTTTCTTTTCATTAAATCTCCTTACAAAATAAAAATGCGAGATTTGCCCTTAAGTCTGGAGCTGGATTCAATCAATGTCTATATATGTCTTATTAAAATATATGAAGAGAAAGCTCTCTAGACCAGTTCAGTGCTAGTAAACGGCGACAGAAATTTAAGCGCTATGTCATAAAGCTGTTCATATTCTTCACTAATACCTAGCCAAAAATTAATAACCTTATTTATTTCGAATTCAGTTTTTGAATGCTATAATTTGAAAGTTCGATCAAATTCTCCTTTTCCTTGGTAGCTGTCCGAAATTGTTCATTTTTAAAAGGGTTTGAAATCAAATTGTTTGGGGAAGCACCGCGTAAAAGACGATTTTAGCCCTATTAAATATTCAATTATTTTTTCACGTATATCCTGAGACATACGACTCTTTTTTTCAGATAAGAAATTATGTAAAGTTTCAAATACTTCAGTTTGATCATTTTCGATACATAAATTCAAAAAATCTAATTTTCTAATCGTATGTACTTTCAATTTTATCTGCAACATTAAAGATTATTATTATCGAACTGTTTTCAAGTGTCAAATTCAAGTTATTTATTTATTGGAGCGTGAACGCGGTAAATTTAAAAATGCACTCCAATATCCATGCCGGATCTGAGGAAAACGTATCGATTGCCAGATTTTCGATCATAGATTGTACATATTGACGTTAACGATTACTAATTAAGATAATGTTTATTAATTACTAGTTGTTTTACCCGGCTTCGCTCAGAATTTTTAATATAAACAGCTTAAACATGGCGAATCTAATATTAAATATTCATTTGTTTTTTTATTAAATTTATTTTAATCGAAAAAAATATAATATTCAACCATTTGAATTGTCGTCATGGAAATTTTATTTTGTTTTCGAAGTTTCAAACAAAGATACAAACTTACAAAGTCTATTTTGAAATTATATATTAGATATAAAAAATATTTATATTTTTATGATTGTAAATCATTCATTCCTGCATGTCCGCCATTACTGGGAAACGCTGACATAGGCCATGCGCTGCCATGATTATAGGCTGATTGTTAAATTATTTAAAATTATTAAACTATTTGGAATGCCAGTGGGACTTATTTCAACCACAAGTGATTGGTTACGCATGTTATTTTTGTTTAATAAATACATACATTTTTATGTATTGAGTCGGAAAATTGATTCTTAAATTGAATGTGTTTTTTTTTTGTGTGATGTAGAGGTAGGTGGTCGATTGTCCCGTTTTAATCTGGTGCGATGGGAACCCCAAAAAGGAGCCATCAGGCTTGTCTTGTCGCGCTAATGGGCCGCTATTGACATTTCGTGTCAGGGCTGCCCCCACGTCTCCATCTTTGACCCCACAAACATCCCCAAAAGCCCCCATCATCCCCCACAAAGCCCCCACCACTCTGTCACCACCACGCGACTGGCATTTTTCTCACTGCAAAAGTACGCGGGCGTATTCTTTTGTGTCGCAGCGAACAAAGACTTCTTTTCCCTTCGTATTGAATATTTTTCACTTTACGCTATGCATGTCCGGTGATTTAGTCATTTTTATTAGTATATAGTGAATAGCCCGATGGAATATCTTCGCTTGGGTATAAAATTATTATATACTCGTATAAAACTAAAAAAAATCCGTAACCAGCACCGTTATTTTCGTAGACTCTCATAGATAGTTTTCGATTCTTTATTTGTAAGACTCCGTTTGAAAAACAGCATATGTCCATTTTTTTCGAAATCGATTTTATTGTTGCAAACGATAGTCCTGATCACGGACTACATGCTCACTTTTTATTGGATGTGGAAAAAATCTCTTAGTCACTAAAAATGAGCGTCAAAAAATAGCCACTTTTGGAAAAACAACACTTGTCCAAGCATTTTGTTAGAAAAACAACATTTGTCCAGGGACATATGTTGTTCTTCCTACAAGATCGGCCTCAAACGATGCATGTATGTACGTCATATGTTTTATAACTTCTTCTAATGGTATAATATTCTTTTTTAAAACTATTGAATGGCACAATTTTATATTTTAAAAAATCGTTTTTTCATATTATTACATATTTTTTTCACATTTCATACCTATATGAAATACATATAGGTATATGAAATACATATAGAAATAAATATATGAAATAAATATATGAAATAAATAAATAAATAAATAAATAAATATATGAAATAAATATATGAAATACATATAGGTACATACATATAGGTATGATTGTGATTTTACCTCTGCATATTTACCTCTTATTTCATAACTTCCACATGTTTCTTTACAAATATATAATTACGAAGATTGGAATTAGTGGGTAATAAAAAGTGATGATTTGTATGGACATAAATGTCACCCTTAGCTTATCCCACTTTTGTAGAAAGGATACCGCGTTATACGCTCGACTGCTACAGCGTTTGGAACACATTGATTATTTGTTTAATATTTCTAGAACAGTGATGAAGAACTTTTTTCTAGCTAAGAGCCAAACCAAGGAAAAAGTTGCAAAATTGGAAAGTTTGGGAGCCGCAACATAATAGTTTTGGATTGTATATTAAAATTTAATATAGATCCTACTCATTTATGAGCTGAAAATTGTGGAGATGTATGAAAATCAATTTTTGAAATTTATGTTTCATACACCCTTATCGGAATACGTATTTATATAATTTCACGTAAACTTTAGTAGACAATGAGAGCCGCGAGTTTTGATGCAAATAGTCTCATGCGGCTCCGGAGCCACAGGTTACCGACCACTGTTCTAGAAAGATCAAGCGGCGTAACTTATTAAGTTTGAATATTGTATTTTCAAATATTAAATTTAATAAATAAATTATTTTTCAATAATTGCGCAATTTATGGAAAAACGAATTATTGGTTATTTTATTTATTATTATTTTTTACGTGTATTTTTTAACTTTTATTTTTAAACTATTTTTATTATATATTGTATTTTTAAATATAAAATGTATTAAATAGATTATTTTTCAATAATTGCGAAATTTGTGGAAAAACGACCTATGTCCCACCTGGTTTTTATTTTTTATTATTTTTTACGTGTATTTTGCAATTTTTATTTTTAAACCGTTCTTACTGTATATTATATTTTTAAATATAAAATGTATTAAATAAAGTATTTTTCAATAATAACGGAAGATAAATAGTTTTTTTGCTCCCCTGCACAATTCGTATTTTGTGACATGTGCTGTTTTTCAAACAAAGTCTTCAATTCTTAAAGTTAACGTTAACAAAATGTTAATTAAAGTTAACAAAATGTAATATTTTCCGATTATACACAAACGGTCATTGACCTCGTAACGTTGAATATTATTATTACACATAACAAATTACGTGCGTATACATATGATGTATATTTACAACACGTATTCTGGGCGAGGATATGGCGTGTGGCGCGGGCTCGTGAGAACATTTAGTTTGGATCGGAGGGTCTGAGGTTCGATTCCCGGCGCCCGCGGTGAATGAAATCAATTTTTTCTCGAATATCATCAAAATATAAATAATTTAAATTTAAATTTAAATTTAATTGAAAATAAATAAAAAAAAAAATGGTTCAAAACCTCGCTAAATGAAATTATTAAAATTACGTATTTTTATATGGCGAGACGGAATATTTCGATTAATGTTTAAACAAAAAGGCGAAATGAAGAATTGGATTTGGCGTGATGTACGTGACCATTATCTCAATTTAGACCTATATTCCGGCTATTTGGGGTGATCGGTTCGAGTCGCGACAAAGTCATCTCGTCGAAAAATGAATTTATCGATTTTTATCGATTCGTTCATTATGTTCGGCGAGAGTTACACACACACACACACACATACACACACACTCACACACATACACACACAGATTACCGTCTTTATAAATATGATAATATAACAACACTCGCTAATAGCGGCCTCATTCACAGATAGATTTATCGGAAGATGAGACTGGGACTGCCTACGAAATTCTCCGAAGCGAGCGAGGCCATAAGATCCTAATCGAGAGATAAATCTATTAACTTGGTATATGAGAATCAAACGAAAATTCTTTTTAAAAGTGCAATTTTACATTGATTGTTTTACATCATATCTTCATAAAAAAATCTTAACTTTCAGAAAATATTGTTTTATATTCCATCACTACATAAAGCTAGAGATTTTACTACATATACATACAACTCTAGCAGTTTATCTTATGGTGCGTACGGACCAAACCGACGACGGCTTCTGGGCCAACTTTTTAAACCAGTAGGATACAAAACATCGAAATAAAAATTAAATTATAAAATTACGCACCATTACGTAACAGTTACAAATAAAGCCTTTATTCACAACGCAATACAATCTTTCGACATATATCCTTATCACGTTCGTCTCTATCTTTCAAAGATTAGAAATAATGTATTTTTTAAACATATAATATACCGATGCTCTCCGTTGTACCAACTTGCAATATCTCGAGACTCGTTTTCTCAACTTTTCGTCTGCTTAACCTTTTGAATTCTGACCAACGCTGATCGGCGTTTTGCCAATAAGTCCATGGGTTTGAAAAACGCCGATAGGCGTTGTATTTTGAGCATGTACAAAGTAAACAAGAATACTACCTACTAAGTCTCTCCAGGTAGCATTCCAGGCGTTGTATTTTGGACATGTACAAAGTAAACAAGAATACCACCCACTAAGCCTTTCCAGGTAGCATTGAAAAAAAAATGCATTGAACATGTGTCGTGTAATCCGTGTCATTCATTTGTCAACGTTTATAAAGATTGGTTTACACCGGAATTTCTGAATTTATAACCATAGCAGAATTTCCCGATGGAAATCCCTAACTGCTGAGTATTTTAGATTGTGGCTTGGTATTTAGAACAATGAAGAAGATAGAACTAGTTTTGGAATAACACATTCATAAATACACTTCTTTTGTTTATTTTATATTGTTGCAAGATATATTAAATAGTTTAAAAACACACCTTTAGAAAACTCAAAATCTTCGGCGGTATTTATCTAGGGTAGTGGACTTAGGGTTTGTTTGGATTAGCTCAAATTTTTATACTTTCTTTCTATTGGATTTATAAATAATTATTATTGGAAATCTTGGCGAAATTATCAGCGTGGCAGGCTTTCAACAGAAAAGACGTCAGCAGTCAAAGGGTTGAACAGGAGTTTTTATATTGTATACAAAAATGTTTTTTGTATACATGTATGTAATATCTTTAATATACGATATACATTGTGGTCATTCATAAATTTTGAACCTGTTAAAACACCTTCAGAATATTTAAAAATTAATACTTACTACATTTTTGGATATTTAATTAAGTTAGGAAAACGAATCCTGAGGCATTGCAAGTGAGTGGAACTGGGTAGACCCATAATATAGGTATAATAATTGGTGACTCAACTGAGAAAAACAGAATAAAATTGTCATGCGCGGCTTTTTCAGGGTGCCGTAATATTTATGTGTCGATAAACTTCAAGAAAAGTTTGTCAGATTTGTCTATCGTGGCAAGTAGCTACGACAAATGTAGTAGAAGATCCTACGAGCGATTTTTCTATGGACAGATGATCTTTACGACAAACACACAGAGAGGCTCGCGGCACGTGTTTTTGTTTAGATAGTAAATATAATAAAATCAGACAACCGGAAGTAGAACTTTTGAATTGTGTAAGTTTCCGTACATTTGCGCTCAATCTGTATCGACAATGCTGTCATAGCTATTAGTATCACGGGACCGAAAGTGAAATGGTCGAAAAAGCAAATATCTGAAGGCAAAGATCGAAAATCGAAAGATCTTAAGTCGAAAGATAAAAAAAGGGTGCATGGTAAACGGTACTATATATATATATATATAATACATATCAGTGGCATGCGGTGAAATTATCTCTTTTTTAACATACCTCCTTTACGTTTCACTTACGATTACAATTCAGGAAAAAGTTTGCCTCTTATCCGATCGTTTTCATACTTTGCCATATTGCTCATTTTGGTCATCAATATAAGTAAATGGATCCTCCGCCACTTCCATAAAGATAAAATATCGTTTAAGAAGCTTTTCAAGTCCGAACATTTTTAATCTCGGTGACAATTGGTAGTCATTAATTTTATACATACGTAAAAAAAATTATTGGTGCTTTTATTCAAAATAATAATTTTATATACAAATTATAGAAGAGGTATGTTTTTAAAAAACTTTTTTTTTTGTGGAATTCTATTGCGTTAGTTCTTCTTGAGCATCTTTGAAAGTTTCAATGTCTCGAGAGTGCAACTATCTCGAGCGCATTTTTCGGGTCACCGTGTGAAGGTGTATGTATATTTAATTATCGAATTTTGTTTTATAACCTTCTTACATTCCTCAAATACATAGATAAAGTCGTGCGTTGGTCACATCCGTATTTAGCATTAAAGAAATATATGTATTTTTATGTAGAATAATATAAAATATCAATATCGATCAGTCGAACGTCCCAACACGGGGCCCTTCAAGTAGTCCGGGCCCCAAAATTTTAACCCCAGCTTCACTACTCTCTCAGCGGCCTTGAGTATAGCTCGGTGCTAATGCCACCGAGAGACTCCCGGGTTCGAGCTCTGGGTTGACATGGATTAAAAATAAAGCCTCCACCCACCCCTACGCAACAGTATTGCTGCGTAGGGGTGGGTGGAGGATCCAAGTAAAAGGCCAACAGTCGTTTCACAGCATTTATTGATGATTAAGGAGATATACGCACTGTCAGTGTTAAGTCCAGAATTACCTGATATCGCCTACGTACCGCCTTATAAGGAATAGATCTCTCAGGATATCTTCGACGTCTAATTTGTTTACCTATTGTTATGGTCACGTACGGATATGTCTTCCCACGACACGGTACAGGTCAATTCTGCGAAAGGACCAATACCAGCCAACTCGGTCGCCATTGTTTAGCCTACATGCACTTAGATTATCGCTAATCCTTAAAACCACTTACACCGGTCTCACAGTCTCTCAGGATGCTACCCGGCCTAATCCGATCGCAATTACTCGGCGGCTCTTTTTAGTATACGTAACAGTATTATATTTTTATAATGTTAATCTACAGCATAATAGGAGCTCAAAATAAAAAAAGAGCTCAAAAATCCGTGTGAATGTGTCTGTATGGTTCAATATCGAATTTTGTTTTGTGACCTTCTTATATTCCTCAAATACATAGATAAAGTCATGGGTTGGTCACATCCGAGTTTTTTTTTGTGGTTGCCTTTGTTACATACATACATAACTACTCCATACGTGGAACATAAACAAATTGCAATTGAAAGCATTCCTCTTTGGTATACATCAAAGATTCTATGTATGTATTTATATTCATCAAAAGAATGCGTGTTAACACACACATATAAAATCGGATACGTTTCTTAAACGGTAACCACCCGAGTGTAATCAACCCCCGGTTAGTTTTCCATAATCACCACAAAGGGTCAAACTAGAGGGTAGGGGGATGTATGGGCGTGATCCTGCACTCGGAAAAACACGCCCACCCCCATAATTTCCACCAATAAGAAATGCAAAATGCAAAAGGGGCGCGCGCACTGGAAAGCGGTCAGCCCCCGGACACTCCAATACCACAAGTGGGAGGGTTGATACCAAACCATCAGGATGTCTTCAGCACCACAGTTTCACGGGAAATTTTAGTCTGTTGGCGTGTTGGTGATTCCACAAGCGGCAGAAAATCGGTGAGTATTTCACATCGGTTTATCACCACTTGTTGACATACATACATACGTACATATGAACATACATACTACATACATAGATAGTGATTACAAAAGTGGCCCAGATAAAAATCTAATTATTAATTGTGAAACGTACATACATATGTACATAGAATAGGATTTAAAAAAGCGAGTGACTTTCATTATTAATGCAGTTTTGTTATTGTTATCGTATTCTATCACGGTGCACATTGGTAGCTTATCAAAATAATGTCACTTTTTATTATCAATATAGTGTGGATAAGTTTCGACTACAATTTCAATTCATGTGTCAATTTAAAATGCTGCCCTGAACAATTCAGTTTTAAGAACGCAGCATACATACATACATACATACATATATTACTACTATGTATAAGTGTTAAAAAAATAGTATTTATAATATTAATATTATTTAATTAAAAAACAATATGTGGAGACTGTGGGTATTGGTTGATGTAATTAGTGCACTTGAAATCGTTCAAGATGGTTTATAATCGGTCACATCGAATGTTCTATTTATTATATGCAATTGAGAATGTTAGATAAGACATTATTTACAAAAATTAGAATGGCTTTGTTCGAAAGCAGATTTATATTTTGATATTCTCTATGTATGTATATACTTCAAAGTAAATTTAACATTTTTTTTTGAATGATGGGATGAAATATTTACTAAATTGTTTAATTACATTGAGCAACAAAAAAAAAATCACGTTTTTTTCTTACCAAAGCGAATACAAATCAATCTTTACTAGGTTAAATCTATGTACTGAATTCGAACACGACAATGATTTGTATATCTTATGTAAGAGATATGAGTGTATATACATACATATGTATTTTATATAAGAGATATTGAATAGGCAATTTCTGAAGATTTTCAGCTTTTGCAGTCTTTAACTCAAAATCTAGTATTGCTTTACCAAAAATGAGTATTGGAATCAATAGTCAGATTATTATATATTGATTCTGATTTTTTATTTCTTTAAAATACGTATAATTAATTATCTAACGAGTCAAATATATATATATATATATATATATATATATATATATATATATATATATATATATATATATATATACATATATATATATATGGGAAATTTTTTTTTATCAAGTTATCATGTATTCATTAGGGAAGTTTTATATTTTATTATGTACAAGAACTGGTTTTGAACTTAATATTTTTTTTGCTATCTAAAAGTAGTAATTCGAGCAGTGAATGAGGGCATTTTTTTAAACGCTCATATCTCATAAATGAGATGAAACCAACAAAAATCATTGCCATATTCGAATTCAATGGGTCAAACTTAGTGAAGATCGATTAGTGTCTGCTCCAGTATTTTTTTGTTGTTCAATGTTATTGTACATACATATCCACATATGTATGTATATATGTATGTGCACAGGTACTAATAAAAAAAAATAATTCTTATTTATTAAATAAAATTGCTAAATTTATTATGAAAGCAATCTAACATTAAAATCTGATATGATTTTTAAATTTTATTTATTGTTCATATATATGTATATATGTATTATGTTCACAATTCATGTTAAAACGGTTCTAACAGCTACTGATCCAGTGGCTATTTTCTATTTTACAATTTATGTATCTTGTTAGTATAATTTATAGTATAATCGGTTTATATACATATATTTTGTTTTTGTAATGTCAAATTTTTTTAGTTATTATTTTGTTTCTTTTCTTTTCTGTTATATTTTTGACCATTGTGGCGCATTAGGAATTCCTGTAAAGTTACAATTGTCCAAACTTTAAATAAATAAATAAATAGTGTATACAGAATAAATCTCAAAAACCTATTACATAAAACTTGAAATACATATGTACATACATACATTTACATATGAAGGTACAAACTGTGATTTAAATTTAACATTAAAAATTGAAAATTAAATATTACATAAGTAAACTACGCCACAGTGTGGTCCCATGACATCTAAATAGATAATTTCATTTCATTTAACATCATTATGGGTCTTTTATTAATTTATTAATATATTAAAAATCTTATTTCTAAGTTAGTCAATTTAATCAAATTTTTTGGCATGTAATGGTGTTGTTTAAATTTTCCTAAAATATTATAATTTTTAATTAGATGAAAATTTCGTGTTTTGTGAAATCCATCATATGCATGTATGTATGTATGTATGTACATACATACACATATGTATGTATGCATATATGTATATGAATACATACATATGTATGTAAAAGAGAATTAAAACGTATAATATAACTGACAAATTACGAATAAAATATTTGTCTATATTTAAAAATAATTATGAAGTGGCTATGAAGACTTTTTTCTGAATTCAAATTTGTATTACATAAGTTAAGCTTTTAATTATGTAATAAGTTTAATTTTGTAAATTTAAACTATACATATGTATGCACATACGAATTAATGATGAAAACGTCCCACATCTAATATAGTCTAATACAGGTTTTTCATTCCAAATTGACCCTTTTTCATTTAAAATTGACCCTTTTTCATTTCAAAGTGACCCTTTTTCATTTCAAATTAAACCTTTTTCATTTCAAATTGACATTGAAAAGGGGTCAATTTTTTTTTGATTTTGAAATGCTTTTTATTATTACGAAATTATGTTCACAATACATCTTATATCTATTTTAATAGCTACTGATCTACTGATCATTATCTATTTTACAATTTTAATTTAATTTGGTTAGTAATCACAGTATTATATTATTCTAATGTTAATCTAAATCATAATAGGAAAAAGAGCTCAAAAACCTATTTACAATCCTTATAAATGTTCATAATACATCTAATACATAACATTAATTAAAGACTCTCTAAAGTCGATGACCTAATGCAGATTGTGTTTAGGTAATCTGTGTTTATACCTGAAGGGTATAGACATTTTGTTGTAATCACCGACACTCTTCACAAGTGTGTTAGTATGGTTATTAGTGATTCTGTCATATAATCTACTGGTTAGTTTGTTAGTAATGTCTGTAACAAACGGAATATTATATATGGCATGCAGTTTTTTCAGGGATTTATTTTGTTATTTAAATTATTTTTAGGGATTTATTTTGTATTACTTGGAGCTTGGAAAGGTTAGTATTCGAGGCGTTATTCCATACAGGTGAAGCATAGGTTAATAATGGTAATATGAGCGCGCGATATAATGTTATTTTATTTAGCGTTGATAAAGAACTATGGCGATTAAATATTGGATATATTGAGGATATACCCCGCATCGCCTTGCATTTCGCTGCCTCAATGTGAGGTGCCCATCTCATTCTTTTATCAAACGTTACTCCTAAATATTTTATTATTGACTGCCATTTCAGACTTTCTCCAGAGGGGATTTTCAGATCTGAACTTGGCTTATGCTTTCTAACACTAAAGAATATGGCGTCTGTTTTGGTTTGATTAATTTGAATTTTCCACTTAGTGAAGTGTTCAGTCATTGTTTTAATTGCAAATTCAAGATTTTTAAGAATTGTGTCTGGTTTTTTGCTACTTGTGAAGCAAGCTGTATCATCTGCATATAGGGCTATGTGACAGTTTTTTGGAATAGGTATGTCATTTATATATATGGAGAACAAGAGTGGGCCAAGCAAGCTCCCCTGCGGAACGCCAGCTGCGATTATTTTTGGAGACGATAATTCATTATTTACGCTAACCACTAGCTTTCTACGAGTTAAGTACGATTTGATAATGAGAATTAGGTAGTTTGGTATTTTGTTAATAAGGAGCTTATGAATGAGTCCATCGTGCCAAACCGTGTCGAAGGCCTTTTCTATGTCGAGACACACCATTCCGGTACTTCTCTTCATATTAAAGTTCTTCGTCACGTGTTCAGTTAGTCTTGTTAGTTGTTGGGTCGTGGAATGTCCAGTGCGAAATCCAAATTGTTCATTTATTAATTTCTTATTTACGACTTTAAGTAAACGAGTGTAGATTATTTTTTCCAGAATTTTTGAAAGCGTGCAAAGTAAGCTAATGGGTCGATAATTGGCCGGGTTTTTTGAGCTTTTATCGGGCTTAAGTATGGGAATTACGTTGGCTGTTTTCCAGTATTCAGGGAAATACCCGGTGAGTAAACATGCGTTGAATATTTTTGATAGTGAGACTAAAGCTTTAAACGGAAGTTGTTTGATTATGATGTTATCTATTGAATCCCGCCCAGGTGCCTTTTTATTTTTTAAATTACGTATTATATTTTGGATTTCACACGGATGCACCAATTTTATATTTTTAGTACTGTTAGTGGGAGTTTTTGTGATGATTTTAATGGACCGGTTGACTTTTTTATGCGTTGGTATGTGATTGTAATGTTGTGTGAGTGTGTGATGTTTTTGGAAAGATTTTGATAATAGTTCTGCTTTGTCGCAATCACGCGTCACTGAGATTCCTGCATCATCTAATGGAGGAATCGAGTTTTTTGTCCTGCGAATCGCTTTAGCTAATTTCCATAGAGAGCCATCAACTGAGCTTAATTTTTCTAATTTTTTAGACCAAGCTACATTTTTGATTTCTTTGATTCTAATTTTAATTTGATATGTGAGCTTATTTATTAATGTTTTCAATGCTGGATTTTTTGATGTTTGCCAAATTTTACGGAGTTTATTTTTACTTTTAATTAGATTTGCAACAAAGTCAGTTATCTCAAGTTTGTGTTCAATGTATTGTGTCTTAGGTATGTGGAGGTGTTTGGATCGAGTTATTGATTCCGTCAGGTGTATTATGGAGCTGTCGATTTCTGTTTTGTTTGTGAGTGTGGTAGAAGTTAGAATAGTTTGGTCATTTATGTACAACTTGAACTCTCGCCAGTTAGCTCTCCCGTAATCCCAACTATGCTTGAAGATTTCCTCGGGTTTCCCG
Source organism: Arctopsyche grandis (assembly GCF_051622035.1). Classification (NCBI taxonomy): domain Eukaryota; kingdom Metazoa; phylum Arthropoda; class Insecta; order Trichoptera; family Hydropsychidae; genus Arctopsyche; species Arctopsyche grandis. The sequence goes on from NC_135356.1 coordinate 12,487,465, forward strand.
TCGATTGAGAAGATTATCGGGAGATGATCAGACGACAGGGTTTGAAGGGCATTTGGTGTCGATATTTTTGGGCAGTTCTTGACGAGGACAAGATCTAGTGTGGATGGTTGTGAGTTATTTGTGGGATAGTGTGTGTATGTATCCGGATGAAGTAAGATTGTATCTGTTAGTTGGATGTATTTAAAAAGAGTTGTGCCTTGTTGGCCAGTGTTTACGCAACTCCATAACGGATGTTTGGCATTAAAGTCACCAGCTACCACTACCGAACTACCAATGTTAAATATTTTGTTAAGATCGGATGCCAATAATCGTTTTTGGGGAGGATTGTAAGCGGATGCTACTATGTGACGGGTGTTGTTAATTGTTAGTTCGATGGCGGTTAGTTCTAAATTTTTTAGTGGCGGAGTTATTACGCGACAATGTTTAATTGACGATTTTATAAAAATGGCAACTCCCCCTCCATGCTGTTCTCGGTCTTCGCGATAGCAGTTAAAGTTAGGTAGGTTAATACGGATATGAGGTTTTAAGAAGGTCTCGGAGATCAAAACTATGTCAACACAGTACTCACCGATCGCCGACTCTAGTTCGTCAATCTTATTCTTAAGTCCACGAGCATTCCAAGCTAGAATGTTCGGGCGCCTCCCGTTAATCAAAGACATCGAGATATTCGACAAGCATGAGTGCCAGCTCTAGTTTGTCGGTGCAACCGCTGGCCTTGGCACGAATCTCCTGGAGGATCTTCAACATCTTCGTCATAGACGCCATGGAAGTTAGGTCTGTTGTTGGTTGAATGTTGGGATTGGTGGGGTTTTTTAGGGATATTTGGGATATTTGGTGAAGGAGTTTTAATGGTCGGTAGCTTTGGGAAGTTATGATCGTTAACGACCGGGATATTTTGTGACTGCACCACTGGGAGTTTCCAAGGGTTGGCTTTGACAATTGATGCTCGATTCTTCCTCGATTCCAGCATTTTCAGATAGCTCTGTCTTTTTGGACAGTCTTTGAAGTTAGCGGGGTGAGATCCTGAACAGCCTGAGCAGACAGCAGGGGTAACTATTCCTTGATTGCATTGTGCGGTGAGGTGAGCGCCGGCACATTTGACGCACTTGGCCTGCCGATTGCAGTTTTTCGCAGCGTGTCCATATTCTTGGCATCTGAAACATTGAGTAATATTTTGAGATTTACTAGTATATTTAACGACACTGACCTTTGTGTAACAGATGTACCGGATATCTTTAATCTTCTTTGCCGATACTGATGGCTCGAAGAACACCAAGTATAGCTCGGTGGCGTTGCTCCTAGGCTCCTTCGTCTTCATCTGTATGACTTTGGTAACTGGGAATCCCTGTCTGATGATGTCATCTTTAATATAAGCTTCCGGCAATTTCGGCAAGCCACGTACGACACTTTTTATTTCCTTTTCCTCCTTCCTGGAAAAGGTATGGAATTGTCGGTCCGGTGTCAATCCATCCCGAAGTTTTTTAAAGTCTTCAAGACTTTTACATTGTATCTTGACATTATTTTGACCAATGTAAGTCATTGTGAAGTCTTTTACAAACTTCTTGATCGACTCGATCATACTGCCGTGAGTGCCAGTAGCCGTCATGATGATGGGCGGGATTCTTCCACCGCTTCTGGGGACATCGGAAACTTCCGAGAGCCCTTCAAATTTGTTTTTCTCCTGAATTTTAAATTCAGGAGCAACATCTTTCACGTTCTTTGCCGTATGTTTTGGAAACTGCCACTCGGTCTCCATCTGAGCGGTCTGAGAGCAGCCTGGTTGAGGAGCTTCGGTTGTAGTTATCAGTGTCTTCTTCAGTCGCTTTTTCAGGTTGGATCCTCGCCTGGTGCCAACATGTGTTCTTTTGGTGTTCGTTTTGTGGGAGGTGTTTGTTGTGTATGTTAAAAGGTGTGGGTTTTTTGACGGTATGGCGTATCGCTGTATTGTGAGCGCTCGCACAGAGAGTACGTCTTCGGTACGTTCGTTCTCACGGAGCGTCGAGAGACGTGTGAAAAGGGGTCAATTTGAAATCTGTACATATAATACATACAGCAGTCCTCAGTTTGCAAAAAAAAAAGTCTAATTTACTAACCTCCTTCACGTTTCACATGGTCTTCGTTTAATAAGTCATTTTTTCTATCTCTTATCTCTTATCCGATCGTTTTCATATTTTGCCATATTGCTCATTTTGGTCATCAATATACGTTAATGTATCGTGTGCCATTACGTTGGAGATAAAATATCGTATACAACGCGTTTCTAATTTCAACATTTTCGGGTTGTTTGACGTTTATTTTATCCTTATTCTTTTCGTTTTTGCTCGATTTTTATAGAATCAATATACTATCCTTCTCTATCCTTTTAATGTCGTTTGGACTGTCACACATATAATTTTACACGCCATAATTTAAGTTGTTTGAAAATTTTTATCTACATATCTCGACCCTTGAAAATGTATACAAGTAATCTGAATCCTGTTTCATTTAAAAAAGCTTTCACACGATTCCTGTGTTTTTAGTATTTTTCAATAAAAAAGATGCATTTCATTTATAAAATTCTATAAAAACGGAAACGGAATTTATAAAAACAACTTCTCTTGAAAAGTATGTAGATTTACGTTTAAAGAACAATTCTTTATTTTTTTTTTAATTACAAACAATTCCATAAAGAGATAGTTGAATTAGACGATAATGTTATAAGTTAGATGCAATGTTGGTAGTGGCTGTTTTAAATACCCTCGTACTTCCGGTAAAAAGCATTTTATTTATTTAAAGTTACAGGAATTTTTACTTCACCACAATGATCAAAAATATAACAGAAATGAAACAAAATAATAACTAAATAAATTAGACATGACATTTCACACGAGTGGCCTAATACATTTGTCTACGACTGTATATTTCCGCCAAAATTTCATATTTTCATAACCCTTTTATTCTCATCACTAAATAACGACTATACGCAGTCTCTTTTTATTTAGAAATGGTCAATTACATTAGTGTTCAAAGCAAAAGAGCAAAAAAGCATGGTTTTTTCTAAGAAATTGTCAACAGTGAACCATTTATTGTTCGAAAAGCATACATCGAATGAAGATATTTGGTTATCACCTTTGCTCTCTGAAGACGTGATTTTATTATAAATTCATATGAAATCGTTATTCCGAAAAAATCTTGATCGAACACTGATTTCGTCGAAAGATATACAAGTTGGGATAAAATCTAATCAACACTTCAGCCATCAATCCGTATCATCAAACTTTGGACCGCTATTAAAAATACCAACACGATGCGAAATTTTACATCTGCATCTACATGGGTTTTGAACAAAGGGATGAGCAGTCAATGTGGTGGTCGAAGAAAGGGTCGACTTTAACATATGTATATTTTTGTGTTGAATTGAAAACCGTGAAAATCGGGGGCGCCGAGTAGTATACCGGTTGACACGTGGCTTCGCTCCCACATGTCATTAATTATTAACAAGGTGACTTCTGACTTTAGGTTGACCCCTCCCCATACACTTGCGTCACTGGAGACCACTTCAAACCAGGGCTGGGTAATCGGAGTCGTAAATTATAGGGTATTTTAAATGAAAAAAAAATGCCACCGTCAATTTCTGACCGATAAAAAAAACCACTGACAATGTATCAAAGTACTTATCGCTAATGAATATATCCAGGTGTGTTTGGGTTCAAATTCGTAGTAGGGAATTTTTGCATTGTAGATCGAATACAACTGTTATATTTAAAACTAGACCCATTTCAAAAACCGACTATGGTCTACATATGATCAAATTTAGTGGTTCTAAAGGGTGTTTTTTCAGAACTTTAAAATAAAATACAACACATACAAATTGTGGTAATGGTCATGGTCTTTGCTTTATTGGAAGGTAATGTTATGCCATTACTATTTAAATATCAGACACTAGTGGTTTTACCCGGTTTCGCTCGGTATTTGTTATATAAACTGCTTAAACATGGCTAATCTACATAATAGTAACCATTAATTTGTTTTTTTTTATTAAATTTATTTGATTCGAAATAAAATGATGACAGCCAATTAGAAATTATATACACACAACTTCTTTTTTATATATATGAGGGAACCGGAACTGAAAAAGGAATATGGATCCGGAAATGAAAAAGGAATCCGGATACGGAATTGAATGAAGGATCCGGAACAGGAATTGAAAAAGGAATCCGGAACTGAAACTGAAAAAGGAATCAGGATCCAGTACTGAAACAGGAATCCGGATCTGGAACTGAAAAAGAAATCAGGATCCGGAACTGAAACAGGAATCCGGATCAGGAACAGGAATTGAAAAAAGAATCCGGAACTGAAACTGAAAAAGGAATCTGGATGCGGAAATGAAAAAAGATTCCGGATGCGGAACTGAATAAAGATCCGGAACAGGAACTGAAAATTAAATCGAAATCTAAAACGGAATCGAAGTCGATATCGATATCGTCGTCATAGAAAATTATATTTTTTTGGATAACGTCACGGATCAAACAAAACTTACAAGGTCTCTTTAGAAATTATTTATTGGAAGATTGGATATATAGAGGCTGCGGCTGGTTCGAATAAAGCGCAATTTGGAAGTCCAATTTTCGACCATTTTTTTGAGCAGCTGGGGCCATATACATATGTACAATGACGTGGCGAAGGCTTCCAGGTCGTCCATCGTCTCTGGTTTATCGGCGTAAACGAGTGAATTCACATATCCCCATAGAAAATAATTCGAAGGTGTTAAATCACATGATCTTGGAGGCCAATTTACGACCGTAAAATGGACGTAGCGTATATTAAGTTTCGCGAACTGAACCACGATTTTTGAAATAAATTTGCGCAATTTGCAAGCATTGTTCTGGCGTAAGTCTATTTATGGTATAATGGCAAACTAAACTAAGCAAAAATGATCCGTCAAATTTCAAATTGGCTATCACTGGAAAAAGTGTTGCTAATTCAAAATACAAACCTCAAAAAAAAATGTCACATGTCCAAATGAGTCGTTATATTTGAAAGTGGCAAAAGTCTATATTTATTCATTTCGAGAAATATTTCGCAAAAAATTAAACATTACGTGTACAAAATTTGTACATGTAATGACTTCACAATGGAGTTGCAAATCATCAACAATTGATTCCAATGAAACGTACTGTCAAATTTAAATGAAGAATTGTTTTTACAATTTCATTCCGTTCAAAGTTCAATAGATATTCATTGTTTGTATAACAATAGAAAATTTACGTATTTCTACTATTGTTTATTATACAGCATAAAAGCATAGATTCGTGTTGTCAAAGTAGAGAAACTAATGAAACAAGATTTCAATGAAAAAAGTGCTAACTAAACCCAAATTATGATAATTGGCAAGACATATGCATAAATGATATATTAAAAGAAAGAAAGCAAATAAGCAGTCATGTTTTTAAAAAAGGTTTGACCTCTTAGGGATTTTTTTTTATTTTTTTACTAGCCTCTTCTTACTTCCCTTTTGATTTTTTCGTCTGATTTCGTTTGATGAAATTTGGGTTCTTATCCTATCGTTTTCAAACTTTGCCATTTTGCTCGATTTGGTCATCAATATATGTGGAAATCAAGTCCACCATTATGATGGTGACAAATTATCGTAATAAACACATATAAAAATACTCCATTATCTTTCTCGATGACGTCTATTGTCCACATTGCCGGGTTTATCCACACTATTCCGATCGTTTTTTTCCCTTTTCGCCACCCTCTCGCTTTGTCAGATTTTATTTGTTTAAACGCCTATAACATAATTAAAAAAGACCATACAACTTGGTACTGAGGCTCAAAATGTTCTAAATTATATGAAATATCACTACGATATGAACTAGCTATTCATTACACCCTGTATACACTATTGACTTTTAAAATACGTATTATTAATTACATAGCGAATAAAAAATTACAATCAATAAGAAAAACATCTGACTATTGATTCCAATACTCATTTTTGGCACAGAAATACAACAATTTGAATTAAAGACTGTAAAAGCCAAAAATCCGTAAAAATCGCACATTTTTTTAAACCCTCATATCTCTTAAACAAGGCAAGGCACAAAAATTATTGTCATAAGTATTTGAATTTAATCAAGGTCAAGCTCGGTTTAGATTGATTAGTCTCAAGTAAAATACGTAATTTAAAAAACCATATGTGCAATGTGTACAAAACTTGGTTACTAGTAGGTCAAACGGCACAAGAGTGCAAATTACACGGAGCAACAAAAAAAAAATACCAGAGCGGAGACTAACCAATCTTTACTAATTTTGACCCACTGAATTCGAATATGATAATGATTTTTGTTGGTTGGTGATCGTTTACGAGATATGAGCGATTAAAAAAATGCGCGATTTTTACAGTTTTTTGGCTTTTGCGGTCTTTAACTCAAAATCTGGTATTGCTGTGGTCAAAGTGAGTATTGGAATCAATAGTCAGATGTTTTTACTATTGATTGTGATATTTCATTACTTTAAAATACTTATAATTAATTATCTAGCGAATTTTAAAAGTCAGAAATATATATTTTTTACGGGTTTTTTTTCCGTGCTATTTTTTTATTTATTTGACAAATTTTTTATTTCACCACGTTTATAAGGATTGGTTTTCTATCTCAATATTTTTCTTTTTTATCTAAACGTACTAACTGAAACGGTAATTGCAATTTAAATGCTTTCGTTGTGTATATGGTTGTAACGCGTAATGTACTCTGTGAGGTTAGTCTCCGCTGTGGTACCTGATTTTGAAAAACGTGATTTTTTGTTGCCCAGTTTTATCGGTGATACAAATACAAGATTGAGATTAAAAAATAAGCTCACAAATTTCGAAAGGTTTGGAATTTTATATATGTAACCAACCGAATGAAGCTTTTAATAGCTTGAAAAATTGAGACTTTGGAGGAGTCAACAAACTGAAAACGATTTGTTACAAACCTTAGGGTGAATGGAAGGGTTTTGCGTGAATTATTGAACAGTTTGGCCACTAATCACTGTATCCAATGTTACGACACAGGCCAACCATCAATTACGCCAAATGTCAAATCAATGCGTATACTCGGACTTGCACGCTAGTCGTCACGCAATACATATGTTCACATCACAACAGACCCAAGTTTCAAATTCATATCAAGTTTATATGTATGTAGTTACATACATACATACATACAGTTTTGCTATTTAACCCCCGTGATAAAGTCTACACGCTTTGTAATTACCTGAAGTACATATGTACATATGTATATACATATTTAGGATTGCCAGATTTCTTCTTAGTCAAACCGGGACCCTCCTCCCGCCCGAAAAAATCAATAATATTAGACCAATTAATTTTTTCTTCTCTCCGACATTTTGGCTCGCTTGGGCTGCTTGTAACTTCTGTTTATTTTTTAATTTATATTAGATAAAAAAATAAAATCGACAAATTTTAACATTTACTAAGTATTTATGAATTGGAAAAAGGACAGTCAAAAATAAATGAAAATATAAACATAGGAATAAAAACAATTTTAAACATTAATTAGTATATTTTTCATTGGATTTGGGCTTCTGTAAGACTAATTTATTTTTAAATACATAATCATACATTTGCAACAATTGAAATCGTAGTTTTCAATCTAATATATATATGTAATTTCGAAAGAGACTTTGTATGTAAGTAAATATTTTTGGTTGGAAAATGGTTGGGATCTTCGAAAACAAGTCAAAACTTCCATGACGACTGGGGAAGGGGGACGGGGGGCGCCGGGGGAGCCGCCAGATTCTGGTATAATATATAATACATCTAATATATAATTTAGAAAGAGACTTTGTAAGTTTGTAACTATAGTTGGTTGGAAATCGAAAACAAGTCAGTTTCTATGACGATTTGATTGGTTGAATATATTTTTTTTTCGATTCAAATAAATTTAATAAAAAAACAATCAATATTTACTATAAGATTCGCCAAGTTTAAGCTGTTTATATTACAAATACTGAGCGAAGCCGGGTAAAACAAATAGTGCACTATAGAATTGATTTTTAAATGGTTTTTATTAGTACTACTGTTTTTTTTATTATTAATAGCTAGTGATCTACTGATTATTTTCTATTTACAATTTTATTTTATTTTTGTAAGTAATTAAAGTATTATATTATTCTAATGTTGAATTACAGGATAATAGGAAAAAGAGCTCAAAAACCTTTTTTCGATTCTTATAAATGCTCATAATATATGTACTTGTACATAAAATTAACTATAGACTCTCCAAAGTCGACGATCTAAAGCAGATTGTGTTTAGGATTCAGATTCTATAGTGCCACAGATTACCTAAACTTTAGGTAATCTGTGGCACTATAGAATACTTTCAACTACATCCATAGAAAGTCTAAATCTTTCATTAGTCATTGAATCTTCATTAACGAGAATATTCTCTCCACGTTACCATTAGGTAATATACTCGCACATGCGATATAAATCTTTATTTTATTCAGGAAATTCCGTTTTTATTTGCCAAAATTTAAGTATCCATTTTTCTACAGCTATTTTTCCATTCAAATTTGTAGATAGAACTTTGCTACTGCTTTATTCAATCCATCAATTTGCTCATTTGAAAATGCTTGAAACAGTATGCATAATAGAGAAATTTGAAAACTGGGACTTATGATCGTCCCGAAAGATTCGTTCGGGAAACTGGGACAACAGGCTTAAAACCCTATTAATTGGGACGCCTGGCAACCCTATACATACATATAATACTTGGTCCGCTGTAGGAAGAGACTTAAGACGTACATACTATCTCTTTCACCGCCTCTCGACCAATAGCATTTCGTGCAGACAGTAGAACATTGTATGTAATGCTATTGGTCGAAATGGGGTGTAAAGTACAGCATGTGCGTTTTACCTGTCATCCTACACCGAATAGGCAATACCAATTGAAAGATAAAACCTCTGTTTATTGGTCTTAATACTATGTCTTCAATTTGAAATGAAACTTCTAACCAACGCGCTAAATGCTAAACCTTTGTTTACCAAGGGAAAAGTCATGGATTCAAATCCTTGCCGGAATCAAAACATTTATTCAATTTCTTCGATGATTACTAGTACTTCTTTCACTTATGGACGGTTATTAAATTTTTGCCAATTTATATAATCGTTGTTACCATTCTAATAGAATCAGCAATTCCTCCCTCTATTGAAAATTTGTCGATTGTTGCAAGCATAGATTTGCATGCGGTTTTGATTAATATATGTATACTTACATTAAAAAAAAGCTACGCGGCACGTGTTTTTTTATATTATAGTTTTGCATATTAAAAAAATACTAGCACGCCTGATCTATGGTGTGGCATCCAAGCCAAAAATCATAGTATTGACATAAGTTTGGCAGTGGTCGATAACAGTTATTCCCATATTTGAGAGAATTGTCGAAATAAAAACCTCCGCGGTGTGAGAAATGCCTTTTCACCACAGGAGACCAATAACGTGTCCGTGCTGTACGATTCAGTGTGTTTACGCCTTTAAGGTGACCGGACATGCAGGGCAAGTACGAGGGTGAGGCGAGCGAGGTACTTGACCCAAGTGAACGAAGGACTGGGCGCTAAATTGATAATGTCAATGACTTTAGTAATACTTTAAATCAGTAATGGTAAATTTGAGAAACTCTGACTCATCACACACGAAGATGTCAATATATTATGAACATATAGGTGTACATGTAATACATATATAGATTTTTGAAGGTACTTCTCCTCGAACAGTGGCCAATTGAGCTCATATTCTACACCAAGCGTTCTCAAGCATCCGAAAAAATTATTCCGCCTGCATCTTCTAATATATAATTTAGAAAGAGATTTTGTATGTATCCTTGGTTGTTCGTTCGTTCGTAGATCCGTGACGTCATCGAACAAATGATTCGATTTATTTTTTTTCGATTCATAGGCGCCGATTCGATTTTTTTCGATTCAAAGGATTCGAGGTCCCCACAGGGGGCGCAGGGGGCGCAGCCCCATTATGCGCAGCCGCATGGGGCGCCGATTCGATTTTTTTCGATTCAAAGAATTCGTAGTCCTCGCAGGGGGCGCAGCCGCTGGATTCTAGACTTTTATATATTATTATATTTTATATATTATATTTTATACATTATTATTTTTACTTTTATATTTTATATATTATATATATTATTTTTATTTATATATACTTTTTTATTTTTTTTTTTAATAAAATGTTTACTATTAGATAAGTCATGTTTAAACAGTAGTATTTAATAAGGACAATATTTTATTTCTGATATTTTGATTTTAAAAATATGTTTACTCACATTTTACATATTATATACATACATATAATGTTTTTAAAGTATTAGTCATCCATCACCCCCCATTAAATTTGAGATTAGCTCTACCCTTAAGCATTTTATGTGTAATATCATAATTTAGCTTAGCATTTTACTTATTGAAAATTAAAAAAAAAAAACTATGTAAGCGTGCAATTTTTTTCCTTTCGCCTCAGGTGACAACACCTAAATGAGGTGAAGATTAGCGGTCATTTTTTGAAATACAAATTGTTTATCTAATATATAATTTCGAAAGAGACTTTGTATGTATGTATTTTAGGTTTAAAGGTTTGTTAGGAGCATCGAAAACAAATCAAAGTTTCAATGACGAAGACATCGATATCGTCGAATATTATTTATTTTTCGATTCAAATAAATTTAATAAAAAAACAAATGAATGTTTACTATTATGTAGATTGTTTTGCCATGTTTAAGCTGTGTATATTACAAATACCGAGCGAAGCCGGGTAAAACCACTAGTAATAAAACATAAACGGTACAAAATTTGCAACTATAATTATTTTTAATTTTTTGAGTAGAAAATTTCAATATCATTTTTGCGTTTTTGATTTATGGCCGTAATTTTTAACGTGACACCAAAATTGATAAACGATCAAAGACCAACACAGTCAATCAATTCTATTTATGTATTTATTGTAGTCAATCATTTTCTCAATTGCATGTGTTTATGTACATATGTACGTTTCAAAATGAAAAATGAATAACAACTGATAAAATTGTAATTTTAAATAAAATACTCCAAAATGCAAATGACACTTATGTATAAATCGATAGACTTTGCAAAACGATGATTATATTCGTTTTGTTAGATACAATATCCTGTTTACTTATTTAGAGATGTAATACTACATATTATAAAAATCATCGAATATTTTATGAAGATAAAACTCCTTGTATTTTAATTGTTTGACTCAATTTGTCGTTTAAACTCGATGTGGAATATTTTGTCGATATTTACGTACAGAATTAATTTGTTTTCGTGTTAAAATAATGGTGAAACTGGTTTATCTACATTTCAAGGCAAACGTAGGTACATAAGTATTTAGCGTTTTGGCAAAAAGAAAAGTTTATCTATGAATTGAATAAACCGTTCAATTTTATTCGCAAGCCAACGATATGATTTATATTGCGGAGTATGAAATATGTTGAACCGATAAATGACTATTGTTGTTACTGTATTTACATGATTAATATTAATATTTACATGTTCACTCGACAATCTACTCCATTGATTCTCAACCTTTTTTTGAGCTGTAGGCCCTCTTTTGAGATTTATATTTTACTGCTTCCCCACCCTTTTTGGTAGTTGCTCGGGAAAAATTTATTCCCGATTAAATCCAAATTCAACAAGATAAGATGTAATTTATATTTTTAAAAAAAATTATATTTACCATAGTGCCGTTTTGCCTATGGCCAAATTTATAACATTATTACTATACATTTTAAATTATATTCAAATAATGGTGACGAATGTGGATAGGTTGTCAATTTGTTTGGAACCGTTTCAACAATGATAAATTGGAAATTTCTGTTGGAAACGATCGACCAGGAGTCATATATGTACATATATTAAAGGTCTAGCCAGCAACACCGATCCAGGAATTGAACCCATGACCCCATCACTTGATAGGTACTCATACGCTAACCACTGAGCTTTGTCATCGCATGTTATCTATAGTAGATAAATTTATATTCTTAGTTTTCTCGGAGATGTAGAAATGTATTCTCCATTTCATTATATATCGAAATATTGTCTACATATATGTTTTGTTTTTCCTTTTCAAGTTTTCAACTTCATATGAGTTTTGATTTAATATCACATCAAATGGATCATCAAATTAACTTTTATATCAATGAGTTGATCTTGCATATCGCCATGAAGCTGTTTCATATGTATGTATATATGTACATATATATATATATAATATATACAGTAAAAGAGCATTATTATATACTTGGAGTTTGCTGTGAATCTCCAAAAGTTTATTTTTGGCCCGTGGCCTCAAAAGGGGCACAAGATCAAGTTATAAATGTAACGTGACAATCGATATGTTGAATAAATACATAATTTTTTTTCTATTCAAATAGACAGGCGACAGAGGTGGAACAGAGCAATCTCGGAAACGTTCAGAAAATGTCCCCAGGTGCTGAAGCGAGGTCCGGTGCTGGAACGTGCCGAGTCTGTGGAGACAAAGCTTCTGGAAAACACTATGGAGTACCATCTTGTGACGGATGTAGAGGATTCTTCAAACGCAGTATTAGAAGGTAAACTTTATTAATAAATTATTTTAATATCTACGCACTTATAAAAACTGTATTTTTTTGACGTACAAAAATTAAATCTCAAATGTGTATATTTGAAAAAGAATACCACCTATGGCGCATGTTTTATTATTAATTATATTTTATATTTTTATTATTATTATTTTTATTTTTATTTTTTAGGACCCGTCGTCCCATAATGTAATTGGGTCTCTTAAAGTATAATTGCGGCTTTTTCGGCTCACCGTATATACACATATTGTTATCTTGATATTTATAATGTGAGGGCGAATTCAGCTAAAATAATTGTTGTGGATTTGTTTTTTGATGTCTGTCGATTGGTGATAAATAAACATTGAATTGTGTTTTTTTGAGTTATTTTAGTTACTGTGTTTAGTTTTATTTTTAAATTATTTTGTAGATAACATCAACAACAATAATAATAATTCCAGATGAATTATTATTATTTTTATTGTATATATTATTATTATTTTTTATATTATTATTATTATTTATATAATTATTATTATTATTATTTATGATATTATTATTTTTTTATTGTTATCATTATTATTATCGCTATCAATATTAATATTACTTTTTCCTTTTTTTGTTGTTTTTATTAATATTTTTTTATATACATATATTATATAAGTGAAAATTTTAATAAATTGTTAATCTTTTAAATAATTATTATAGATAATAAAAACAACAATAATAATAATTCCATATGAATTATTATTATTTTTATTGTATATATTATTATTATTTTTTATATTATTATTATTATTTATATAATTATTATTATTATTATTTATGATATTATTATTTTTTTATTGTTAACATTATTACTATCGCTATCAATATTAATATTACTTTTTCCTTTTTTTGTTGTTTTTATTAATATTTTTTTATATACATATATTATATAAGTGAAAATTTTAATAAATTGTTAATCTTTTAAATAATTATTATAGATAATAAAAACAACAATAATAATAATTCCATATGAATTATTATTATTTTTATTGTATATATTATTATTATTTTTTATATTATTATTATTATTTATATAATTATTATTATTATTATTTATGATATTATTACTTTTTTATTGTTAACATTATTACTATCGCTATCAATATTAATATTACTTCTTCCTCTTTTTGTTTTTTTTATTAATATTTTTTTATATACATATATTATATAAGTGAATGTTTTAATAAATTGTTTATCTTTTAAATAATTATATTTTATTGATGCTTGTTGTTAAAACTGTAAATTTTCTGAAAAAAATGCGTGTTTAAATGTCTTGAGAAATTATTGGGTTTCTTTTCCAAAGACATTTTCATATTTTTTTCTATATTTGCTATTTGTTTTATCAAATATGAACGTATAACTGTAATTTAATTATTATTAATATCTGTTGATGTCAAGTGCGTAATATAAAACCTGCAACTGATAAAAATTAAAAGAGTCATTGTTAACATCCATTAAAAAAACAATTTCAAAATTCAAGCTTTCCAAGAGTAATCAATAAAAACATGTTTCACATTTTAAAGTATTGTGTGTGTGTGTGTTATTGAAGGATTATCCATCATCAATAACGACAGTTTGAGAGCAGGGCGCATACTATATTGACACAAAATACATTTTGATGAACCGTTACAAATTCGATGACTCGCAAGCTCTCTGTCTATCGTGTTTTTTTACCAATTTTTAATTGACTAACTAAGTATGTATGTACATATATGTGTATCTTTTTTAAGAAACTTGGAATACGTGTGCAAAGAAAACAATCGATGCATAGTCGACATCACCAGGAGAAATCAATGTCAAGCGTGTCGTTTTGCAAAATGCTTAAAAGTCAACATGAAGAAAGACGGTAAGGCAGTTGGAACAATATTTTCGTCATCATCATCATCATATTCACTGCTTCATGAAATCCCCTCCAATCCTATTCGTTCCTATTTTGACATCTTCATGCTATTTTACATCCACATAACTGAACATTATTACAGAACGGTCCAGTAGATTAGGTTGCTCCTAGAATTTGAAAATATCTAAGTGAATTTAGTTTACATTTATTAGTCATTTTTATTTTCGTCAAAAGATAGGCCACGTCCCTGAACTAAAAAAAATCTCAAGCGGAGATTTTGATCTCAACTGTACCGCGCAAAAAAAGCATAATGTGTGCTCCCATGAATTATGCATTAAATTTAGCATAATATTTACGGCTTAGAAAATATCTACAGGTTTTTTTTTATATTTCTACCAAATTTTTTTTAAAGACAATGTCGTACTTGTCGTAAAAGTAATTTGTAAAACTCACAAATGAAGAGGTTAAAATAGTAAATTTCATTATCCCTTCAAATCCGATGGGTCATCCGATTCCAAGAAAATATGTGTTTTGTTATAAAAATTCTAATACATACTGTATTATGTTACGTTAACTATTTTTTCATCAAGCATCGCGTCTTCACATCCCCAGAGATTTTTCCCAATTTTTTCATGGATGATTTTCTATGGGTTCCTTTTCGGATCCAATTAGAATGACCTAGATCTTTCATTAAAACTCGAGAGCGCGTGACTATTTAACTTTCATTTATGAAACAATAGTTTCATGAACTTTGATTTGAATGAACGGTTTCCGGAATCCTTCTGAAGCCCATCGGATGACAGTAATGCTTCTAATTCATTAATTACAATAAAAGCTTTTAAAACGTGGCATTAACTAGTGCTGGAGTTGAAGATGAAGGAGATACAGTAAATGAGGGGTCTTTTTTAGTTGAAAACGACCAAATGAATACTGAGCAACTAAAAATAACACTGAGCAACTAAAAATCATGTATTTTCTTCAATCAATCTTTACCTAATTTGAATATGACAAAATTTTTGTTGACTTGCTCTCGTTTAAAAGATATGAGCGTTTAAAAAAATATGCAATTTTTGGCTTTTGCAGTAATAATAATTCAAAATCTAGTATTGCTTTGCCAAAAATGTGAGATGTTTTTTTATACATTTATTGATTCAATTTTTTATTGCTTTAAAATACGTATAATCAATTATCTAGCGAATTTTAAAAGTCAAAAACATACATTTTTTCCATAATATCATGAGCTAATTTCTGTAATTTTTCAATTTACCACGTTTATAAGGGCTATTTTTCAATCTCAATATTTTATTTTTATTTTATCTGAATGTGCTAATTCGAACGGTAAATGATTTTAAATTACAATATGAAATGTTCTAGAAAAAAAAAATAAATAGAAAAATCATCTGGCTATTGATTATAAATATTCACTTTTGGCACAGCAATACTATGTAGATTTAGAATTAAAGACTGCGTAAGCCAAAAATCTGTAAAATTTGCCCGTTTCTTAAGGAATAATATTTTTGGCCGGTTATAAAATAAATTACACGACAAATGTCAACACGACATTTAATGTCAAATTAACATCTCTAAAATAGCTCGCACGTCAGAATCGGCGTTCGGTCGGAAAATCAAACGTCAAACGGGTTTCCAGTAACAAAAATAAAATTTGACGTTTCATGAAATCATAACTTAAATTTTATAAACCGGAAGTGGGATTTTTTCCTCTTAGAAAGGTCAAACATCTTGTCGCCACTACTCTGCCCACACCCCTGAACTTATCAATCTGAAACTTTATATTTGTATTCTTTATGTACTAACTTAGAGCTGATAAGGTTTTGGTCAGAATTCGTAAACGTAAATTCGGAAGTAGTAGTAAAAAATGTATTCCAATTTAAACGCCAAAAACCATAATTATGTATTTTCATGGCCAACTTATACCTATACATTGTTGTGGAATTAAAATAATAATATCGATACCCTTTCGTGCGGATACTTGATTATTGACATATTGCTGTGGCGTAATTGTGTGCCCCCAGTTTGACATTTGTGGGGTTGTCCCCACGACTGACGGCAAGTAATGAGGCGCAAAATGCTTCTGAAACACCTGCATGCTATCCCACGACAGAAACGGACAAGCTATCTGACTTGAAAAATCCGAGACCGAGACAAATCACACTTCAATTCTCATTCAAATTATTTTATAACAAGTAACCGGATGCAATTAATAAAAACCGTTTAAGGGGGTATTCTAGTCTAGAAATTTGAAAAAATTCAATTTTTGTTTTCATATTTTAAAGCTTAAACCTTTAAGAATATGTCCTTAATAGGATTTTTCAAAATTAAAATTATTTTCGGAGATATAGCTGTTTTAGTGACGTGGCATCTACCCGGCGCGTAACTTTACCCGAAACTTTAAACGCGTGTTTCTCGAAACTATTTTTTTCGAGACGGTTGTCATGATATCTCAAGTTCTGCTGGACCAATTTACTTGAAATTTGGTGTGAGCCTTCTCTATACATTACTCTATCGCACTAACTAAAACTATAACAAAATTAAAAAATTTACTATTTTTCAAAAATTCGGAAAAGTCAAAAAAAAAACTGGTAGAAAATGTCTTATTTCAGACGGCCGCTATTTTGCGTAAAAAATTTTTTTTAACTTTTCCATAGTTTGGACGATTGCAGAATTTGTTTGGATTAAGAATTAATTTGTTTTTTTTTTTTATATCAGATTACTAGGAGGGTTGCAATCGTGACAACCAGGGCGCGCCATTTTTTTGAGCCCCCTCACTTCATCAGCCTGTAATTTTTTGATTTTTTTTATGTATTCTTCAAACATTAATAAATGTTTGGTAACATAATGGCTACGTAAAATATATTTGGTTTTTTTATTGCACCTGAAAAAATGCTTACAATTCATGCCTCTAGACTAGAATACCCCCTAAATAAGTACCGTTTGAAAAAATGCACATTGTCGTTGTATCGTCTGTACGAACAATAGTGTGGTATCAGTAAACAGACATCGCATTGTCAGAAAATTTTTAGTGTGACGAGTTTTACACATAAAAATCTGATAATAATCCGGTAATAGTTTCGCATTTAAGTGAGGCCAAAGCTGCAAATATTAACATACCAGTGACTCAGAAACCAGGTACTATTGGGTAACAGTCAACTGCGCGATTCACTATGGGTGACGGTCAACTTGTCGATTCATAATGAGCGATAGTCAACTGGGCGACCGTCATTTGTACCTTTTTATTATATTTAAATAATTTCTTTGAAATTAAGACAATATATAAAAAAACCTTGATCATGAGTATGGCAAGTGCTCAATCTGACATAGCGAGAGGGAGGCGAAAAGGGAAAAAGCGATCAGAACAGTGTGGACGATAGACGTCACCGTGAACGAAGATGCAGTATTTTCAAACGTGTCTAATACGATTATAATAGCGGACGTCATTTCCACTTATATTGATGATTTAACCGAGCAAAATGGCAAAGTTTGAAAACGGTCGGATAAGAACCCAAACTACGTCAGACGACAAAATCGATTCTGAACTAAGAAGAGGTAAGTAAAAAATAATGGCATTTCTTTCGTCAAGAATTCTACGATTATTTTATTTTTATATTTTTTCGTATTATTTTTACATGCATCGTATGTACCATTACAGGAATTACCACAAGGCGACACATATGGATAGAATTTTTTTGTACATATGCAAGTACTTACAATTTTTCAAACATAACAGTACATAGAATACAAATATTGGTATCTATGGATAGTCAACACTTTTTTCGATACACGTTAAATTTGCGATAAATTCATGATGTACATATGTAGGTAGCTTTTTTATGGTTCGGCGATTACATTCCAAATATGAATCACTGCCAGGATAACCGCCGCTACGAAAATCGCTCGCGTGAGCTCCTGTCGCACGAAAATTCGTCGCACAGGAAAATTGCCGTATAGAAAACTAACCAAATATTGCTCAAAAATGCTCAAATCTCGTAAATAAAAAGCATTTTCTGAGCAATATTTGGGTAGTTTTTTGTACGGGTTCGATTCGAATTCGCGAGTGATTTTCCTAGTGGTGGTTATCCTGGTAGCGATTCACATTTGGGATGTAGCCCGTTCACCCTTTTTTATATAAGTTTCAACAAATTCGAGATGCTAATAGCTCGAATTTGGAGAGGATAGCGATTTATTAAATCCGTCACAACAATTCAGCTAGAAATATTGGAAAATTCTAACAGGAAACGGTCGATCTGTGTTTTTTAATAACTACAAGACCAGCATTGTATTTGATCCCACAACCTATCTACTAGAATATAATAGCTCTAACAGTGTACTACGTTAGTATGTACATATAGTATGTAAGTCAACTGACTCAAGTGGCAAAGTTTCATATGAGTTCCATGCATTTTTTTTAATTCTTCACAATAAATATAAATTTAGTTATGAGATTTTTTTAATATTAAGCCTGATCTTATACGTTTCTCACAAAAAAAAATCGATTTTAATAAATATATTGCTAAAAAAGTAATTTCTTTGTCACCCAGATGTCCGACACTATCACTTATTGATCTTACGTCAAGCTTTCCGTCGCCTAGTGTCTTTGATTAATTTTGCATTTCTTTGCTTGCGAATCAGTTTTTCTAACATTGCTGATAATGAAATCTAGATCGACCGCTTCTTTTCCAAATTTATTGATTTTTATCTTACAATAATACACCACCAAAAATCTAACCCACTCACCAAAACCCATTATTTTCCTACTATTTTCCGGAAAGTGAGAAACCACTGGAGATAAAAACCTTTCCTAAGACATTTTCAAGTAGAAAATAGTACATACAAATAACAAACGTTTGACGTGGATACATTTAAATTGGCCCTAATGCAAAATAGGCAAAAACTTCGACGAACGCGATCGAAGCACCTTTAGAAGGAAAAGTTTGACGTACGGGTGTCGAGCACACGTGGCCAACAAATGCCTAAGTGATTTACAATCGATCGCGTAACACAATATCGTTAAAGTTTAGGAGGGTCGAGAGGTGATGTGCCAGAGTGACACTTGACGTGTGAAAGTGCGTGTCTGGGATGAGGGTGGGTGCTGGTGGGTGGTAGGTGGAAATGGGTGCAGTGGGTGGGAGTGGGTGGTGTTGACGCAGCCGGTTCAGCTCTCACGAACTCAAACCCCTCTCTTTTATCATATATCACTTACGGCTCATCTTTAAGCCAAACCGAAGAAGTGCTACGGCAGGGGTGGACTAGGACACGGAGAAGCTGGGAGTTTCTCGGTGGCGACGTCACATGCCAATAATATATGCTACGGCAGTGGTTGAATAAAATCACACATAAATAATCTGCACACATTTCGACAACACAAAAGCGTTGTCGAAAGTCTCATTTAAAAGAAGGTTCTCCTAATGATAATTTTGCAATGACCTTAAATAGATCCCTGTAGGTAACCTTCACGAGTGATTCAATTGTTTCAGCTGTTCAGCACGAACGAGCTCCAAGGAGCGGCTGCTCTTCGGTACAACTGAGTCGCCGTCTTCAACTTCCGGCTGCTCCTCGGATGCCACATTTACCACTTTTGCCACCGTTGCCACCAGCTCTATTTGCAACACCTTGTTTGCCACCCGGGGGATTCGCACCTACCACTTGGTCGCTCATGCATCACGGAGAAGCCTCTGGTTGCGGAGACATGCTCTCGATACCATCATCGGATGCTGCAAGTTATCTGGTGGGACCGTTGCAATATTCCCTCGGCGGTGCCTACTATCCTCACGCTCTCTACCCGCCCATCTTTAATACCATCAACAACACCCCAATGTTCACCTACGGCGACAATGGTACGATAATCACCTTGATACGAAAGCTCGTTCATTATACTATATATATATATAATATATAATATATATATACTATATATAAAAACGGACTGTCGCTAAATATATATATTTGTATATATAGTTGTATATTTGTATGTGACGGACGATCAACCATCAACCAGTATGGGGAACAAAAATTTTTTTTTCTTCATTTTTTTAATTTTTTCAGTTTTTTCATTTTTTCAGTTTTTTCATATTTTTAATTTTTTTAATTTTTTTAATTTTTTCAGTTTTTTAATTTTTATCAGTTTTTTAATTTTGTGCCGTAGGCAACGGGGATGCTGGGGGTGCCGGGGGCGAAGGCCCCGGGGTGCCGAAGGCATCGGGGGCGCTGGGGGCAGAGACGTCGGGGCTACGGCGATGCACATAAAACGTAATTCGTTATTTCTAATTCGAGCATCAATTTCTTTCCGAAACCAGTCGATTCAATATCTTTAACTTTATTTTTATTCGAGATTCAATTCCTTTTCGAAAACTGAGTTTAGGGAGTAAAATAATCAAATTAAAATATTACCAATTTAATATTAATAATTTTTTTTACGAGAAGTAAACAAAATATTACCAATAATAAGTAAAACATATATAATTCGATTTAAAAACCATCCGAAAGTCTAATAAAGTTCTTACCTTCTTACTATCGGAAAAAAAATGAATAATGGTTTAGAATAATTTAATGGATATGAATATTAAATTTAATTAATTATGCTCGTATATTTTAATTTAAATATTAAAATAAAAAAAAAAATGATTAAAACTAAAAAGTACAACATTTGAATACCAATCATTATTGCACATGCATTTTATTGCCACAATTAAATGACATAACATCGTCAAAGGAATGTTTTTGCAGTTAATGGATTTTAGTACTATGCCGATAATAAACATGGGGTACCATTTATCGGCCCGGCAAAACAGCCCTATTTCCAAGTAAATTAGGTATTTATCACGATATGCAAATAACCATCTCTAAAACATTTCGCCCTGCAAATAAAAAGAGTGCCCCTTTCTAGAATAGGTCGCACGACCAATCGGGGTCTGCCCGGCAAATCAAACGTCAAATGGGTTGCCAGTAACAAAAATAAAATTTCATAGCGAATTTATTGCTAACAACTTTATCTTAAATTAATAAAACCAACCCTAACTTAACTAAACCTTAAATAAATAAGTGAACCCTGCTAAGATATTACGATGTGCTTTTTTAATATATAATATGCTAATTTCCATATATTTTAATGGGTCACTAAAATCTCTATAACGGAACATCTGGCAGCCGAAATGTCCATCATACTAACGATAACTATCATACTAACAAAAACTCGAGTGCCAAATATTCCGCATTCGCGATTTTCATGGCAAAAATTGTCTTTGTTGCCACCGCAATGTGACTAATAATCCAATTACCATTTTAATGTAATATAGCAATTTACACTTAAAAAATTATATTTAATGTTTAGTTTTTATAATAAGTTCACGATCAAATTTTATTTTTGTTACAGGCAATCTATTTGACGTTTGATTTGCCGGGCGGACCCCGATTGGGTCGTGCGAGCTATTTTAGCGACGTTAATTTGACATTAAATGTCGTTTTGACATATGTCGTGTAACTTATTTTACAGCCGTGCAAAAAATATTATCCCATAAACATGTATTTCTGTACATATAATGTACTCAGGAGACGCCAGGTGTACCTTATATAATTATAATTAAAAATAAGTGGAGCAGCGTTCCAGATGTTAAAAGTACATTTTCAAATATGTGTATATATGTACATATGTACCTGGATAGCTTCTTGTATACAAGTGTATATATTCTGTACATATGTATTGTATTGCATATGTACATATATGTATATGAGATTGTTTGGTTGTTTGCGAATAGGCGAATCGCCTGCTGGTGACAGTTGTCGCGTGAAGCAAACATTGGGTTGTGTATATGTCAAATAAATGGTAAATGTTTGCGTAGGAGGACAAAGGGTAGACTTGAAGGGCAGCCAGGGAAGGGCAGCTGACTCCCCGGACGTTCTATCCAGGAGTGGTATGGAGAGCAGAGGCGAGGAAGATCAAGTCAGCAGCTCGGAGACTGTTCAATCTCCGTCGACATTCTCTACCAGTCTAAATGGAGAAAGTAAGAAATTTGTAGCGTAGGTTGCAATTTTACTACAATCAAGTCTTTCAATTTTTGTTGGGTAATTTGCGTCTGAGATTTCTTCGTCAAGTGCATATGGAGATAAACTAGACTGTTGTTAGGATGAGATTTACTTAAACATGTATTTAGGGGTCGAAATTTGTGCTTAAGGGGTCGTTATTTTACGAGAAAATTCAAGTATGATTCTTGTATACATATTTTTTTACAAACCTCTTCTTACTCCATTATATAAATATCAGTGAAAATTGTTAATTTAAAACAATGGTTTGCTGCGTATTGAACATCTTTACATATATAACAAAAGGCCTACTAAACTTAGTTTTTATTGCAAATAACAATAGACCGCACCATTGGTATTCAAATCAAAAGTGTAAGAAAGCATGGTTTTTCTAAATTAACAACAATGGATCATTTTTTGTGTGAATAAAAGCTGCGCTTAGCCTAAATCTGCTTATTACTAGACTTCGGCGCTCGGGTTATATTTCCGGGTTATAAAAAAATGGGTTCACCATTGTCAATTTCTATAGTCCACCTTTTTTTCCTCTCTAGCTTTGTAGGGCAATAGTAATCAATAAAGCCCGGACCCTGAGGGGGCCGTCCATTGTTCAAATGTTGTAAATGCATTGTTAAAGGTTTGCCGAACCTTTTTTACAAAGCATTTACAAAAATCGAACAATAGACGGCACGCTTCCGGTCCTTCCCTAGTAATCAACCCTCTTTCCTGGGAAATAGAAACCGAGCGCCGAAGTCTAGTTATGATTGACTGACGTATCTCATGCCATGAAGCTGCAAGGCCTTAAAAAATATGATAGCTCATATCATTTAGAACATTTTGAGCCACACATATGTACATGCTTTAGTACAAAGCTAATACTGCCCAATTTAAAAGTGATTTTTTTATTTAGTTTTCTAATTTTTATTCAATCTAATAAAAATAAATACTAGTATCTGTGTCGACAGAAAATAATACTAGAAATAATAAATTTTTCAAGCCTACTTGACAAATTTTTGAAAATTTCTTTTAACTTAGAACAGTAGCAAAAAAACCTCAATTCATATTGGTCAGCCACGAAGCTCGAATAAGAAATCTCATTTCTGTCTTAAATTAACACCTCAATTAGATTGTATTTATTTGAATCTAAGTTATTTATTTGCATTATAGTTTTGTACCATCTAGAATCGTATGAAAATGACTCCAGTGATTTTATTTTTATTCAGGGTGGGCAAATCGTTCAAGTGTATCGCGCATAGGAGCTGACATGCCAGAAACGGACGGACTATCGCCAAGATGTGACAGAATGTTGGACCAGGAGCAATCTGGTGGACGAGAGGCACTTCTGGCAGCTGCAGCACGCAGATTGGCTCTTCTCACATTAGCTCAGTTGGGTTGGGACAAGCACGCTTCCCCTCTTGGTATGCTATCTAATCCCAGCTTCATGCGTGGACTTATGTACATATGTATGTATGTACACATGTTTAAAATATATCACCCATATACGACGTTGAATGCCAAAGACCCATGTGTGGAGCTGGCATTACATATATTTGATGATAACTTAATAGAGTTAAATGATTTTGCTTTTAAAATGCAATTGCGCATTGCTACTACTAAGATGACTTTTACTAACTGTTATTGCAATGTGTGCGGCGATTGTATTTGTACATTTGCGTAGTTGGATCAATTTGTCAAACTTTGATATTTTGCACTTGCAATTTCAGTCAATCCATTTCATTATAATGCATTTTGAACGTTTAAACATGCTTAACAAGAGGAAGGATCCGAAGAGTCTCTGAAGCAGTTGGAGCAGCTGCTACTGCGTTTCTCCAAACTGAATGTGGACCATACAGAGTTTGCCTGCCTGAAAGCAGTGCTCCTATTCGAACCAGGTAATTCAGTAACAGCAATTAGATTGTCGAGTAAAGTTAATTGGCACACACGGACCATTCTAAATATATTCTGGTCAAATAATTCATAGAATACGAATTAATTTCTTTTTGGCCAAAATATGTCATCCATGTCTGATTTCGTGGTCTCCCTCACGGGACCGAAAGTGAAACGCCCGAAAACGCAAATATCGGAAGGCAAAGATCGAATATCGAAAGATCTTAAGTCGAAAGATAAAAAAAGGGTCCTCCCCCCGTCGTACATACTCACTTAATTTGCGCAAGCAGGATACAACAGGAACAAGAGGAACAGGCTTTTCACTTTCGGTCTCGTGAGGTAGACCCCTGATTTCGGGCGCCAATATCCCACGTGTAGAGATTCGACTAGGTATGTTCATATGTATGTACATATGTAGGATTAACACAGATGATTGCGTGTATAAATGATTAAGTTGAGTCAAGCGTAAGTTAGTATGCTGCGTAACACAACGACCAAACGATAGTTCGTTTCGGTGCATCGTGAAATAAATATAGTTTTAGCACTAAATGAGTTGCCTTAACTACCTAAAGTGTATCCTTTCACCAATCGAATTCCACATATGTATATGTAAATGTTTTAATGATTTTGTAAATGTATTAATGATTGGTGATGAACATAGGAATTCAAACAAGGTCCAAGGTTGGGTACCATTAATAATGGAATTGACAATATAATTTATTTGATGATAGAAACTACCTGAAGCAGTCTAGACAATGAATTGCGGTTATTGCAAGCTATTATGAGCATTCCATTAAATTGAATAATTTACTGATCTTTTATTATATTCTGCTGATCATTTAGAATAAGTTACTGATCAAGTTTATAATTAATTACTGATAAAGTTTTTATTTTTTTACTGATCACTTTAGGAATTATAAACTAACCAAATAATTTGGTGGCTTTTATAATTATAAGTCAGGATGTTCATTGTATCATAATATATTATATTATGTATGAACATACAGATTTAGCTTTGTGTATCGATAAAAGCTATTCAGACCTGATCATACAACTTTCAGATTCTTGAATCGAACTTACATACATAATAATGTCGTGTAATACCTCGAACTATAAGTTAGCTTAGGTAAAATAGCGCTTAGATTGCTTTAATCACATTCCTAATAGCATTTATTAATAATTTCATTTTTTATTATTGGTTTAAAGAACTGATGAAAGTTTCAGGAGTGGTATGGACGAGGAGCGGTTGCGGAACGACATCTTCCGGGTGCAGTTCTAGAGCTGAAGCAGTTCAAGAAAGAGCTGCTGCTGCTCTTCAAAGGCATTGTGCTTCAAGACCTGGTCGTCTTGCTAAATTACTGCCACTTCTTCCAGCTGTGGCTGCCCTGGCCGCAGATCCTGCTCTTCACAGACTCCTAGCTGACGTGGCCAAGCATTTGCCCCTCACGCATCCATACCTCTTGACTGATCTTCCGACTGTTTAAAACAACCATTTTTCATCTGCACATCTGCATTTTAGATTGTGTAGTAAATGTTTTCGTCTCTTAAGAGGGCTGGATCCCAGAGTCTTGTCCATACAAACGTATTAGACTTCTCTCTTCCTCAATTATGGCACTAGAGAAATTATTTTTTAATATACTATGGATATCCACCATATGCATGTTTCTATTTTTTTGATTAATCAAAAAATCAAAAATCAATTAATCAAAAAAATAATAAAAAACAGAAACATGCCTATGGTGGATATCCATAGTATATTAAAAAATAATTGCTTTAGTGCCATAATTGAGGAAGGGAGAAGTCTAATACGTTTGTATGGACAAGGCCATGGGGTCCAGCCCTCTTAAGCTATGCATAGTACGCTCTCATTTGCTTATGATTAGAGGTAGGACCGGAAGCGTGCCGTTCTTTGTTTATTGTTCGTTGTGCATTGTTCATTTTTATGATGAACCTTTGTTAAAGGTTCGCCGAACCTTTTTTTTTGCACTATAGCTTTGTGAATAGACCCAAAACGCCGTGATTCCTGGAAAAAGCACGCTCTCTATCCGCCCTTTACTTATGATAACTAGAGGTAGGATAGTCACAGTGCTATCCATTGTTCGGCAAACCTTTAACAATGCATTTACAACCTTTGAACAATACACGGCCCCCTCAGGCTCCGGTGACTAATGATAACTCGAGAGAAGTGTGTGGCCACCCTGGGGGCTGGCAACACTCGAACGTATGTTTGCCCAAAATCGTAATTAATAAACTCCTTCGTTGATTAACGTCCTTAACAGTTCACTTGTAGAGCGTATGAAGCAACTGAAGACGCTCCACTGGCATTTCAAATAGCAGTGGATATCGATAAAACATCATTGTCAGAAAAGAAGCCGAATGTTATGATTTTGGCTGGAATAAATCTGCCACAGTGGCACCCCCAGGATTTAATTGAGGAGGGGGGAGGGGGAACTATGTAGGTTGAATGGATAATTTTTTTCGATAAAATTCGTTAAATAGTAAATAAAAATAAACTATCTTTTCTAATTACAAATCTTGGTTTTTTGGAGACTTTTTAGTGGCTTTTCTTTTTTTTTGACAGCATCCCCCCCCCCCCCCCCTCCATTTCCATCTAGATGCACAACTGATTAGCTATGTGTGGGGGCCAACATTAATCTCTTAGTACAAACTGCTCGTCTAGATCCACTTCTTTTAAAATAACGGCCATAATTTTTAATAAAATGTTTAATTTACATCATGTTGAAGTCATTTTATGTTTGTGTATTACATATATTATATTTGTACCATAATTTTTAATTGTAATCTGTGTGTATTTATGAAAATAAAAATAATTATGTAACAATGTATTTCAATGTTTAAATCAGGAATATAAGCAGTTCATATTAAACGAGCATTATTTTGTGTACTTTCTTGATCATTATATTAATATTGTCTTTATGTGTTTTTCTTTTCTTATATTAATATTGTTTTTTTTTGGTTTATTGTTCTACATTTGTATTATTTATTGTTCTATGCATTATTATTATTATGTTCTATATTATTATTGTTCAATGGTCCCTGCGGCCGTATATAAAATAAAGTAAAATATGAAAGAAGAGTGTATATCATATGCATATATATTATATAATATCGCTATTCTGTGTGTCTGTATGTGTATGTGCAATAACGCTCGCTGTACTATAATAGTCGTTTCGATACGACATTGTACATATGTACGTCACAGCTAAAACAATGCCAACAAAACCTACGAACGTAATAACAAACGAAAAAACTTATATATATACTGTTTACTACCAATGTTTCTTCTAGGCTAATATACGGCGCTAAGTCTCTGAGCATATACCGCCATCTATTGAATATGTATTTAATTAATTAATTATTTTTTCTATTGGTGTTGTATATTGTTTATATGTAGGTAGGCAGGTAGTTTTTACCATAATTAAATATAAATATTAAATTAAATATATTTAAAATGTATTTGAAAAAAAAATGCGTGCGGATCGAACACTGGACCGACACATTTCTTTTTTTTTTTTTTTTATTTAATAACTTAATATGCCAACACCTATGCGATGATATTTCATCGGGTACAATACTAGTGTATACATGATCGCCCTTTAGTCATCATTCATCAAGATAGAAATATGTATCTTATTAAAGAGTTCTGTAACGTTCCAATCTAATGTTCATGGAACTCCTGAATCCTCTATTCCACAGAAATCTGAACAAGGTTGAGATATCCTTTTATAAAACGCTAGTTTAATCATATTTTTTAAGTATTGATTGTACATATCGCATTGAGACGCAAATGTATATTTGCAAAATTTCATTTTTACATATATACATATATGTACATGTCTTTTGTTTGAAGAATGATATCAAATTGCAAAATTCAGATTGCAATTGTGTTTTGTAACCCATATGTATGTATGCACATTCGGTCAAATTACAATCTACTCTGTGTAAAAAATGCTGCTCGAGCAAAATTTATATATTCACAGCTTTATATGCAGATACTGCATATCTTGCACAATATTGCAGTGGCAATTCATTTATTAATTTATTGCTTTTAAGATGGCATGTCAATATAAAATGTCAGTCAGAAGAATAGTCATATTTCGGGGTTTCAAGTATTAAGGATAAAATATAGAACATTTGAATATTCTTAAACAATTATTTAATAATAATACCACGAGCTAATAAAAATTGCACTTATGTATAGTTTGAATTGCGCCATAAATCACAACCAGTGCTTGGTTATTTTCCCCCTGAAACTATCCTTTTTTGATTTAATATTGAAAATTATATACCTTTGTAATATATATCCGAATTGTCTGCATAACGACTTGGGGATATTTAAGAATGTTTTGCGGCTTCCGAGATGCTCAAAAGCTATTTTGTGGACCAGTTAAAAAAAAGGGTTAAATAGACCTGTTTTGAAACGTTAAAATATAAATGTTTTTTTTATTCACCCTACCCCAGTGGGGGCGAACCTTTTTACGTTTTCATGCCGAAATTTCCGAATATTTACTTACCGAACGTCAGTCGTGCTGAGGAATTATTTGATTTAAACAAATTTATAAAGTTTTATAAAAATTAACTTATCACTAATACAAATGAAAATATAATATCAAAATTTTTTTAAATAATCTGTAACTTAAAATTTTAATAAAATCTTAAAAACAAGAAATAAAATAAATACACAAATAAAAACAATTATTTATTGATGAGATTTTTGATGCTGTTGATTTGAAGCAAAATGCTTTATATCTGCTTCATAGCTAATATATCATTTCGAAAGAGACTATATCTATGTAAGGTTTAATGTATGTATGTATGTAAGGTTTGGGTAAGGTAAAAAAACAAATGAATATTCAAAAAAAATTAAATAAAAAAAAGAACAATTCAAATAAATTTAATACAATGTTTACTATTAGATTAGCCATGTTTAAGCGATTTATATTAATACTAGTACTAATGTATTTCGTATTAACAATATGCATGCCAAAAAGCAGCATATTGTTGCGTGGACATGAAGAGGGGGCTTCCAGAATCGGAGAGAAAGACGCAGGAGTGTTGTAGAAGGTGTTTCTTCGTGTGCTCTCGTCGGCGCTCCAGGTCGGAATGGTTTCCAAGCCGAGAGCGCCCCATATTTATGCCCGTTTGGGCTCCACAACTATTGGTCGATGAGTTAGGCGATCTTATTGGCCGTTTCATACGGCTTACTCATTCGGCGAGGACATTTTTGCACGAACGAGAGATTAGGTGATTAGCGCTCGTAAACCATTAGTCCACGAGCGCCACCAACCTAATGTATACGTTACAATATTTTAGATTTTAAAAATCCCAAGCTAACAAAAATTGATTGATGAGCTTGGTGCCCTTAACCAGAAGCCAACTCTACAAGCCAAAGGATACTCGTGTATCCCTTGGTAGCCTATTTTACTAAACTTTACCCACCCCACATTATAAAATTATGTGTATTTCATGTAAAAAGTTGCTATTGTTTCAAATTTGTTGTAATTGTAAAATAAATACACAGCAAGGAGAGTGCGGCCAACGTAGACTCAATAAGCTGTACTTGGTGAATTTTTGTGAAAAAAAAACTTATGGAAGCACAACTATGTATAATGTACTCGATATTTAATCAGTTAATCATTAACCTCTCCTGACATCTAACGAAAAAATAATTTGTTTTTGCTTACCCTTGCCACCAAGTTCGTACTTTGGGTTGAGAATCGCTGCAATAGATAGGTGCAGTGGCGTGCCGTGACTTTTAAAACAGGAGACTAGTAGTGGTGTAGCGGAGTGGACACGGCGCGGTACTTTTGCATGTTTTGTCATCATTTCACATTAGTGTCTTTTATCATACATAACGGAATATAATAGATAGCTGAGACGGCTTGTATTTTACTGGCAAGTATGTATTTTAGTCTATTTTTACCGGTATTTAAATATAAAAGGTCAGTTTTTATATTAAATGGACAGTCTTTATATTAAACGGCCAGTATCCATCGGTCGGTTAGTAAGTGCTCAGTATAAATAATAAATGGTCAGTATTAATGTTAAATGGTAAGTTTTATTTTGGGTATGGTATTTATGGGTGCACCTCACGGGATCGAATTAGAAATGCACGAAAAACCAAATATCGGAAGGCAAAGATCGAAAATCGAAAGATCTTAACTCGAAAGATCAAAAAAAAAGGGTGCATGGTAAACGGTACATACTCACTTAATTTGCGCGAGCAGGATACAACAGGAACAAGAGGAACAGGATTTTCCTCCCGTATTCTGCGCGCGCACATTAATACGGGAGGAAAAGCCTGTTCCTCTTGTTCCTGTTGTATCCTGCTCGCGCAAATTAAGTGAGGATGTACGTGAGTATGTACCGTTTACCATGTACCCTTTTTTTTAATATTACGACTTAAGGGGGTATTCTAGTCTAGAAATTTGAAAAAATCGATTTTTGTTTCATATTTTCAAAGTTTAAACCTTTAAGAATATGTCCTTAAGAGGATTTTTCAAAATTCAAATTATTTTCGGAGATATAGCTGTTTTAGTGACGTGGAATCCAACCGGCGCGTAACTTTACCCGAAACTTTAAACGCGTTTTTCTCGAAACTACTTTTTCCAACGAGTTTGATATGATATCTCAAGTTCTAATGACCCAATTAACTTAAAATTTGGTGTGGTTCTTTTTTATATATCCCTCTATGGTCCGTACCAGAATTATGTAAAAATTTTGTTGTTTAATATTTTTATTTATTTAATATTAGGTGATACGACAACTCCATCCAACAGGCATTGCTATTTGTTCTGGCGAATGGACGCCAGATTTTTACTGTTCATATTTTATTTACATTGACATTTAATAATATAACACTGACCATTTTTTTTAGTAAAATATTGGCCAAAAACTGATTTACATATATACTTATTGAAATTAATTCAAAATACTAAACTAGCTTAGTCCCTTTAGTTCAATGTCGGCAGTACCGGTTTTATGAGGGGGTTGCGTCGGGGGTTGCCGTTCCCAAGGACACCGAGTAAAATAAGGCGCCAATAGTAAGAAGGCGCATTAAAATTAAAAATTAGAGCGCCAAAGACCCTTAAAAATTTTAGACCAAAGGCGCCTCTACTTTCTAAGCTGACATTTTTATTCGGCCAATGCTATTTAATGGATGAAGACGCATTCCCTTTTGTATTATAAATCTATTATGCTTCTCAAAAAAATTTGTTTCACATTTCCTTGTCGCAGCCACAAATTATTGTAACGTAAATTATATCATATATATAATATCGCTTTTCTGTGTAGCTGCGATAACACTCACCGTATAATAATAGTCGTTTCGGTTCAACATACATATGTACGTCATAGCTAAAACACTGACAATAAAATGTACGAATATAACAAAAGAAAACAACTTCTATATACATATACTGTTTGCTACCAATGTTTCCTAAGGCAATAAGTAGAGACCCGTATTTTGGGCATCTATTTTTGTCAATTTTAGCATTTTCATTTTGCATTTTAGCATTTTAGGGCATTAAAAATGTTCAATTTAGCATCAATTTTTATGAAGAGTTTAATTTTAAATAATAAAAAATTTCGATGAATTTTAATAAAATTTATATGCATATATACAATTTAAAGACAACACAACAATTAAAAAATAATAGAAAAATTCAAAAATGTTTTGAAATTAAAATTACAATGAAAAAAACATGAATATAAAAATACAAAGACAAAAAATATGAGTATAAAAATATAATACCAATTAAAATTGATTAAAGCTTAACATGGAGCATATTTCAACAGATTCTTTTTTGAGATTCGTGCGACGATCGGTAATAATTATATTGTATTTACTAAAATTTTACTGCTGAAAAAAAAAATGCTGAAAGCATCCACACTATTTACGGGACACCAAATAGATTTTAGAGCGGCACAGCCAAACTCTTCATATTTAATTTTTATTGCCATCAATAATAGCAATATATCCGGCGTGGATTCACTTTTTATATTTTCTTAATTTTCTAAGAAAGTGCTGATATCCTTCCAAACATTGAGCCTCTGTTAATACATTAAACAATGGCAGGTTTCTAAAAAACAAAACTGTTTCTTTAACATTAATATTAGATTTTGAACCTGCCACAGATAGATTGAATAGCTTTCTCAATGTTCGGACGAATAGATTTGTCTCAATTGGTCTAGTTTTAAGATGCCTTTTAGAGCAGCCTTTTGGATACACAGCTCCAACTGTTTTCTTTTGTTTACAGTAGTAGACAAAAGCAGTTGCTTGGTTTCGACAGGACAAACACCGTCTATGTTAAACTGCAAGCTCTGTTTTATCCCCTCAATTTCTTCACATAATAAATGGGCAAAGGGATAGGAAGACCCTTTCTAAATTGTCTATTAATTTTATAAATTTTATGCAAATTTCACTTTTGTTTATGCATATTTTACTATTAGCATCTATTCCGAATTTTAGCATCAATTAAGCATTAATAGCAAAGTGCCCAAAATACGTGTCTCTTGCAATAAGTCCGAGCGTTTAGCGCTATCTATTGAAAATGTATTTAATTAATTATTTTTTCTATTGGTGTATTAGTGTTGCGTGAGGGTGGGTGGAGGATCCAAGTAAAAGGCCAACAGTCATTTCACAGCATTTATTGATGATTAAGGAGATACACGCAGTGTCACTGCTAAGTCCAGAATTAATTATATCGCCTACGTACCGCCTTATAAAGGGTAGATCTCTCAGGACGCCTAATCTGTTTACCTGTTGTATAGTCACGTATTCGGATATGTATTTCCAAGACATTGGGTCTTCCCGTACTGATTCTGAGAAATAACTAATAACGGTCATTGTTTAGCCTAAATGCACTTAGAGTCCAGATATAATCTTTGGAAGTAAGTGCATGCATTTAGTTAATCCGATAACAGATATCCGTTGGTCTAAGTGCAATTCGCTCAATCCGCGGCGTACGTAACAATATTATACATATGTAGGTGGGTAGGTAGTTTTTACCATTTTTTTTTTCATATTTTAATAGAAGTTAAAAAAACTTCTATTAAAAGAAAAACTTTTGTTATTATATTCATACATTATATTATACTCGCGGTCGAATTATTTTCAAATACCTCTCAAACATATTTATATTTAATTGTTTAAATATGCTTGAGGTATTTGAAAAAAATTCGACCGCAAGCGGATCAAACACAGGACCGACACATTTCTTTTATTTATTTTTTATTTGATAAATTAAGAGGGCTGTACACCCAAAACCTTAATTTTGTTGCCGTTCCTTTCTTCGATATATATATTGAGTAAATGTATAAACTGAGTGAATGCGACAATATATATCAATATATATTGAGTGAATGCGACAGTTGCGCTTCGACCAGATAAAACTTATTTCAAATCGACAAAATCGAGGTTTCGTATTATCCTATTTTCTCCTCCAAACTGGACCAATTTAAAAAAAAAAATCATCATCAGTATGAGAAAGATATTTTCTGCGCAACTATGCGCGTATTTTTTTAAAAATCGACCGTTAAATAAGCACGTTGGACTTATTTCGTGGGTGTAAAAAGGAGGCGATTTTATAGATGTTTGGCGGCTCCTAGCTCCTATAAAAAATAACTAATCAAAAAAATAAAACGATAGATGGTGGATATCGATAGCATATTAAAAAATAATTTCTCTAGTTCCATAATTGAGGAAGGGAGAAGTGTAATACGTTTGTATGGACAAGGCGCTGGTGTCCAGCCCTCTTAAGCGAAATCCGAACGTTTTTTTTTTTGAACTCTAGCTTTGTAAATAGAGCTAAACCGCCCCGATTCCTGGAAAAAGCACGGTGTCTATCCGCAGTCCAATTATAACATTTCTCTGGATACAACCAGTGGCGGCTCGTGGGAATTCACAGTAGCGGGGCTGCAAAGATGAATCGGATTGTAGTAGCTTGTTGACCATACCGGTGACCGAATGCAAACAAAAATAGCATGCATATGTTCTATACTGGGAGGGCTGCAGCCCCACAGCCCATATAGACGAGCCGCCACTGGATACAACACTCATTAACTTAAAATAATCAATAAAAATTAATATTGGCAATCATTACAAAATGTTTAAAAGTCAGCTAAATAAAAATATAAAAGAGCCTTGTAAGAAAATATAACATTTTGAGAGTGTTTGACAAAAGAGAGAGAACAAAAGAATTTTGTCAAAAAAGAGAATATGTTGAAAAGAGACCCTAATGGTAGGGTTGCCATACCGTATATACGGGACATGTCCCGTATTTCATTACTCGGTCCCGTATTACAATTTGTCCCGTATTTGTCCCGTTTTCTCCCTAAACTTTTCTTCAAAAACAGACTGTCGATTTCTTTAACACTGCTGTGGAATACATTGATAAGTGGTCCCAATCATTAAAAAAATGTAATGCTTTCGATTGGATGACTCTCAAGCAAGTTCCTGAATGGGGGGAAATAGAACGAACCGTTGAATATTTGCAAGTAAGGAACATCGATGTTGGAAACAATGAGCTTCTTTTCAACCAGTTCGTATATTTAAAAGATTATTTAAATAAAAATAATACCAACGAAAACTGGGAGACAACGCTGAAATTGAGTATGGAAGAGAAATGGCTGAAGTTTTTTAGAGATACCAAGCATATTGAACATAAGTCATGTTTAATAAAACTACGTGAGTATATACATATTTGCCATTCCAGCCCACAATGCCAATGTGGAGAGAATATTTTCCCTGATGTCAACACAATGGTCGGATGAAAGAAATAAGCTGGCAGTTGAGACAGTTGAGTAATTTTGGTTTGCCAGTATAATTTTTAAATGACTTGCACCCAATTTTATCATCATGTAAAAGAGGAAAACGATTTAATTAAAAAAGTTAAATCATCGTAAAGTTAATTTTTTACAATAAACTATAACCTACCTACTTTTCCATGTTTTATTTATGTAGCACTTAAATGTCCCGTATCAATGCTTGACAATTATGGCAACCCTAGCTAATGGTAATCCATTTTTTTCTAGGGGCGCTCAGAAAAAAATGCCCGAGGGCGCCATGGGGTGTAAGGCTGTCACCGAATTTATGTAGGTACGCCACTGGATAACGTTAGTGAATGGTGGAGTAGGGGAAAATTTGGCTATCGCTTGTAGTAGTATCTCGGAGTTGGAGTGGTTCGCTATTGATCTCCGTTTTGTCAGAGCTCGTACTCAATTCTCATTTCATTTTATAAAAAACTAAGAAAACCTGCCGATAAGGATGCTCTAGGGTTCCATAATATGATTTTATTGTCGACGATATTTATAAACACGGTCAGGACTTAATTTTTTTATTATTATTATTAATAATACACGTCTTTTGCATCCCTAACCTATTAGCTTTACATAACCAAATACACAAAACAGAGTGTCGATCAACATCTGTACAAATAATGAATTCTATGTATTTTGTGCAATCAGTGATAGCCGAAGTATGTACATGCATTCTCAAAAGATATCTAAGAATGTATCTTAATACATAATATAAATTAATAATTAAACCAGTCGAAACTGAATGTGGAAGGGTACGTTTAAGAGATTAATAATTTGATTTTGATTTTGATTTCAAATACATATTATGTAGGTCTATTATAATAGCTACTAATAAGGATTGTAAATAGGCTTTTGACCTCTTTTTCATTTAATGCTGTACATTAACATTAGAATAATATAATACTATGATTACTAACCAAATTAAATTAAATTTTAAAATAGAAAATGATCAGCAGATCAGTAGCTATTAAAATAGATATACGATGTATTGTGAACATAATTTTGTAATAATAAAAAGCATTTAAAAATCAAAAAAAAAAATAATAGCTACTAATAATGATGATAGCTCCTACTAATAATGATCATTGGGGCCAATGATCATTATCTATCATATTTAACACATTATTTTTCATGTTACTATTTATTACATATCTAATTTTAATAATAGTGTTTACAGCGTAATGGAAAAAAATGTCAAAAACATATTTACAACTCTTATTAATGTTCATATGTATTATTTTTAACTAAAGACTTTTAGTCGACAGTTTAAAGTAATCTGTGTTTATATCCAAAATTTATTTATAATAAACATTTTCCAGATTATTTAAAGGATCAATTCTTTCTATGTGCATGTACACCTATACAAATTATGTGTCTCTTGAAATTAAATATGTTAAAAACGTTTGAATTTTGCTTTTACGATTGTTTACTCAGATCCCTTCCAAAATATGTACATATTATATAATGATAAGAGATCATACAGACACGTAGAATACAAGTATATATGTATGTGCGCGAAAACACGTGTCATTTCCTACAATACTAAAAAAAATATATATAATGTAAGATAAAAATATGTAATATAAATAAAAAGTACACTAATAACACTGTTCGACAAATGACGACTTTTAAAATGTTACAGAGACGGGATATGACTTTTATTTTAGATCTATGCCCAGTGAACACGAATCTGGTAATAAAAAGTGTTGATTGGCTCGAGATTCGGAGATATATGTGTTTTTTAAATCACGCGATTTTTCTATATCTTGGTGTTGTTCGGTCGATTTCTCAAAATCTGGTAATTTTCTGTTCAAAATGAATATTGGAATCTACAGTCGGGTATTTTATCTTTCATTTGTAGTACTTTTCAGCTTTTAAATATCTCTAAGTAGTCGTCCAGTTCAAATCTTTGTTATTAATCCACAAGAATAGTCGAAATATGATTTTTCTAACTGGAATTTTATTTAATTCTCTTATAAAGATAATTTAATATATTATCCCTATTAATTCAATTCAGATTCGTGTAAATACGAGTAAACACTAGTACGAGCTTTTTGCTCGCAATTTTACCGATTTATAGTTCAGCACACTTCCAGTTAACCCTTTTAAACGAAAACAAAAAATAGTGTGGTCAGAACACTATTCTAATAAACATGTTTCAATAGAAAATACTCAATATAATATAGTATTAACAGTGAGAAAAAATCCCAAGTGAAAATACGTAATTTTGACTTTTGATTTTAACTGGACGACTACTTAGAGAGATTTGAAAGCTGAAAAGTACTACAAATGAAAGATAAAATACCCGACTGTAGATTCCAATATTCATTTTGAACAGAAAATCAACAGATTTTGAGAAATCGACCGAACAACACCAAGATATAGAAAAATCGCGCGATTTAAAAAACACATATCTCCGAATCTCGAGCCAATCAACACTTTTTATTACCAGATTCGTGTTCACTGGGCATAGATCTATAAGAAAAGTCATATCTCGTCTCTGAAACATTTTTCGTGTCGAACAGTTTAATTAATCAGAGGCTCGTTGATACATAATCGTATCAAATTTCATCTAAACTACATACATATTATATGTATATACAAAAACTACATCCAGTTCGGTTTTCTAAATCTTAAATTGATGTTTCACTTGATGCAGTTTTTATGCTATTAAATATAAAAAAAAACTATGACTAAAATATCACATCTGGTTAACAGATAAAGCATTATGTTTATGCTATACATATGTACATATATGGAATACATCATTACAATTCAGACACAAACACGACATTTTGTTACACGATCAAAAGGAATTTCGAGATGAATGAAAGATTAGACTATTATTTATTGGAGAACTAAGTAACATCTATTATTTATTGGAGTACTAAGTAAGATCAATCAATATAAACTACTCTGCAAAGTGAACATCAATCTAATATAATATATGCATATTAAAAATGTGTAGAATAGTTTGAAATAATATCACAAATCAATAATAAATTATACCATGTGAAATGTTTTTAATGGAAACATCCTAATCACAATACATGAAAAATATAGATAGCCTAAAAATTACTTATTATTATAATACTTATTGTGTTAGAAGAGCTTTCTTGGCTCTAATGCAGTGCTTCCCAATTACTTTCATGTCACGACCCCCTAAATTTGAAATAATTAATTCCCGGCCCCTAAAAAAAAAATGTTCTCTTTAAAAGGTTTATTTGTCAGTAATTATTACAATTATAATACACATATTTATATTCAGTAAAAATTTATAGGAACTTGCTTAAAATCATTTTTCTAATATAAAATCTATACACACATGAAACAATTTAATGCGATAGATGAGGTCGCATGTTTTTACATAACAAATCGATATCGGGTTCAATGTCAGAAATGCTAACTCGCAAAGCATCTTCCAAAGTCTCCGTGGAAAGGCATGACCTTTGCTTATTTTTTAATATAAGTAATGACGAAAATGCTGTTTCGCATACGTACGTAGTCGCGAAAGGAATAAGAGTTACCAGGGCTTCTTTTCCAATAGCAGGATATTCTTGCTGTCGCCTTAACCAAAATTCTGAAATACTTTTTTCATTAAATTCCACTTCAAGCAAATTATCCGATCTGATATCGATCAACTCTTCTTGGGCTGTCCACGTAATATGATCATATTTTAAGGACTTGGCAAATGGTGTTCTTATCCAATTGTTCCTTTCATCCTCATTCAAGTTTGGGAAATATTTC
Organism: Arctopsyche grandis; assembly: GCF_051622035.1. NCBI lineage: Eukaryota > Metazoa > Arthropoda > Insecta > Trichoptera > Hydropsychidae > Arctopsyche > Arctopsyche grandis. The sequence continues at coordinate 12,526,465 of NC_135356.1, forward strand.
CTTAAATATAATATATACATTCCCTAAATATGTAATGTGGAAAAATATTCATAAATTAATATTTGTACTTTCTATTGAATATTTTCGCGGCCCCCGCGAGAAATCCTACGGCCCCCCAGCGGGTCGCGACCCCCCAATTTGGGAAGCACTGATCTAATGGGATGTACTGTGTTACATACATTCGTTTCTGATACAGGCTACCCCGGTAATGTATCGTTTTAGCGGCTAAAAAAAATCAAATCAAAGAGCCGGCACACTATTTTCGTGCCGTCATAGATATGCCTAAATTTCCATCTGCATGATTGTTGTGTTAATTTTGTATTTGATTTTGATTTTGATTTCAAATACATATTATGTAGGTCTATTATAATAGCTACTAATAAGGATTGTAAATCGGTTTTGAGCTCTTTTTCCTATTATGCTGTAAATTAACATTATAATAATATAATACTATGATTACTAACCAAATTAAATTAAATTGTAAAATAGAAAATGATCAGCAGATCAGTAGCTATTAAAATAGATATAAGATGTATTGTGCACATAATTTCTATTTAACAACTGTTTTAATTAAGTTTTGTACTCTTTAAAATTTATGCTCAATAATTTAATACTCATTCACAGAGCCCGTCACCTGTCCGCGATGAACGCAGCCTATGGGACAATGTGTTTTGAATTTGTTAAGTAAACATTGTTTTTTTAAAGGTAGGTACTTATAATCTTTGACAGCAAACTATTCTTGTACTCACAATACACTTTAAATACTATATTTTGATTAATTTCCCTAGTGTAAGAATGAAGTGCGGTGCATTTCTGAAATGGCTGTCGCTGATAAGTGTGGAGCCCATCATGTTTCTGTACATGATGGCTTTTACGATCACGTCTGTTGTAGAGCAAGCTTTCTTCATCAACAAAGCGTGCACAGTGAATCATGGACATGGATCTGAAATTTGTGATAACTTGTCTAATTCTACAAACGCCGCCATCAACAATCAAGTTCAAGTTAGTTCATGCCAATAAACAAGCAAATCCAAAACATTCTGCTCTAATGCAACTCAAATACCAAATTTTCATTTCAGAAAACAATTTCTACGTTTATTCAGTGGAATAACATAGCGGGTCATGTTGTGCCAATAATATTAGCGTTGTTTCTTGGCGCATGGAGCGATAAAAGAGGAAGAAAGGGGATTTTGATTGCTGGACTCGTGGGAAAACTTTGGTACTCGGTGTTCATAATCATCATTGCTTCCCAAAGTAAACAATTATTTTATTTGTATCATCTCGTACATGCATATCTATAATGTACTGAATTGATTGCTTGGTTGGGAACGTTTATAATGATATCAGTTGAATATATTGTTTTGAGCGGCGCGTTTGCGATGTGTCATATGAATGCGCAAATTTTTGTAGTTTTATTGTTTTCAGAAGCTTGCTGTTGGATGTAACCTGAAACTTACTGATCAAATTGATAGTTTCTAAACAGTTAAAAATAATATATGTAGTTGATTTGTTACAATTTATGATTTGTTTAGTTCAATTGCTCGGAATGGAAATTAATGAATGTGTGTTGGAGATTAATGAATGTGTGGCCTTTATCCGACAGTGTTATATACTTATATCTAGGGAGATTTTAAACAATTGTCTATGCAGAATAGTGACGTCCCTAGACTGCCCTTAAGAGGGCTGTACACCCAAAACCTTAATTTTGTTGCCGTTCCTTTCTTTGATATATATATTGAGTGAATGTGACAATATATATATCAATAAATATATTGAGTAAATGGGACAGTTGCGCTTCGACCAGATAAAACGTATTTTAAATCGACAAAATCGAGGTTTCGTATTCTCCTATTTTCTCCTACGAAACTGAACCAATTTTTAAAAAAATTTCATCATCAGTATGAGAAAGATATTTTCTGTGCAACTATGGGCGTATTTTTTTAAAATCGACCGTTAAATAAGCACACTGGACTCTTTTCGTGGGTGTAAAAAAGAGGCGATTTTATAGATGTTTGGCGGCTCCTAGCTCCTATAAAAAATAACCAATCAAAAAAATAAAACGATAAATGCATCCCAATGGTGGATATCCATAGCATATTAAAAAACAATTTCTCTAGTGCCATAACTGAGGAAGGGAGAAGTGCAATACGTTTGTATGGACAAGGCGCTGGTGTCCAGCCTTCTTAAGCGAAATCCGAAATGCCACCCCTAATAACACTAATAAACAAACGAAAAAATAATCATATTTATAATATAAAAGTTAGATACAGGTTTTTCAATCCAAATTGACATTGAAAAGGGGTAAATTTGAAATGAAAAAGGGTCGATTGCAATGAAAAACCGGTATTATGAATTACTTTTTTCATATCAAATGTTTTACTGAAAATAATTGGATGAACTCACTTAAATCACAAAAAGGGGAAGGGGGGGGGGGGGTTCAATTTTTGAAAGACAAATTATTTATTAATAAAATAATTACAATTATTTTTGAAAATTTTCACTGCCTTACTTGCCTATGTTCACAGGCGACCCTGAAGCAGAATTATATATTCAAAGTAACTTCAATCATTTTTTATAACTTTCTTCCGTCTACATATTTGTATTCCACTATTAAGTCAATAATTCTCTCTGGATTTAAGGATTTTATACACATAAGCATCTACATACATCTTGCTTACATTTGAGTCTATAAAACATCAACCAATAGCTTTTTACTGCATATTATACCTATAATGTTTACACTCGCAAAAGCGGAAATTTATCTATATATAATGTAAATGTTCAATGTTGACTTGTTCTCCGTCTCATATGGGAACTTGGAATAGTTTATATTTTATATTTATTATTATATTTTATTAAATTGCGTTACGCAATACTATGTTATATATTTTTTATGTATTTTAATGCCAAATTTTAGAAACATGGCCTTTAGAATACGTCATATACATTGCCACAATTCCAAGCGCCTTGACCGGAGCTGATGTTGCTATATTTGCAGCAGCATTCTCATACATATCAGATATAACGACTTCGATTAATAGAACAATGAGAGTAGCCATTTTAGATGTATGCTATTTAAGTACCTTTCCAACCGGAGTTGCACTCGGTATATATATATTTTATTATAATATATTACGCATCATAGTAAATGCTATATTGTTAAATTGAAGCAATCCAGTAAACAAAACCATATATATAATACATCTTTATTTTATATTTCTAGGTAATTATCTATTCCACCAAGTGTTTAATAAATCATATTCGGATTTGTTTGCTATTAATGCCAGTTTTTTGTTTATCGCCATAATTTATTCGGCGATCAATCTAAAATGGAAGACAACAGAGAAGCACCAATCTATGTCTGAAGCTGGTGTACACAATTTTTTTGCCGATTTCTTTGACAAGAATCATGCAGTGAGCTCGTTTCGAGCTTTAACCAAAGAGCGACCACATCACAGACGTGCCTACTTGCTGATTATGATGATCAGCATGGCACTGTATACTTTCCAACGGGGTAAATTATCACTGATAAGCAATTGCAAATATCTTGGGAACGAACCTCATGTATCAATTGCTTGTAGATGAGAAGCCAATGCTGTTTCTGTACACCATTAAAGTGTTCGGTTGGGACGCAAACATATATTCAAACTTTAAAACATTCCAAAGCACAGCCTACGTTATAATGATGCTCATTGCGATGCCGTTGATGTCTAGAGTACTGAATTGGAGAGATACGGTAATTTAGCATACAGGGTTGGATGGAAACAATTGGCATGATACAATTAAAAACTCAATTGAAAAGTAAATATGTATTAAACTTACTAAATAAAACCAAACTATGTACCATTATGCGCATGCTGATAAATCAAGCGAGCTAGAAGACCTAGCAAAGTATCAACGTCTCCGAAACGAGATATGACATGTTATATATATATATATATATATATATATATATATATATATATATATATATATATATATATATATATATATATATATATATATATACTAACCGTTTTTCATATGTATGCGTGGTAAACGGAACATTTTCGACTTTTTAACATTCGGTGTGGTGACAGTCACACGTTGAAAAGTATCTATAAAAAAACACGTACCATGTACCAATCAGTGTGTTTTCACCCGTATTCTAGTTGTGTTCCATCCAATTGGAACCAAATAACTCTATAATATCTTTTTTCCCATGCAGAAATTCCACAAAATTCAGTGATGTTGAGGAAAAATCGTGCGCATTGTTAGTCCGATAACATTTTAAGGTTTAGCTAGTACTTTTCAATTAGTGTTCATTTTAAATAACCATGTAATTGTTTCCACAACTAGTATGTATATTAATACCGTAGTCTATTTAAATTATTAATGAAAATTTGTTGCATTTATTTAGATAATAGTGATGATTGGTTCTGTGTCTCACGCTGGAGGACGGTTTTTTTTCGCATTTGCAAAACAATCTTGGTTTTTCTACATCGGTGCAGTGGTCGCCTCGTTGGGACCTTGTGTAGCTCCTGTAATCCGTTCGATGACTTCCAAAACAGTTCCATTGGAAGAAAGAGGTCAGATATGATATCATAAATATATTTAATATTATTTTCAATATACAAATCAACAAAATAACAAGATGGGGGAAACGCTAGTCGTTAACCAGTCGGTCAGAGGTAACGTTTACATTTTACATTTTAAATCTATGCTATTATAACATGGTCTACAAGCTTCTTCTCATGAGGTGCCAAAAGTATTGGAGGATCCTTTTAATCAGGACTGTGGAGTCGGATCAAAATTTACCGACTCTGGCTTTATTTTATGATTTAACTACGACTCCGACCTCAACTTGAACGATTTTAGTAAGATCGACATTTCTTGCCAACGTGTAAAACTGCGCGCCCTAGGGCTTCGCCCTCGGCGTTCCTTAGGGCTCCGCCCCCGACGTCTGCGCTTCCTAGGCTTCACCATCACATCAACTTTATATCTCATCTTCTGCTTCACAGTCCATGTTTGTATACGAATAGTTTTGAATATGCTTTTTTCCAAAATCAAATTTGTACATTTTTTAAACTTATCTTTACCATAATACACAAAATGATCCCAAGATGATTTTAAACACGCATAAGCGTGGACCCAATGTCGCCCAAGCTACTATTATTGCAATAGAATATTAATTATTCATGTTGAATCGAACAAATAGTAGCAGATTATACCGATTACCTTACTCGATCATCGGAGTATGAAATAAGTTGCGAAATGAAGAAGTGGGAGAGTGCAATTCCACACAATTCATTCAAAAGCTTTTATATAGACAGTCAATATCTGATCCAGTATGTAAAGTGATATTTTTTAACACAAGATTGGATATTGAGATCCAAAAAACAATGCAAGTTGGCTTGAAAATTTCTTGATCTACTTTTTTTCTTTCCAATTCAGACAATTTCAGTTCTTCTGAATAAAAATCTTTTAAAACAAATCTAGAATAAACGCTCTAGAAAACATTTGTGTCTTTGTTTACTAACTGGTAGCAATTCTTAACCCTTTGCCCGCGGCAATAAATATAGCGAACAAGCCCTGTACGCGGCACCTTTTTCGCGAATTTGCAATCGAGTTTTTGACCCTAAATACAGATTTTAATATTTACTCAAGTAACCAGATATGTTAATTAACACATAAAGTATTATTTTAAACAATAAAATACATAATATATCTCGTAGTTTTGGCTTAATTGTCAAACAATCATTCTTCATAATTGTATGAAGATGTGACGTCACATAAACGAGGTTTCAGTATGGTTCCACAAAAAACTAATTTTTGACTGGTGTATATTCATTTTAAGCAAATTGAATAGATGGCATTCAACTCTCAGTAATATATTCAACCTATTTTAAACCTTAAAACAGTTGAAATAGGCGCATATAAGCCTCAAAATCCCGTGCAAAGTTCAAAAATTCTATGGAAGATAGCCGCGCTACAGACTTGTCGCCCAAAGCTTCCATAGAAGACGGCCGCAGGCAAACGGTTAATAATGTATCAAGGTTTTCATTTAAATTTAAAACTTAAGTAGTCCGTAACTATACTGACAAACAGCTATGTCACCGCTGACTCTTTTCGGCCGACTTAAATGTCTTGAATAAACCATTTAAATTTTACAGGAAAAGTGTTCGCTCTGCTGTCTGTTTGCGACAATGCAGTTGCTTTATTCTCATCAATCCTCTACTCTCAATTATATAATGCGACTTTAGACACGGAGTATCCAAATGCTATATTCTTTTTGACCATCGCCTCGCAATTCACTGTCCTGTTACTCATATCGTAAGTAAAAACTTACGAGGCATACTAAATTACACTGATCTTAATTATTGTAACATTTACTACATGTGTCGTTTTATTTATAGATGCGTGCATATATCGCTTGGATCCGAACCTATGGAAAAATATTCAGACGAGACAGTTAATGTGAGGAGTGAACTCATCGAAGGGGAAAGTTGATGAATTATATTATTATATTATGATAGTGATTTTTTATTTGTTTTGACGTTTTATGATTTAATAATTAGTAAGAAAAACTAGCTCATATCTTATTAAAATTAGGGATTGAAGACATTCCAAATAAATACTATTTTTTTACTTAAACTTTTACAAACTCAATACACGCAAGGAAATATTTTTAAGTGTTTGAACTTTTTGTTAGAATGTTATACTTTAAATGGGATTATTAGAAAATATTTTTAAAAATAAACTTTTTTTACACTTTAAAACGACTTTTATTTCATAAAGGATTACATACATATTCCATTATAATAACTGAAAATATTTAGGATTTTTGATTTCATTCATTGAGCCGTTATATTTAATAGTGTCGGAAGTCCAATTTTCAGTTTATTTCAATATTTCAAAAACACTATTTATATTTGACTTAATTCACAAATTGTTATTACTTATTTGAAATTCGATACGTCTAGAATCTCGGGAAATAAAAATAAATATATTACATGCCACCAGTATTTTTAAATATTGTTAAACGCAAAACATTATATTTTATGTTTGGCAAGATATGAAGTGAAGAAAAGTGAACTTCAATTATAACGGCTCAATTGATCGTATATATATATGTATATGGACAAAATTTTGTTTCTTAATTACCTACCTATGAAGGTTAGGGCCATTATGCAAAACTACATATATGTATACTTAATAATACTAATAAGACGGTGGATTAATTAAAAATAAAATGTTGTATAGTTATTAAAAATACATAATATACAAAAGGAATATTAAATTATGACTAAAATTTTGATCAATGTAACAAATGAATAAATTTAAAAGTTTATCGAGTCACTTTGTGATAATATAAATACTGTTATTAAATGTACTTAAAAAATATATTATAATATAAAAAAAACATATTTATGTATGTAATATAAAAAAAAAAGGAAAGCAATTTGATTTTTTCCCCATTTACTTATTAAAATCAGTCTCAACAACTTTAAAAGGCAAAAGTTTAATGTATGTGTATAAAAAAATAGTATACAATTCAATCAAATATCACAATGCTTTTTAATCATTTTTATAAAAAAAATGAAACTTTTGAAGAGAGCGGTTTTTTTTAACTATAATTTCTAATTATTTCTACTTCAATATGGTGGAAAAATTTCTTGGAATGTCACTACATATTCTAATAATGAAAATATAATATAACGTAATAAAATATATATATATATATATATATATATATATATATATATATATATATATATATATATATATATATATATATATATATATATATATATAGTGCATATGGTAACATTGCATATGGCCAACAGTAACGTACATATATATATATAATATTTAATATAAATATAATATTATGTATAAAAATATATTTTTGAACTTATTCTCAAATATTATGTAAAATTAATTACACCATGCATATTATCAATTGAAATTCAATATGACGATTTCGAATTGAAAATGTATGAAACGACAGTATTGTACCCAATTCAAAGCAGGACGCTAATCAATGCATTCAATATTGTAAATATTATGACCGATTTAAGAACAGATAATGGAGATCAATTAAGTTTAAATTTAAATAAATTACATATTATACATTAATTGCTGTGGTGTTTTAAAAGAAATTTATTGTCACAACACGCAGTTATTGTAGAATTATATATATAAATTACACAACCGAAAAATTATATATATATAAATTTAAATAAATATACACGATGAACTATCAAATTAATCTCGATAAGCAGTCATCACAAATGGGGATTGTAAATTTGTCTACAGTAATTCTGCTTTAAAAAGCTGTCTCGCAGCCTTATTCATATCTTCTTTTTTTTAACAACAAACCAAATTGATTTTAAATGAAAGTTTAACAACTTTTAAGATATAATCATACGATTTAAATTACTGTTGGATCCCTCTTTTAGAAGCGTATAGTTATATATAGATTTTCTAATGCGTTACAGGCTTTTGACATTAATAAGCAATATTCATTTTCATCAATTTCTTAATTCAAATTAATCAATTCACTACTTCGATATCAAATACAAGGTATATAAATGTTCTTTTTTGTTTGACCGGTTATATAAACCCTAGCCATGATAACTTAACAAGTAAAAAATATCAAATATATATATTTTTTTAATTTATGCATATGACTAGTCTTGGGCACTAAAATTAATAGGCAAGTACTTATTCTGATACCAAAATAACAAAATTTAAAAAATACATATACATATGTATTTCAAACATGGGTTTCAAAATGACTTTCATATAAAAAGCTCTTACATTATTAAGAATATAAATTAATAAAAATAAATTCCAAAAATGTACATGTAAATAAATTTTAAAATCTACCCATGTATTTATATGTACGTACAAAATATTCACACATATGCATAATATTTTGTGAATATATAATTAAAATAAGTCACTTTTAAAATTTGAAGTTTAAGGAAAACATTAAATGTAATATAGTGTATTATAAAGTATATTATATTTATTTGTATCATGTTTTCCAAAAGAAACTAACAACTTTAATTTTAAACTTTAGTCGTAAACAAATTTTACATAGTATGATTTTTAAATTTCGAAACCGTTTATGTAGAAAATAAATGCATCTTAAAAGAGATACATATGAAATCGATTATTAAGTCACTACCAGCTGAACGTCGGGAATCAAATCGTGTGGATGTTTTGAATGCAAAAAGCATGCAATAAGCAACCTCATATCATCCATGTTTTGTCCGGCAATTATATGACCAAACCAAGGTCTTCCTTTTGAACTGCAATAGAAAAAAAATAATTATAATTATATTTTATAAGGTCAAAAAAGTCGAAAAGTAAATATTCAAATATTGATAAATAGTCATATGATGCTCGTCCAAATTTTTGCTCAATTACCATGATAACTATTATCTATATAATACGGCTGATTTTTTAAAGTTTTTGACTGTTAATAGAAAGCATTTCTATTTTCTTATGAAAATGAACACATTATGGACCGCCCGAATTTTTCGCAAAGTAACGATAAAAATAATAGGTTTTGTAAATTAAACATAGCTCTTAAGCCTTTTTATCAATTAAATATTGAATATTAGCATACAGCTTCTTTAAAATTGTCTCTACAACTGTAGTGATTGCTGTATTAAATTTTGTATAAAATATATATGTATATATAAATTTCAATATATTTTCAGTTAATGAACGACATCTATATTATAGTTCATTTTATTCATTCGAATGAAAAATTCAATCGGAGAAGTATGCTACATGAGATAAAAAAAAGTTTAATTTCATAGATTTGTTCTGAATAATTATTATTTCAAAAGATTATCGATAAATAATTCCTTGGACAAAAGAAGTCGAGTTTTAAACCATAAAAATGTAATTTTTAAATTTTTTTATCAATATTTTGAATAAATACGCCGGGTATGATATCTATGAATGGAAGTTTGGAACCAAATCTTTTAAATATTTTTTTTATATGAAGTTTGGAGGATTTAAAAACACGCTGTGTTGACATCCTTAAATTAAGTTTTATCAAAAACACAGCATATGTATATGTTTACGATAAATATGTACATATATTCGGTTCGGTGATTATTGGTCACAAAGCGCTTGCCCAAATGTCACTAAAATCTCTATAACAGACCATCTGGCAGCCGAAAAGTCCATCACACTAACGATAACTATCATACCAACGAGAACTCGAGTGCCATATATTCCGTATTCGCGATTTTCATGGCAAAAATTGTTTTTTTTGGGCGATCGCAATATGACTAATAATCAGTGGCAGCTCGTGAGAATTCATAGAGGGGGGGCTGCAGAGATTAATCGGGCTGTAGTAGCTCGTTGACCATACCGGTGATCAAATTCAGACAAAAATAGCATGCATATGTACTATACTGGGAGGCCTGCAGCCCCGCAGCCTATATGGACGGCAAAAATTGCATACATTTGTACTATACTGGGAGGGCTGTAGCCCCGCAGCGCATATAGACGAGACGCCACTGCTAATAAACCTATAAATACATATGCATGTATAAGCAAACATTTTTCTCAATAGTCAAGAGATGCCTAAAACATTACCTAAATAATGTCAACTAATAATATTAATCCGAAAAGACAAAAAAAATTAGACACAATTTTAAATAAAAAAGGTTGTGGCTATTTGCAGGTACTATATCTGCGACAGGCACAAAGCCTTCTGCGCATGCGCGGGAACTTATAATCCGATTATAATTTCTTACATTTAATGTATGCTAGACTTGTTTAATCAATCGTTCATTATACATGAGGCAAATAAATTTCGCACGTTATTATAATAGATTTATTTAATTTAGCTAGTTCGCGGCTTGTACTTGTATGTAGGTATTATACGTTGTATATGATAATAATTTTCTAACAATTAATAATAATTACTAATTTGGATTATATTTTTTACTCTACGTCACTTTACGAGTTCGAACTAAATTTTAAGAGGTTTAAAACAAAATTTAACAGTAAACACGCTGACAGTGACAGTTCACACGCATGCGCAGAAGGCTTTGCGCCTGTCGTAGATATAGTACCTGCAATTAGCCAACAATTTGCAGATATAGTACCTGCAAATAGCCAATAATTTGCGGATATAGTACCTGCAAATAGCCACAACCAATAAAAATGCACAATTTTTAAAGATATTTGGCTTTTGCAATCTTCAACTCAAAATCTATTTAGTATTGCTATGCCAAAAGCGGGTATTGGAATCGATCTTACCGAGAACACTTATTTTTATGTTTGAGTAATGTAATTGACCATTCGGAGTTTGGGTTTCTTTTGCTCTCGTGCCCTATATACCAACGCACATCACGTATTTTCCAATCTTCCAAGACAATTTCACTCTATAAACAAACAAAAACAAAATATATATATACAAGTATTCTAGCTCCGATATATAAAAATAAAAATTGCCGAGAATAAAACAATGGAAGCATAGCAATTCATTAAATTTTTAAGGTTATATACTGTGTAATAAATTTAATAAACAAACGAAACTTTACATTTTTGCCTTTATAACACCTCAACAACGATTCCGTCAGCTCGAACGTGCACGTTTTAAATGTCTTCGTTTTATCGTCGGCGTATTTGAACTCCTTTTTCAAGTGCACCGGTCGCACCATATGCTTTTGAATGTTTGAAATCTTCTTGAGGAACTTGTTCTCGCATAGGAGCAGTGAATTTTCTTTACGATCGCACTGATCCCAGTTTCCCCAGCTGCAAAGCATCGACCAAAAATCAACAATTTAAAGAAGCGTTTATTACTAACGTTTGAAAATATCTACGCATGTATGTACGTGCTTACTTGAAAACAACATCCAAGACGATTTCAGAGTGGTGAATTGGACGCCTCAACTTTTGCTCGCACACAACTTCCTCGAGACACAGCGTGTGAGGCTCCATCTTCACCTTGGAGCTCAGTTGCAAGCAAATATCGCCACAAGTTTGAGTAGGACCCACCTACACATATAAATATTTAGCACTAGCAAAAGTACCATGTATATAATATATTCGTATCGGATTTGAAGGTACTTATTGGTTATACGGGCGCATCCGAGCATCGACTATACACACTTGCACCGACACATACAAATACACGGCAGTTGCATGAATGACCTTTAGGTGTCGCAAACGCTTTTAGTAAAGTGACAGTATAATTATGATAAAACATCGTGGTGTGGCTTGTCAACGGATCTAGGACACATACCCCCACTGAAAAACCCCTAGGGGCCATAGATAAATTTATTTGAAAATAGTAATAAATGATTCCGGCCGAGAGGATAACAATCGAATATTAATCTTTGGAACATGTGACAGTCTTCGACTGTTAGAAACAACATCGCACTGGTTCTTGGAGCGGACTTTCAAAACTGCTCCTGCGTTATTTTCATGCACTTACTCATGACTGAGCCATTCCTTGTTTTTATTATGTTTTACTACAAAATAAAAGTCCGGATACTTACATTAAACTGTTCAAGACATTATAAATATATTGAATGCCAATTTGAGTCCAATCGCCATCATGGTTGACTTTGAATTGACACAGTTTAGAAATAAGTTTTCCAGACTGCGGAATTAAAGGATGCTTCTTTAATCTAAGTCAAAACATATATTGGAAAATTATAGAGAATGGGATGCAACAACGTTACCAAGAAGATTTCGATTTTGCACTGAAATTACGAATGATACCAGCTCTCGCATTTGTTCCGATAGATGAAGTTGTCGGTGTTTTTGAAGTATTATTCGAATTGTATTTTACTGACTGAAATACATATATTAGTATTGATACTGATTTTTTTTATTATAGATACTGTCAATTTTTATTCATGACGGGGGTTATTTTTCAGGTTAATGTCCAGGGAGGTTTTGGCCGAGGATATGCGTCCGGGGGTATGTGTCCAGGGGATACATGTTCTGATACCCTTGACAACACATGGAAAGTTATTTTGCAGAGTTTATGTGGCGGTATACAATACAAGATTTATTTGAAGAGATTCTCTCTGCAATAAGACAATATTGGCCTATGTGAAATTCATAGACACGTGGGTAATATATAGGTAAGTATAATGAAAATTATTTGGGAAGTGCGTTTTCGATTTTTATCGATATTGTTCGATGTAACGTCAGTCACTGGTTGCATACTGTCACTAAACTAAATCTGTTTGCGACACCTAGAGGCCATTTATGTAACTGTCGTGTATTTGTACGTTTCGGATGCGCCCATATAACCAGTAAGTACCGATTAGAATGTACAAGAATATCCAAGTGTAAATAAAATACCGAAACATTGACAACATCCTCTTCTTTTCCATTGTCTATACGAATCCAAACGTGGAATTGGCCCGACGGCTGTTGCGGAATCGGCGTATTGATCTCTTTATACTTTCGCAACACGTTTAATATGGAGCTTTCCCGTTGGAGTTCCAAATCGCTCGGATTGTATATTCTGACATAGAAATAAATTAAATCTTTGATCACTTGGTTCGCACGTTGAAAAGATGATGCATCTGAATCCTGAAAATGAAAGACGTATGAAGATCTATTAATACTGTACATCACTGCAAGGCAAAAGCCCAGCACAGCAGTGTACGGAAAAGACTACGTCTATTCATACTATACGGCAGCGCACGTTCAGACTAGTTTTGGCAAATATTTCCGAAAATATTCGTGTGCGCTTGCATGCGCACTTTCATCAGTACGCATGCACTCGCTACTATGACGTAGTGCGTGAATATTTTCAGTGGTCAAAAAAAGCCGGTTTACTGTATTATATGAATAGATTGTGACATGTACACATTACAGAACATATGAATGTGTCCAAAGAATACTTTTCGTACTACTGTTTACGAACATTTGTCGGTCTGTGCTGTGCCAGTATGAATAGATCATTAGAAATATGTATGTATATAAGGAAAACAATGCTATCTTGCAAAATTATGTCTTACACATGACGGAATCAGTGTCGGTGTCCATATTGATGAAATGTTTTCCACATTCATAAGATTCTCATCGGAAAAGCTGCTAATGAAATTTAAATGTCCAATTATAACCTTTAAAGTGCTCCTTGTGATAACTTGAAGTTTTGAAAGAATTTTCTGGTACGCATCCACTTTTTTTTTTTCGTCGGCGAAATCTTTAAAAAAATATCATATATTTAAAAAATTGAAATGTAAACATTACATACATACGAGCTTATACCGAGTGCAGAAGTCGAGATAGAATGCAAGCACGTTAAGGCAATGTGTAAAAGTTGAACTGCCGAACAAGTTCAGTTGCACGACGAGTACAATTCCAAGTAAATCATTTATTTAGTTATGTTTCTATCTTTGACTTTTTCTCAAGTATATACCGAATTAATTTCATGCATGTATTTATTCATTAGTAGCAGTTTGAGTCGGTTCTCATTAACGACTCCTCAATCCTGTATTAAACTCACCCGAAACTCGACATAGAGGGGCTTGAAAGTCGACCGGAATTAGAGGCTCTGGAAGGTTTCTGAAGAAGGCTTTCAATACAGCGGCAATATCGTGCTCACAAAAATCTTTATCTGATAAATGATGTGCCCAGGCGTCTTTGTTGAATAATTCCAGCAACGAATTAACAGCCGACAATCTCCCGCTGCGACGGTAAATTCCCACACTTAGGCTACCTGCATGTAGAAATAAAATATATTAAATTGTTTTCAGCGTAGAACGAAAATCTATTAGGGCTCAAGTTTTAGTCGTTTGATTTATTTTCGCAATAATATCTTGTCAGGATTACTGGAGCGGAGACTAATCAATCTTCACTAAGTTTGATCGACTGAATTCGAATATGACAATAATTTTTGTTGACATGTTATCGTTTAACCGTTTGCCCGCAGCCGTCTTCTATGGAAGTTTTGGCCGACAAGTCTGTAGCGCGGCTGTCTTCCATAGAATTTCTGAACTTTGCACTGGATTTTGAGGCTTATATGCGCCTATTTCAACTGTGTTAAGGTTCAAAATTGGTTGAATATATTACTGAGAGTTGAATGCCATCTATTCAATTTGCTCTAAATTAATATATACCAGTCAAAAATTAGTTTTTTGTGGAACCATACTGAAACCTCGTTTCTGTGACGTCACGTCTTCATACAATTATGAAGAATGACGACTTTTTTTTTGGTTCAGAGACGAGATATGACTTTTCTTATAGAATTATGCCCCGGGAACACGAATCTGGTAATAAAAAATGTTGATTGGCTCGAGATTCGGAGATATATGTGTTTTATAAATCGCGCGATTTTTCTATATCTTGGTGTTGTTCGGTCGATGTCTCAAAATCTGTCAATTTCCTGTTCAAAATGAATATCGGAATCTATAGTGGGGTATTTTATCTTCCATTTGTAGTACTTTTCAGCTTTCAAATCTCTCTAAGTAGTCATCCAGTTCAAATCAAAAGTCAAAAGTACGTATTTTTACTTGGGATTTTTTCCCACTGTTAATACTATTTTATATTGAGTTTTTTCTATTGAAACATGTTTATTGAGATGGTGTTCTGACCACACTATTTTTTGTTTTCGTTTAAAAAGGTTAATTGGAAGTGTGGCGAACTTTAAATCGGTAAAATTGCGAGCAAAAAGCTCGTACTAGTGTTTACTCGTATTTACACGAATCTGAATTGAATTAATAGGGATAATATATTAAATTATCTTTATATGAGAATTAAATAAAATTCCACTTAGAAAAATCATATTTCGACTATTCTTGTGGATTAATAACAAAAATTCGTTTATTTTATCGAGGTAAGCCAGTTATCTCTGAATATCTCTGAATCTCGAGCCAATCAACATTTTTTATTACCAGATTCGTGTTTACTGGGCATAATTCTATAAGAAAATGTCATATCTAGTCTCTGAACCACTTTTCGTGTCGAACAGTGTGATTATTTGACAATTAATCCAAAACTACGAGTATAAAATAATACTTTGTGTTAATTAACATATCTGATTACTTGAGTAAATATTAAAATCTGTATTTAAGGTCGAAATCTCGATTGCCAAATTCGCGAAAAAGGTTCCGCGTACAAGGCTTGTTCGCCATATTTATCGCCGCGGACAAAGGATTAAGAGACACAAGCGTTTAAAAATATGTGCAATTTTTACAGATTTTTGGCTTTTGCAGTCTTAAGCTTTATTTTTTCAATTTAATAATCAAAAAAAGAAAAATGGGGGCACCCCTAGGCACGTGCATAGTCTGTTGCACCTTTGAGCCGGCCCTAGTTGTAAGATATAAATATAATCTTAGATACATAGCGTGTAATTCGTTTCTGATTGACTGTCGGTAAATATTCAAATAAAAAAAATGTTTACTGTTAGATAAGCCATGTTTAAGCGGTGTATATTATAAATACCAAAACGAAGCCACGTGAAACCACTAGTATATAATTATATAAAAATTGACTTAAAATTTATCTGTTTTTTCACTTAACTAAGGTACATAGATTTATGAGTACTTTCTTGTCTAAAGATGGAGCGATGGACTGAATAAGTTTGTGGGCTGACATATATATATATATATATATATATATATATATATATATATATATATATATATATATATATATATATATATATATATATATATATATATATATATATATATATATATATATAGCAAAGTGAAAGAAAAAAATTACCATAGCAACAAACGAAATTGATACACTTTTGAACAATAACCGGAATGTCATCTTTAGTGAGCTGTTGTTGGTGTAAACAGCGTCCATTGTTAATCGCTATAGTTTTGATGATTCTTTTCCACATCTGAAGATATAAATAATAAAAAAATTCTACGTATATAATATACATATGTATTGAATTATCCGATGCGGTGAAGGATACACACCTTAGTTTCAGCGCTGCACCCCATTTTCAAATATAGAGTTTGATTTTGGAAGTCCAGTATTATAGCGGGCCCGTCTTCAGTTTGAACATCGCCATCCTCCTTTTGCAAAACTGGAAAAAAATCAAGTTCTCAAACGACGATGCTTCAACACACACAAGAACACGCCAAATTTTAACATTCGCATTGCATATTTATTTACGTATGTATCTACGCACACAGATATAAATCATTTACACAACAATGTGCAATACAAAATAATAAATATATATGTATATATAAATCCGCAAAATGTATAAAAAAAAAAATCACATAAAAACATGTATATTATTTGATAGAGCATCATTAATCAAATCAAATTACATAAATAAAAAATGAAGCGGAAGCAATTAAACGATTACTAAATTAAAAATTCACAAAATCAAATCAAACTATGCGTTATGCCATAATTGTCGAATGAATTTTGAATATGTCGTTCAGGTAAGCTCGGCATGTTATCGAGCATTTAAGCACAATCTTTAAAATTCGCTGAATTTCCACTCGGATTTTATTCTTCAACTGTTGAATAGTTTGACTTCGATGAGCATAGTCTTTCTCCATCAAACAGTCCCACAAGAAAAAGACGCAAGCAGATAAATTGGGCACGCTTGAAGGCCATGAAGCGAGAGATGACATGTTACGAGGACATTTCTCAGAGACTTGTGTTGAATTTTAACCCAACTTATCAGAAACTTCAACAAAAAATCAGAGACAATATAATGAATGTCGATGAACTATGTATAATGAATGTCTGATAGGGATCAAATTATCTTCAAAAATTACTTCTTCATAATGCTATCCTTTAGTTTACTTTTATTTAGCTAGTGATTATGTACTTTCCGATTGTCGTTTTTTAAGTTTCGATTGTTTTTTCTTTATCTTACAAAAGTAAAATTAAGTGTATGATACATAGAAAGCAGACGGAGCGTGCGGCCGCAGATAGATGGACAATAGAAGCCTGAGAAGAAATGGTGTAAGGTGAATCAACAGCTGCTTTAGGCAAAATTTCAATTTAATTACGCACATACTTGTAAATGCGAGGTGAAAACTATTTAAAATGATAAATATACCATACCCACAGACTTGGCCTTTCTCAGGTCCAGATCATGTGTAGAAGTGTCGTGGGTCGTGTGATAGTATATAAATCTACGGGCCAAGAGTATCCACCCGCTTTCCCATTGCTGGCTTATATTTCCCTGCAATCATCAATACAATGTTTGTTAATGATAAAATGATTACAAACAATACATAATGGGTGTCATAAAAGTCTCAAATATTGGCTGGAGCTTCACACATTTGTCGAAAGTGCCCGACTAGTTTATTTTCCCTAGGAAAAGTGATTTCTTCAGTCATTTATATCTTTGAAAATTTGTGGTTTCTGTTTACCTATTATTCAATTGTAAATTTTATTTTGTAATTTTGAATTTTTTCAATGGAAATCTAATATTTTGACCTTTTTAATACACAATGAGAAAAATAATCGACGGATGGGAAGGTGGAATAACAATAGGTGGCAGAAATATTTCTAATATAATATTCACGGACCATTAGATTATCGCAGAAGATTTATGGCCAGTAATGAGGATGAAATGGTTGAACTTCTTCGAAGAATGGAAATAGAGAGTTAACACCCGGGTCTGGAGATAAACAAAACTCCTTTGCGTTGACAGATTTGCGTCTCTCATAGAGTCCAATGTTTTAAAAGATTATGAAGATGCCAATCAGAAATCCGCAAAAGAATAGGAATGTCTAAAGCGGATATGGATATGGAAAAACCGCTCTATAATAAGAACGAAAATCTGTCTAGTGCGATTTCTAGTGCTCCCCATTGCATATGAATTGATGAAAAATAATGTAAGGGACGTTAAATGCCTTCGAAATGTGGTGTTGGAGACTGCAATGCGCACGAATATTTCCATCCTCAAAGAGCTGGCAGTTTAAGAGAGACTCTCCACAACATGTATTATTTCCTACTTTGACCATAATGGCAGGAAGAATGTGGAGTCTACAGAAGCTTTGGGTAGTCAACAGAAGGCGAGCGAGAGGGCGGTCTCCCACAAGATGGTCAAACCAAATTAAAGAACTGACAGGATTGTCCCTAAACGCCGCATTCAACTTGGCACAGGACTGGGAAGAGTGGGTTCCAGATGATATAAAGGACGACAACGTTCAGCATTGAGCAAACGAGAAATACCTTAGATATAAAATACAGGACGTTAAGTTAGAGAATAAAATCTTAAGCATGAGTCTTTGAAAGACCAACTATGTATAGCGTATTTTAAAAATTCTGTGGGTAAGTTTTAAATGTATAGGAAACTAATATGTTTGCAAAGGAACTGTATTAAATATATCTTATAAATATACTATTGAGTACATTTAAAGATACTTTTTATAAAGAGAGGAAAATACACATAAAAAAAATAAACGTACTGTAGTTTGTTACTAATCGTTACGTCTATAGGCTGTTTAAGAAACCTTATAAAGATAGTTGATATAACAATGAACCTAATAAATACAGACAAATTGAAAAAGGCATTTGATATGGCTAAAGAATTTTTACCGAGACATTTTTTCACGTCAAACCAATATTTAGGACTTTTTATACAAATATTCAGTTGAAAGACCTTCAAATAACACCAGCCGAATCTCGTGTAGTTTGAAATTAAATGTGTCGGAAACATTGTCGTGGCGACTTGCACTATTTTCATCATCCATTCAGACCGCTCCGTCGGCGTGTAGCATCCAAAAGTTATAGTATTACGATTCGAATATAAGCTAGGATTGTAATAGGTTATTTGAAAGTGATGACAATTGGCACTGAAAAGAATCAAATCAAATTTAATAAATAAAAAAAAAAAATATATATATATATATATATATATATATATATATATATATATATATATATATATATATATATATGATAAGTATTATGTTATAATATTATATGAACATACGAAAGGATTTTGATGACTTGAATTGAGTAAAAACTTTTCAAATTGTAAGTTTCTTTAACGCTTGATGAAGTGCTGTCCGAATAGCAGTACAATATCTGATTGCTCAAGACGCACAGTCGCATTTGGTGGTTTTTGAATAATTCTTCCATGGGTGCAGACAGTGAACGCATCATGTTTCCTCGATGGGAAATGTTGGTGCCAGACATGGGCGGTTTTTCAATCTTCCCAGAAGCTTCTGACGCAATGTCGAACCGTTTCTTTATTTGGGTGGCCGTCTCCGGAACGATCTTCAGCATGCTCGAAAACCTCTTCATGAAGACGTTGGACTTGGACGACCTCCGATCGCGGGCCTGACTCGGAGTGGTGGCGGGATCCATGTCGTCGTACAGGAACCACTCGGGCTTCGTCGAGCTCTCGTTCAGAGCACTCTTGAACAGCTCATCTTTGAATTCGGCGGTGTTGACGTTCAGAGAGTCATTGCGTTCCGGAGGAGTGGGCGGTGACATGTAGATGTCCGAATTTTCACCAAACAGTTCGTTTTCGGACGCTTCCGACAGATTGTCGTCTACGTTCACCTCGTTGTCGTTGCAAAAGCCCAACAAGAATGCTTCCATCAGGAGCATTTCGTTCGTTTTGGATTTGTTCGATTTGGCCGTGTCATATTTGAGTATTGGATCAAACTCCAAAATGGTACTTTTGGTCGCCTCGGCGTTTGCAGATCGGCTCTTATTCGTATTCCGAGTGGGTGTGAAATTTTCATACTTTTTCGAATCGTTATAGATTTTTGAAGGCAAATTCAAATTAAAATTGGCAAAATCATTGCTTGATCTGGGTTGCAATGGATTTTCAAACAGTGAATTGACGGCGTTAGCATTTGAATCCAAAACGTGGGAATTACTTCCGTTTAAATTAACTATATTTTCGGAATTATGCTCGTATTTTAAAATTGGAAAAGCGTTCACCTCATTAGAAGGGTTTAAATCATTGACATGCGATTGTTTAACGGCTTTAGGTGTAGGAGTCTTGTAGTCATGTAAGGATTCGTAGTTACTTGGAGGTATGTTTAGATGAAAGTTTTCGTATTGATTTTTAGACGATGCTGCTTCTTTTCGTTTTTTGTTCGCGACAGTCAAATCATTGAATGAAGTGTTTGCACTTCCCGTTCTGAGCGCATTCGAAAAGTTATCGCTGCTGGAAGCCGATTCAAATGCATCATTGATTTGGTGACTGAGGCGTTGACTCGGAAAAGAGATGATATCGTATAAATTCGAATCGTCCTTTTTTTGTGGCCTCTTAGCGAATTCTACATAGGAATAAATGGGATCCTCATCGCTGTCTTGATTTTCTATCATAGGCGAGTGAAATCGAATTTTTTCAAATACACTCAAGTCTGGGGGGGCAACTTCTTCCAGTGGATTGGTTACGACGATTTTACTGGGGGGCTTAACGTTCAATTTTTTGCCAGGCATTCCTTGTTCGACGACTTGTTTTGCGAGCTTTGCACCTAACAGCATCCCTTTGTTGATCTTGTCTTTGGCCACCAAAGCTGACCCAACGATTGAACTGAAAATTGATGGAAAAAATTAAATGGTGGGTGTTGTAAGGTCAATAAGTGAATTTGATTACATTTCCGAATATTGATTCGTAATAAAGGATGATGTATTTTTCTACTACTTCCGGTTGTAGAAAAATACTACTTCCGGTAGAGGTAAAAATATTTAAAAAAATTGTATAAAATTTATAAATTCTATTAAATGTAATAAAATTTAGTTGGCGTCGTTGAGCGGTTTGGGAGATAATGGAATCCAAAAACTTAAAAAAAAAGAAGACAATTATAAGGGGAAGTACCATTCCAGGTCAACTTAAAATTTTGTAAAAAATTTACATCATATCGATAGGCATTTAGCAAGCTGATCGAGACGACGACACACACACACAGCCGCTGGTCACCCATACATATACACACATTACAGCTGCTGAAACTATCGTTCACTATCTATTGAAACAAATCTATTGTTTCGTTTGAATGCTGTGAGTGACGAAAGGTTAGAGGTTGATGCGCAATTAAATAGGTGAAAATTAGCTGATAAAGGATTGTAGAGTCGAATGGCGTTTATGAGACAGCCGATGAGTAATGAAAGATATGACACCTCCTGTTATCGGAGTTGGATGACGTTGGGACGTCCGAAGTTGGTAATGCAGGTGGAAGATGGCGACGCGGAGCTGGCACCGGAATCTGCATCACTTCTTGACGCTTCTTCGGCACTGGGGGGTCCATGACGATCACGGGATCGGCCCGAATTTGGCATCAAAACAGTCGATAGCGGACGAAAGAACGAACGAATGTTGACCCAATGCGGTGCTGCCACCACCACCGTGTCGACAGCTGTCATGTCCTTGACGATGCTGCCAGTATCAAAATGTTATTAATATTTAGCCCTTTGGCTGCTACGAGGTTTTTCAATGTCCAAGCGAAAAATGCTAACATTTGTAATTATTTTGAAAAAAAATAAATATAATATTTTTTTTTACATACTTACTTCGCCGAACGCTCGTAATTTTTATAATACTTTATATACATTTTTAGAAGCAGTTGTGGACTCGTGCTCTCTCTTTCTGTCTTGCTTTTACATGCGTGCGTGCGAAAGAGATACCTACATATATACACTAAATAAGTTTTGACGATTATTTTCCGACGCTTTATTTTTTTCAATAATCTATTTTTAGACATCGATGTATCCTAACAACATGCGATATATTCGAAACAGGTACACTTTCTCTCTTTCTTTCTTGGTTTTAATTGTGTACGTGTGAGCGAGACACACAAGGATGTGAAGTTTCTAATAATCAAATAATTTTTCAACATGTATCATAAATAACTATCTGGTGAGGACTTATGGAATTTATAACTTGAAAATCATAATCGAGAAAGAATATTACGAAATACAAAAACCTTGTAAACATAGGATGAATTCAAGACGATAAACGATATATAATAATAATTATTATTATTTTTAGTTGTTTGTGTATATATATGTTTTGTTTTTGTTATGTCTAATTTATTATTTTGTTTCTTGTCTTTTCTGTTATATTTTTGACCATTGTGGCGCATTAGGAATTCCTGTAATGCTACAACGGTCCAAACTTAAATAAATAAATAAACATTTTGTATGCATTTCAGTTGCATTCAATTGATTGCATGAATTCGTGACGTCTCGTGACCTATATAATTGAAAGCGGATTTCTATTGTTTTTTGCCATTTATTTTAACTCTGCAAAATGATATCGGACAGTGAAAGTGATGAAAGCGAAATAATAGCTCCTCACCGAGGAACTCGACAAATCAGCAGCTCTACTGTTTCTGAAAATGAATTTATCGACAATAATCAATTCCCAAGTAATAACTCCTTATATGACATTGACAACGAACCCGAAATTTACTTTGATGATGAACCCGAAATTGAAGAGCTTTTATTTAAAAAATTGATAAATGTTTATAAAGCTTGATTGTAAAATAAATATAAATACGTATACAAAAAAAATGTTTCGTGCCACTGATGCGCTGGTGGCTCAAAGAAAGTATTGAAATACGACAATTAATGACGACAACAACGATCGTCGTAGCAATCTTCGCCGATTTCAAAACAACGATTTATCGTTGTTGTAGCAGTCAAAGGGTTAAAGAAAGCTGTTGAACGATTTGGGAATAAGAAAAACATTAAAATTGTTGCCTAGTGTGAGGTTATTGGCTATTTGGATTTTAAAGGCTGTTTTTTTCATTTTTACCATAGACTAAAGGTCCATAGTGTTTTAAGGTTAACCCTTTGAATGCTGACCAACGCCGGTCGGCATTTTGCCAAATCCATGGGCCTGAAAAACGCCGATAGGCGTTGTATTTTGAGCATGTACAAAGTACAAGAATACTACCCGTTAAGAGGGCTGTACACCCGAAACCTTAATTTTGTTGCCGTTCCTTTATTCGATGAATGGTGAATGCGACAGTTGCGCTTCGACCAGATAAAGATCTGTTCATACCCATCCAGCACGACCCGCATCCTGCAGATATCATGCAAGTGCGGATAATATTCTTTGGTACATTCTATATGGACGCGCATGAATGCGTAAATGTGCATGCGCGAATGGAGTATGAATACGTCCATATATTGTGCCAAAGAATACTATCCGCACTTGCATGACACCTGCAGGATACGGGTCGTGCTGGATAGGTATGAACAGACCCAGTACCGGTTTTAGGGGGGGCTGAGTCGGGCGACGCCCGAGGGCGTCAAATAAGTTTATTAAGCTAAAATTTAAAATTAGAGCATTTTTGATATAAATTGAGTGCAAATGTATGGAAACTTTCACAAGACAAAAGTTCTACTTTCGACTGTCGGATTTTGATCAATTTTTTTTATTACTTAAAATCACCATCAGCATTATACGCAATAAATATCAGGAAGATTAAAATAATTTAAAAGGTCAAAATAAAATAATTAAAAATTGTTTAAAAAAAAAAACTACTTACGGTTTACAAATTCTGACCAAAACCGTATCAGCTTTAAGTTAGTACGTAAAGAATACAAATACAAATTTTCAGCTTGATACGTTTAAGGGTGTGGACAGAAAAGTGGCCACAACATTTTTGACCTTTCTAAGAGGAAAACATCCCACTTCCGGTTTATTAAATTTAGTGATTTTTTATTATTTTCATCACATTGATACAATAATTATACTTGAAGTTTTTCGTGAAGAGCACACAGGTTAAAGGGGTCAAAAAAAATAGTGGAAGAAAAATCGAACAATAGTAAACTGCCACTTCCAGTTAACGGATGCTTACCAAATTTTATACATAACTTAGTATTAAGCTTAAACTTCTAGATATGAAATTTCAGTTCAATAAACTAATATATGTCTGAGAAAAACATAAAAAACCTTGATTATCTAGAGTAAAAGTACTATTTTCGGTTCAGATAAAAATATTCAAAAAATATAAGGTTATAAAATTGATAACTTCTATTACATGTAAAAAAATTTCAGTGCAATTCAGCTAGTGGTTTGGGAGATAATTGAATTCAAAAACTTAAATAAAGGAAACCTATAAGGGGAGGTACAATTTCCAGTCAACTTAAAAATTTGAAAAAAGTTTAGGTCGTGTCAATAAGAATTTCAGTAACCAATACTAAGTTTCAGTTCGATAGGTCTAACAGTGTTCAAAAAAGCCTCAAAATACACAGACACGCACACACACATTTTTTCTAGATCAGTCAATCTATTTTTACTACGTACATAGACAAAGTAAAAATGAATTGAACATGGGTCGTGTAATCCATGTCATTCATTTGTCAACGTTTATAAAGACTGGTTTTCATCGGAATTTTTGAATTTATAACCATAGCAGAATTTCCCGATGGAAATCTGCTGCTGAGTATTTTAGATTGTGTCTTGGCATTTAGATTGTGAGCATTACATTTCAACAACAACGAAGAAGATGGAACTAGTTTTGGAAAAATACATTCATTAAAAGACTTCTTTTGTTTATTTTATATTGTTGCAAGATATATATGAGAGTCTAAACACACCTTTACAAAACTTGACGGTAGTTATTTAGGGTAGTGATCTAGGGTTTCTTTGGATTAGCTACAATTTTTATACCTGCTTTCTATTGGATTTCAAAATAATTCTAGTTGGAAATGTTGGCGAAATTTTCAGCATGGCGGGCTTTCAACAGAAAAGACGTCAGCACT
Organism: Arctopsyche grandis; assembly: GCF_051622035.1. Classification (NCBI taxonomy): domain Eukaryota; kingdom Metazoa; phylum Arthropoda; class Insecta; order Trichoptera; family Hydropsychidae; genus Arctopsyche; species Arctopsyche grandis. Next base: position 12,552,121 of record NC_135356.1, read on the forward strand.
CAAAAATAATTTTATTTATGGTTATGCAAAATTACTACACATGTGCAAATTTGTTCAAATTAGATTCCAATAGGTTTTTTTCATCCGGCCCAACATACATTTTGAAATTCCGAACCGGTTCAATTTCCAAAAAGGTTTGCAGACCCCTGCTCTAGAGAATTAACGTTTTTTGAGTTTTTACATAACTCCTTTACGTTTAACTTACGATTACAATTATTAATGTGCGCGCGCAGAAAACGGGAGGAAAAGCATGTTCCTCTTGTTCCTGTTGTATCCTGCACGCGCAAATTAAGTGAGTATGTACCGTTTACCATGCACCATTTTTTTTTTATCTTTCGACTTAAGATCTTTCGATTTTCGATCTTTGCCTTCCGATATTTGCGTTTTCTGTCATTTAACATTCTGTCTCGTCACGTAGACCCCCTTTTATTCAAGGTGAATATGATAACCATGGAGTATAAAATAAAATGTACAAAGTACAATGTAAAATGTACAAGGTAAATATAAAATGTACGAGGTCTCAGGACAAAGCTGGCTGCGTTTAATTCAGCCGTTTCTACTATTTGTGATGATATGGTAGCACTAACGGAAACATGGTTGACTTCATCATTTTTTGATGCTGAACTTTTTGATTCTTCCTGGAGTGTGCATCGTCGCGATAGAGTAGATCGACGATCGACGTGGTAGTGGTGTATTATTTGCTTGTCGTGATTGGTTTCGGTCAGTCCGGATGACAAATTTTGAAACTCTATCTGGTGAGGACTTATGGAATTCATAACTTGAAAATCATAATCGAGAAAGAATATTACGAAATACAAAAACTTTGTAAACATAGAATGAATTCAAGACGATAAACGATATATAATAATAATAATTATTATTTTTAGTTGTTTGTGTATATATATGTTTTGTTTTTGTTATGTCTAATTTATTATTTTGTTTCTTGTCTTTTCTGTAATATTTTTGACCATTGTGGCGCATTAGGAATTCCTGTAATGCTACAATGGTCCAAACTTTAAATAAAATAAATAAATAAATAAATATACTGGGTAAGCCAAGATTACCTGAAAAAACGTTTTCCACTTCCTGGCCAACGTTCTGTCTCTCCACACTTTCTTTATCCTAACACGAAGTGATTTAAAATAAAAGTAACATTATTTGACTATTTTCAATCAATCCAGGGGGGGGGGCAAAAGCCCCCCCTTGCTCCTCCTTGCGGGCGCCCATGGACCAGACTGTCTGCGACTGATCTAGCAGGAAGGTCAATTTTATTGCTTGGGAGACAGTGAGTTGCAAGGTGTGGCATGCTTAATACAACTGCATGCATTTGATTTAGTCTCACAACTAATCGGCCGACCACAAGCGACAGGTGTAGTCTAGCTCTTACATAAATTCGTTATGGAGTAGTCGAGTTCGGCCGCACTGCATATACTTATTTACCCGGTGGGCAAACGCAACTGCCACTTTTGCGAAAGCACACGCGAGCACCTTCGCTTAAATCAACTCATTTAGGATTACCAGCCTCCAGATAGATGTCGTGGAAATCGGTGAGTCGACAATCCAATGAATTGAATCTTATCGAATCTTTCGCAAATTGAGTTATGTAATATTTACGTTCAGGTGTGGGTTTTGATCTCGTGCGCGTTGGTGTCTTCGGCCTTCGGAAGACCACGAGCTGCCGGAGATGAAGAGGATTCAAAACCTGTCGAGGTTCCCGAGGGTCAGTTCGAGGCTTTCTATCCTAGGGAGAGCCACGGTGTGCCCAATGGGTCTTCAAGACCTTCCCATGGTCATGGTAGCTTTTACAAACATCGCAATCCAGCCTTGGTCGACGTCAAGAACCCGGCCGCTTACGGTTACAGATTCGATGGAGAACGCAGATTTAACTTCGATTGAAACTTTATAATGTCGAATGAGTGATTTAACAAAATAAAAATAAAATTTATAATCCAAGTCTTGTCTGTGTTTATTTTCAAATTGTATGTTATTTGTTTTCTTAGTAAAAAAACCGTTGCGAAACAAAAACGAAATAAGCAAAAATGTTGATGGACATCCAATTAGGGCTACCATTGTTATATGTATATCAAAATACATATAAAAAAATGCTTTTCACTTTAATCATATTGAAAATAAATTTTCTTTTGTTGACCTACATATTAAAAAAAATATATTTCTGGTGGGTAATATTTTTTAACTTTTAAATGTAATCTAATCGTTTGTGTATGATACGTATGATTATGTATGATGCTTTTTTTCAATAACAATTTTAACATAGATAAAGTAAAAAAAGAAACGAATGGTATTTTGTATATAATATGTACATATTTAGTGGTAGTCAATCCATATTTGAATTTCAAGATTTTGATTGTGGTCTTTCATTTTTACAAGCCTCTTCTATATTTGCCTTCGCTCGTTCGTTTGACAACATTTGGAACCTACATCCTTCCGATCGTTTTGAAACTTTTTGGTTTTTATGATGAAAATTTGATTTTTTGAAAAATACTTTGGCTTTGCAATAAAGGCACGTACTTTTTCATAAGAAGAACGTTATTTTGTGTACATATCGATGCGGTGCAAACGATCGTCAAGCGCCAGACAGACTGAACCACAGATTAACGACACGTGTACCTTATGCGTGCGCACTGCTCGCACTTACACTAAGCGAAATCTACCCGAAGTCTAGAAGTTTACGTTCTGTGCTTCTGATACTTTAGTTCCGAATTTTGCCTTATTAAACTCGCCAGAAAGATCCAACTCAATTTTAATAATTACCATTTTAATAATTGCATCTGTGCACATCGAAAAGTTACTCGTCATCTGATGTGCAATTTATCATTTGTGAAGTCGATAATTGCGTTTAGAGCAGCCATCCAGTTAATCTGTGGTTCAGTCTGTCTGGCGCTTGTCGATCGTTTGCACCAAACCCCTTGATTTGTTTAATAACATTCTTGGGTTATGGCGTCGCAGATTGAGTACTGGTGCTCGACATTGACTTGTTCAAAATTAAAAGATTGACAGCCACTGTTTTATTAGTCGTTAGTGAATACTATTAAAAGAGTAGACGGCAACCCTATTCAGAAGACTAGTTAACTTTCACAATTCTTGCGTTGTTGGCATTGAACGCATTCAGAATTCAAAGGCCTCAAGCGACATTCGCATTTTTATTATATTGTGTCGCAAAAAATAAGCATTATGTGAGGCCCTCACCGCCACTTTCTCCGATTGAAATTGTTGAATTTTCGATTCATTCACTCTTGATTGCAGAGGCGTAGTCATGCAAAGATATTGACCGCAAGAAAATTGCAAGCGGAAATATTATTTCAGATGAAATAAAATAAAATTATCCTTGATAATTAAGACACGTATCACAAAAAAATAAGGTATTATATAAGTTGTCCGATTATATGTATGTATATTTTTTGAAAAGTTTGCCCATTTAAAAACTATATTCAGTACAAAGATTTAATTAATGAAATTTTACGATTATAAAAGGAAATGTTTAAAAATTAGTGAAGGATTTGCACAACAGCAAAATTAATTTCATCTTGAAAACAAATAATGGATTCTTCTGGTTTCATATTCTTTATAATTTTAACGTAAGTAACGTAATTTTTTGTTTCTGTATTTTTTAAAATTACCATTTCCCAGTAATGGTCATCTTATATATATATATTTTTTTCTTTTTACTTTATCTATGTATGTAGTAACAATAGACGAAGTTTTATGATCATGCGAAAATTCGAACTCAGAATCGATCACTGATCACTTTTTCATGATCTAGAAAAAAATTGTGTGTGTGTGTGTATTTTGGGGCTTTTTTGAACACCGTTAGTCCTATTGAACTGAAAGTATTAGTTATTGAAATTCTTATCAACACGACGTATTTTTTTTTTCAAATTAAGTTGACCGGAAATGGTACCTCCCGTTATAAACTCTCGTTTGATTTTTCTTCCACTATTTTCTTCGACCCCTTAAATATGTGTGCTCTTCACAAAAAAATCATGCATTATTCTTGTATCAATGTGATGAAAATAAAAAAAATCACTAAATTTAATAAAGCGGAAGTGAGATTTTTTCCTCTCGTTGTGGCCACTATTCTTTCCACACCCCTGATCGTATCAAGCTGAAAATTTATATTTTTATTTTTATGTACTAACTTAAAGCTGATAAGGTTTTAGTCAGAATTCGTAAACCGGAAGTAGTATTTTAATTTAAAACAATATTTTATTATTTTATTTTGACTTTTTAAATTATTTTAATCTTCTTGATATTTAGTGTGAATAAATTTAAATTAAAGTAAAAAAAAAAATGAACAAAATCCGACAAACGGAAGTAGAACTTTTGTTTTGTTTAATTTTCCCTACATTTGCGCTCAATGTGTATCGAAAATGCTCTCAATGTGTCGATAAACTTAAAGAAAAGTTGACAGATCTGTCTATCGTGGCAAGTAGCTACGACAAATGTAGTCAAAGATCCTACGAGAGATTTTTCTATCGACAGATCTTTATGACAAACACACAGAGAGGCTCGTGGCACGTATTTTTTTTTGCGCTCAATTTGTATCGAAAATGCTGTCATAGCTATTAGTATTTCATAATGCTGCCGGTATGTGTGAATGTGTCTGTACCGTTCAATATCGAATTTTGTTTTGTTACCTTATATTCCTCAAACACATAGATAAAGTCATGGGTTGGTCACATCCGAATTTTTTTTATTATGCTAGCTCTAAATTGTATACAATAAACATTACGCATAAATTATGTTACAAACTATCGTAATTCATCTTAATTTCGAAAATCGTATGTAATCAAAATATATGCTAAAACTAAGTATTTTATTCTCTACAAAATGCTAAAGTTGAAAAAATAAAATACAAATCTTTAGTCGTGTCCCATCATCAAAAGATTCGCAAAAACATGATCTGATTTAGCCTTGCGAGCAAATATGCATACTAATAACTGAGTCAATAATAATATAATAACGTATATAAAAACGGACGCGATTTATGTATGTGGGTATGTGGCGAGTGCGTGGACAAGTACAGATTTCAAAAAAATAAATTTTAGAATGCCAGGAGTATATGTATCTTGTACCCAGAGATAATAATATATTTAATTAATATATAATGGTGAAGTGCTGTTACAACCGATGGTGTATCGTATAATAATTGTAATAGATAACATATTCGCGATAACGTGGATACCGCAAGTATATAAATACACGCGAACAAGAGGGACAGCCAATCAGCATAGATTATATATATATATATATATATATATATATATATATATATATATATATATATATATATATATATATATATATATATATATACATATACATATACATATATATATATATATATATATATATATATATATATATATATATATATATATATATATATATATATATATATATATATATATATATATATACATATGACCAAAGAGCGGACCCAGAGTGCGCCGTTCATTGTTCAATTGTTGTAAATGCATTGTTAAAGGTTCGTCGAACCTTTTTTTTTTTGCACTCTAGCTTTGTAAATAGAGCCAAATTGCCCCGATTCCTGGAAAAAGCACGCTCTCTATCCGCGCTCTACTCATGACCAAAGATCGGCGTCAGGAAAATTTATTTTTTGCACAAAACATGGCTCACTATTGCCAACCATGATTTTTTGCTCTCTGGCTTTGTAAACTAATTGAGTGGCCTACAACAAAAATTCGTACAAAATATGGAAAAAATAAAATTATACAGTAAATTCAATTTTTTTTTCTTAATCAACCTCATACGTATTTAAAAATATCTAAATAACAGTAAACTTTTATAAATAAGTGTGCTCATAAAGTGACGAGACGTTTTAAAATTCAACATCAATTATTGTTTCATTCTAATTAATTATTACGGGTATCGTTATTAACGAAAGCTGTTGAACGATTTGGGGATAAGAAAAACATTACAATTGTTGTCTAGTGTAAGGTTATTGGCTATTTGGAAGGTTAATTATATATTTTTTTGAATTATTAAACGAATCCTCGCACTCGTTTATGTATTTTTAATTTAAAATTCAAGTGGCCAACGACTGTAATATTTCCCCTACAAGTAAAATTAAAAATTAGTCGCATTTTTGGGTGTGACCAATTTTTGGGTGTGACCAGTTTTCTCGTGACCAATATTTGGGTGTGACCCGTTTTCTTGCGACCAGTTTTAGTGTGACGGGTGACGACGTGCGACTGATCTAGAGCGACCGGTTATCCTGTTACCGGTTCACATTTGACTAGTAATCACCGAACCAAGTAAACAACTAGCGTTTCCTCTGGTTGGGTGATTACTGGTCACAAAGCACTGGTCACAAAGTCACTAAAATCTCTATAACGGAATATCTGGCAGCCGAAAAGTCCATCATACTAACGAGAACTTGAGTGCCAAATATTGTGTATTCGCGATTTTAATGGCAAACATTGTCTTTGTGACCACCGCAATGTGACTAATAATCCAATTACTGTTTCCTCTATTATCGGAATAAGACTTTTTGTGTTTACACATCAGAGGTTGGTATCAGTTGCTCTCATCTTCAAGTGTCAGAGGCAGCTTTCTAGAGAATATAAACAAATATACACATGGAGTGTCGTCTTTGTTTATGTTCTACGACGTTGTTAACGTCTGTTCCCATTTTTGAAAAATCCAAATCACTTCAGAAACACATTTGGAACTGTTGCAGATTACAGGTAAACATGTCACACTTGAAAATATTTGTTTTAATTGATAAATTCTGCAAAATTTCATATCGAGCTATTTGTATTCATATACTCTTATTTGTATATATTTCTGTTTACGTTTATACATATAAAGAGTGACGCTTACACAATGTTGTGATTTTATTTTTGAAATCTTTGTATTGTTCTAAACATCTGTTCACAATAAGGTGACCATTCTTACTGATTTTACCAGGACAGTACTGGTTTTTTGGGTATTCGTCCTGGTAAGTCGTGAGATAAAACCAGTACACTTTTTTACATACCCCTTCTTAATTTCACTTACGATTAGGTACTATTAAGGAAAAATTTTGCCTCTTATCCGATCGTTTTCTTGTGTAATAGAATTTTTACTTTATCTATGTTTTTATCTAATAAATGGATAAATTTACAATTTTTTCGGCGAAAATGATGTCTCCTACAAAAATATTGACAAATTAGTCAAATGTTGTTTCCATTTATCAGGAACAAATGCACCAGCCGAAGAATTTTTTACTTTAATGAACAATATATAGTCCAGTGATAAAACCTTAGTTTACAATATGTCGTGTATAATTTATTTGTTCCAATGACTGTTATTTCATACATTTTAATGTTATTGTTTAAAGCATATTTGGAGAAAAATATTGTATCATTAAATTTTTATAAACTTTGTATATATGTACATATATAGAGTATATATTATATACTATAATGCAAGCTCTCAAAAGAAAAGGAAAAATATTTGTAAATAAAAATAGTTAAATCATTACATATGTACATACATATATAACGTCGTTTTGTCTAATGGAGTTATTTTTTTTTAATATCTGCAATATTTTGTACAATAAAAAAACAAACTTATAAATTGAATAAATACAATTGATTGAATAAATTAATTGAATTAAAAACATGTAAATAGAATTGAGTCTTCTGTTTTTCATTTGAAGGTAAATGAAGATGACGAGCTTTCAAGTACTATATGCTTGTCGTGTGAATCAAACATAGAATTTTTCACCAATTTAAAAGAAGTCTACATTCAAAATGATAAAAATGTCAGACAGAATATAATTGAAAGTTTGAATATTAAAGTGGAAGAAGTTATACTCGATGATTTGGATTGGAACAATGAAAAATCAAATAGTAATGAAGTTGACGATAATTCAAAACAATTCAATATTTTAGATCACGATTATAGTACTACAGAAAATAAACTGAACATCACCGGGTCGCCAATTCGCTATGAAAATAAAACTGCACTGGTAATTCAATTGTAATAAATAAAACTTTTTATATAATTGAGTAATATTAAAATTGTATCATATTGCAGACGGAGGAAAAAAACGTTTTCACGAGACATTGTAATGTAACGGTTGATAACAATACAACAGATGTAATCAAAATACATTCTGATGATGGCAAATTCTACTGCGACTATTGCGGTAAAATATTCACCAAACTACAAAAGCTACGATTGCATATCGTGATGCACACCAAAGAAAAATCACACAGATGTAGATTCTGTTCGAAGTTATTTCGTTACAATTCCAACATGAAGCAGCATTTGAAAATTCACACCGGTGAGAAACCGCACGTGTGCAACGTATGCCTTAAATCGTTCACATTCGGATTTCACCTCATAAGACACTCCAAGATCCATGCCGTGAAGGTCCTCCTCAAGTGCGACTTTTGCTTGAAAGACTTCTGGCAGAAAAGTCGCTTGATTAGACATCTGAAGATGCACACTGAACGACCGTCGAACAAATGCGACGTTTGCTCGAAGGTATTCTCGACGGGGAAGGCCTTGAAGATACATTCGAAAATTCACCTAAACGAAAGACCCTACCAATGCCACGTCTGCTCCAGGTCTTTCTTGCAGAAGAGCAATCTGAATCGACACATCAAAGTCCACCTCGGAGAGAGGTCGCACAATTGCCGAATCTGCTCGCAAACGTTCACCAGAAAAGCCATTCTAGACGATCACATGAAAATACACACCGGGGAAAAGCACCTTGAGTGTGGAGTCTGTTCAAAGTCGTTCGGGTACGAGTCGAATTTGAAGATACACATGAAAATGCACACCGGAGTGAAACCGCACAAATGTAGCGTGTGCTTTAAAGCGTTCATTTTTAAATGTCGCTTGACGGAGCATTTGAATGTACATAAAGTAAAGACTTAAAATAAAAGCCTATCCTTTGTTCCATTAATTTTTTCATACAGAGCATTCTTGCTTTCTACACCTATATATCGTTTGATACACTTCATCACTATGGTGTGATTACAAAGGCCCATAGTGGAACTAATTGATGTACTCACTCTGATAGTTTGAGGGATGTTTCTGATTTTGTAGCAAATTAATAAATATGGGAGTTCATATTTAAGGTCATTTTTTTTTTAATTTTCACAAATATACATATGTATATAATAGAGTTGTACCCGATGACTAGAGACCCGTATTTTGGGCATCTATTTTTGTCAATTTTAGCATTTTCATTTTGCATTTTAGCGTTTTAGGGCATTAAAAATGTTTAATTTAGCATCTATTTTTATGAAGAGTTTAATTTTAAATAATAAAAAATTTCGATGAATTTTAATAAAATTTATATACTATATATAATTTAAAGACAATATAACCATTAAAAAATAATAGAAAAATTCAAAAATGTTTTGAAATTAAAATTACAATGAAAAAAACATGAATATAAAAATACAAAGACAAAAAATATGAATATAAAAATATAATACCAATTAAAATTGATTAAAACTTAACATGGAGCATATTTTTACAGATTCTTTTTTGAGATTCGTGCGACGATCGATAACAACCTTAAGATACCTTTCAGCATCCACACTATTGACGGGACACCAAATATGTAGATATTAGAGCGGCACAACCAAACTCTTCATATTTAATTTTTGTTGCCATCAATATTAGCAATATATCCGGCATGGATTCACTTTTTATATTCTCTATTAATTGTCTAAAAAGTGCTGATATCCTTCCAAACATTGAGCCTGTGTCAATACATTAAACAATGGCAGGTTTCTAAAAAACAAAACTGTTTCTTTAACGTTAATATTAGATTTTGAACCTGCCACAGATGGATTGAATAGTTTACTCAATGTTCGGAGGAATAGATTTGTCTTATTTAGTCTTTTGAGTGCGAGTCTAGTTTTAAGACGCTTTTTTGAGCAGCCTTTTGGATACACAGCTCCAAATGTCTTCTTTTGTTTACAATGGTAGACAAAAGCAGTTGCTTTGTTTCGACAGGAAATACACCGTCTATGGTAAACTGCAAGCTCTGTTTTATCCCCTCAATTTCTTCACATAATATATGGGCAAAGGGATAGGAAGACCCTTCTAAATTGTCTATTCATTTTATAAATTTTATGCAAATTTCACTTTTGTTTGTTATTTCAGCATCTATTCGCATATTTTACGAATTTAACATCAATTAAGCATTAATAGCAAAGTGCCCAAAATACGTGTCTCTACCGATGACGTATCATCGCATGGGTGTTGGCATATTAAGTTAATAAATAAAAAAAATGAAAAGGAATGTGTCGGTTCGATCCACACGCTGTCGAATTTTTTTCAAATAGCTTTTAAATATATTTAATATAATATTTATATTTAATTGTTTTATATGAAAAAAAGGTAAAAACTACCTACATGTATTACTACTAAAAAAATAATTAATTAATTAAATAAATTTCGATAAATAAAAACGATGCAAATGGCGAATTGGAGATTAAGTAGTCTGGAATCTATTTATTTTCAGTATTAAATGTCCAAAATGATTTTGCAGTCCATTTTCTAGACCAGTGGTTCCCAACCTGTGGTACTCGTACCACTTGGTGGTATGCGGTTGATGGTTGGTGGTTCGTGAAAAAAAATCAGTAATGGCGGACATGCAGGAATTAATCATAAATATAGAAATATTTTTTATATAAGTAATAAACATTATCTTAATTAGTCATCGTCGACGTCAATATGTACAGTTGATGATCGAAAATCTGGCAATCGATACGTTTTATTTTTTTATTTTATTTTTATTTTATTAATTGAAAAATCAACAGACAGGATGTACAGAGATAGGTATAAAAAAAACAAAAAGTAAATAAATAATATATGTAACATCCGAGTCCAATAATAGATTTTTACAAAAATGAAAAAGATAAATATAAGGAAAACAAATTAAAAAGTAAAGAATAAAGGCATGACAAAATATGTAGTACATTGCATAATTAAACTATAGTATTAAAATATTTGGAAAAGGTTATAAGATAGAATATAAGAAGAAATTGAAATTTACAAATATAAAAAACAAATGAAAAAGGTAAATACAAAATAAACAAATGAAAAGGAAAAGAATGAAAGCTATAATATGATTAAATAGCACATTACATAACTAAACTAAAGTATAAAAATAATGGAAATATTGAAAAAATAGAATAGGAGAAAAAATGAATCAATCGGTCAAGATTCTCTTGATGTTAGACCTGAATTGATGTAGGGAAATACCAAACAGATCAACCTCATTCAGCTCTCCGTTAAACATACGATAAACGCGCTGCAGATAAAAATATTTTTGGGAATTAGTATTGAAAGGATCAAGTGAAAAGAGTGCAACGCGTCTAGAGTATCGAACTGGGATTCTGAAATTAACCTTATTCAGTAAATCAGAACAATCAAGAAAACCATTTATGAGCTTAAAGAAGAATATAGCATCAGAATGTCGTCGCCTGACAGAAAGATTGTTAAAAGAAAGGATTTTTAAAATGTCGGAAACAGTGGAATGGGTATAGGTAGGAAAAAGGTAGCGTAAGGATTTAATAAATTTAAGTTGAACTTTCTCAATACAATTAATATGGGATAAATAAAAAGGTGACCAGATAATTGAGGCAAATTCAAGGTGAGACCTTACAAAGGAAAAATAAAGTAATTTTAGTACATAAGGATCATTAAAGGGTTTTGTTGAGCGGAGTAGGAATCCAAGAGATTTAAATGCTTTGTTGGTAATAAAAGAAATATGTTCAGAGAAATCTAGTTTATTATTGAGTATTACACCAAGATCCTTAATAGAAGATGACGTGTTAAGGATTGAATGATTTAATTGATATTGATTAGTAATAATTGACTTATTTCTAGTGAAATTTAAAATAGAGCATTTTTCTAGATTAATAAATCTGTTTTCCTCGGATCTGGCATGGATTTTGGAGTGCATTTTTAAATTTACCGCGTTAGAGCTCCAATAAATAAATAACTTGAATTTGACACTTGAGAACCACTCGATAATGACCTTAAATGTTGCAGATAAAATTGAAAGTATGATTAGAAAATTAGATTTTGGAATCTATGTATCGAAAATGATTAATCCGAAGTATTTGAAACATTACGTAATTTCTTATCTGAAAACAAGAATAGTATGTCTTGGGATGTACGTGAAAAAATAATTGAACATTTAATAGGGATGAAATCGTATTATAAGCAGTGCTTCCCCAAACCTTAAGAAGCAAACAATTGGATTTCAAACACTTTTGATAATGAACATTTTCGGACAGCTACCAAGGAAAAGGAGAACTTGATTGAACTTTCAACTTATAGCATTTAAAAACTAAATTCGAAATAAATTAGGTTATTAATTTTTGGCTAGGTGATAGGGAATAATATGAACAGCTTTCTGACATAGAGCTTATTAGCGATAAATGGTTTTTATTAAAACCATTTATCAATAATAGAAGTATGACAAAATAGTAGTTAACTTTGAGCATATTATAATTGTGTCTCCGCAAATATATTTTTTTCCACAAAATTTCTTACCAAAACAGATAAACATATTGCGTGTATCCTGTCTTCACATTCCTTACCATGCAAATACTACAATATATATAATAATTAGACTTGCAAAAACAAATTTCATGAAATACAATCATTTTTATATGGTGGTACAATTTAGTGCTATGTACTACCAAGTGGTACTTGAGTCAAAAAAGGTTGGGAACCTCTGTTCTAGACGATAGAACATTGTAGCATGTTCGTTTTACGTACGTGTCCTGTTTTAGTTGCGGTTCCGAATTCTTTTTTCAGTTTCGGTTTCGGATTCCTTTTTCAGTTCCGGATCCAGATTCCTTTCACGGTTATTTTTAGATCAGCCATGCTTAAGCGATTTAAATACTGAGCGAAGCCGGGTAAAACCACCAGTAAACAATAACAATACATGTATTATTCAAAAGAATAAAGTCCACCCTAAAACATTTACACAATAAATATTTGAACTTAAATGATATTAATAAAATCACGGATTTGAATCATACGTAGTTGTATCTAGATATTTTTTTCCTATTCAACCTAATTGTATGTATTTATTTTTAATTTGTTAATATTATAATTTATACATTATATTATTTAAAGGAAAAAGTGTTGTATTTATCTCATTCAACTATTTTGAAGACATGTGTATATATGCATGTATGTAAGTATTATCATACACAAGATAGTCTGGTTTGGATTTCGTGAATATATTTAAAATCGAAGTCTTAAACCTAACCTAACCAAACCTAGCTTAATCCTTTAACCCGATGGAAATATTACCATACATGATATATGTACATATGTATATTTTAATCACATCCATTTTCACAACGCTTTTTTAAATTACACATGCATACATCCTGTATACATATGTATTTCTCATTAGTGCACAATCGTTAGAAAGTAGATGCATACTATCTGACTGCACACTGTTATTAAATAAATAATGATCAAAATAAAATTTTAAATAAGTACGTAGTTTATATTGTACTTTGACGGCAGTCGAGCGCGACACGATGAGGGCTGTCCGCCATTTTATACAAAGTAGCGTATTTGATTGACCCTTTTACTACGAATACCTTTTACAAAGTACATATTAATTCAATGTTTATGTGCAAAGGTTGCTATGGTAGGATATTTTGGCAGGGTTCGTTTGTGCAACATTTTCAATATTGCAAAAAGACAGTGTTATCATAAACAGTTTTTATGATTTTGAACGTAAACAGGTAAAATATTGTTCAATAGAGCAAGAATCGCACTTTTATCGATAACAATAAGCTAGTTTGATGACACAGTTAGTACATATGTATAAAACATTTTGATTTTGATTTTTAAATGCTTTTTATTATTACGAAATTATGTTCACAGTACATCTTATATCTATTTTAATAGCTACTGATCAACTGATCATTTTCTATTTTACAATTTTATTTAATTTGGTTAGTAATCATAGTATTATATTATTCTAATGTTAATCTACAGCATAATAGGAAAAAGAGCTCAAAAACATATTTCCAATCCTTATAAATGCTCATAATACTTCTAATACCTAATATTAATTAAAGACTCTCTAAAGTCGATGACCTAAAGCAGATTGTGTTTAGGTAATCTGTGTGTTATACCTGAAGGGTATAGACATTTTGTTGTAATCGCCGAGACTCTTCACAAGTGTGTTAGAATGGTTATTAGTGATTCTGTCATAGAATCTACTGGTTAGTTTATTAGTAATGTCTGTAACAAACGGAATATTATATATGGCATGCAGTTTTTTCAAGTTAGTATATATGGGTGTATTATAAATTATTTTTAGGGATTTATTTTGTATTACTTGGAGCATGGAAAGGTTAGTAATCGAGGCGTTATTCCATACAGGTGAAGTATAGGTTAATAATGGTAATATGAGCGCGCGATATAATTTTATTTTATTTGGAGTTGATAAAGAATTATGGCGATTAAATATTGGATATATTGAGGATATACCCCGCATCATACATAGTATCACGTCAATGTATGAAATTTTGCATTAAATATCACAAATAACAGTATAAACTATAATTTTTTTATAGTCATTGATAATTCCAATGATATTTACCAAACAAATGAACAAGGCAATGATAACATAAATTAATCTTTATAAAACGACTTGTGGTGGATTTACCTTAGGCGGGGGAGGCCCCCGATTGGACCGGGACCCCGAAAAGGCCCTAGCATTGTGACAAAAATAGTTTTTGATGCAATGTCATAATTTTTCGATACAATTTCAATAAATCGTGTGAGTTTGAAAAAAAGTTCGTTATTCAACCAAATGCGTTTCTGAAAAGCTTCAATTTTGAATTAATTGACCAAAATTTATTCATAGTGGATATTTCAGCATCCTTACCTTAAACTCGGTGTGCAAATAATGTTTTAATTTTATTGTTTTCTCGCAGAAAACTAAGAAAGTATCGCAGACGATAGTAAAAGGCGTTTATGCGCGCACGTACACATTTCCAAAAATACATTGAGTAACCGACAGAAAATGTTAAGTTCGCGAACGATTGTTGAAAATCGTTGATTTCAATCCATCCATCCACCTTTTCGTGGTCCGAACAGATTTTATAGTACAAAAATGTTTTTTTATTTTTTTTACTGACGTTTCTGACAGTCTTATCATATTTTATGCACGATATATGATACAATATAAAAATATATCTGTTCTAATATGTAATACAAGAATAATAATATATTAATATAATAATACATATTAATATAATAATATGTTCTAATATTTAATATGTAAAATATATTCTAATATGAAGTTGATTTTCATGAATAAACTTTTAGTTGAAAATCTTCAATTTTCGAAACAATCAAATATTTTTCTTTTTCATGAAAATATGATGGTTTAATCGAACAATCACAAAGCAGCACTTGTAGAAAAACAAATCTAAAAAATTTAACTACAGCTCAACAATAGATTATATGTAAATTAAATGAATAATGTTACATATCTATGAATTTGGTCAGTTGATTAATGAATACTTTGATCAAAGGAGTAATCAAAAGGTCCATTTTATAAAATTAGAAAATTATTTTCGTGTTTTTTGGCCTCAATTTTATTTACTGACCATTTACATATTATACATGTACATAGCTTGGTTAAAATCACCAATCAGCCGGCAGTTTTGCACTTAAAAATATACAGATCAACTATCTTCTGTCAAATGTTTATCATGCTCATCAAATCCATCCTTCCCATCAGGGCTGTGCCTACCATATGTTCAAATGTGTGCAACGCACACAGGCGGCCGAAATATAAAAGCGGCCGAAATAAATAAAATTCAAAAAAAATATATTCCTTAAAAATACAAAACAAGACATCGTACTTTTTAAAATGCATTTAGGTTGTCTTGTTGTATACTTGTGAATTACTATTGGAAGCTAAAAATTGTAATATTATATAACAATATATTCTAATATGTAATATGTAAAATATATAAATATATAAAATAAAAACGAACTATAATTCGGGGAAATAATGGGATATCAGGTATAGCTTCGGTCGGCATAGGGCTAGGTCTTTTTATGTTCTATTATCTTTGCGACTGTCATATGTATTTCTTCAAGGATGTTGAGCATTGGTTGGTCATCGAAAGAACAATGTCCTAGATGTGGGATTGGGGATAAAACACTATATTTTCATGAATCATTCATCCGCTCTTGTCATCTGGTCCTGTTCAGAACTAAACGTTTTTGTTTTCTGTCTGTTTTCCTGGTTAATTTTTATTGCGACTAAATTTTCAATACAATATTTATCACAAGGTAAATATTTTTGCACTACTAGCATGCACTTTTCTGTCTGTTTTATACAAATGCTGATAAAATCAAAGAGCGGCCGATTTAAGTTTGCACACAGGAGGCCAAAATCCTATGTAGGTGTGGCTCTGCTTCCCATAAGTCAACAGATATGTATTTTTCCACCTTAATATAATATTTACTCCACTACAAAACCAACACTCATCCTACATAATTTTGTCAACACTGTCCAGTAGACCGCATACTACAGTAATATCTCACACGAGAATATCCACGGGTGTATATATACATATGTATGTATATACCTAATGTATACAATAAAGGTACATGTCTGATATGTATCTAAGTGTAGAGTGATATGATCCCGTTGCTTGGACGCGAGTGGGTGGATCCACAGGTACTTAGCGAGTAGGTTCGGTACCCGTAAGGAGCTGGGTATATAAAGGGGGATCTGGACTAGAATTGGTTCATAGTCTATCTGGTGCTGCTGCAGTAGTCATCGTCGACATCCTTCAGCATCCTTCGAGCTCGTCCACTGATTAGTTTGCCATGAATTCCGACATAAGGATAACCGTGAGTATCATCACCACATCGCCTACAAACGCACACACTCTATTTTCCACTATTCACATAATTTTCTATGTTGAATTTTAATTTTGCGATTTTTTCGTTGTATGAAATGCGTAAAGCGCTCTCAAATGCCACAAATAATGTGCATGTAATTTAGTTTATTTTACAGAAATATTATGCTAACATTAGAATGTGTTTTATATATGGTAAATTATTATACGTTGAAACTTTCCGTTAAATTTTAAACTCATGCAAAAAGGATCTGATTTGTATGTGTAATATTTTTGATGACGATTTTTTTGTACAACGTAAACAATAGAGTATATAAGCACAATATAATGTTGCTAATATATAATTATAAAATTATTGTACGAAAATGTAGTCGTTTAATAATAAAGCCGTGATTTATCTCATTCATACATACAAAATATTTAATTTTTTAATAGCAAAAATCAGTTTTGATTACAAATTTTCGATCTTGTAGAAATTTAGTCTTGTTATATTATGGCTGAATTAACCGGCATTGCTCGAGCGCGAGAAAGTTTGAAAAAAGTATTAAAAACTTATTTAAGTTAGATAATCATAATATAGTATACAAAATTTGGTGGTTTAGAATTGAAAATTTTAGATTTGCATAGCGTTTAAGTTTTTGTATACGTATAGTATATATGAATTTCACTTTTATTGAGTATTATTAAACATTATTGCGATTTGCTCTGCGTTGATTGCTACTATTATTTGTGTATATTATATAATATAAATTGCATGGTATTTTTTATTGTATCAAATGTATCCATGATTGCTCTAGTACGCAATGATCTGTATTAAAAATAGTCGTACGACTAGAATTTATTCAATTTCGAATGATTGCAGCTCCAAGTGTGTATGGTCATCTCATTTTTGGCCTTAGGAGACGCTTTCTTCTTGAGATGGGGCTCTGAACCCGTGTAAGTATGAATTTTTAACGTTTATATAAATTAAATTTCAACCCATTCGATTCGTTCAGCGCAATTTACTTTATTGTACTTTAATTGGAGGCAGTTTTTTCTTTTTTACTTGACGTTATTGCATTGGAAAGTTATGATGTTCGAAATTTTGAATGACGCACTGGCTATTCGTAACCATATTTTCAAATATTATATATGTACGTAGTGATATAGCTAAAATGACTTTGTTTATCATCGATTTAAATGCGTCTACGAAAAAATGTATGTACGCAATTTCATGGTAAATGGTGTATGTAGTTCTGAAAAATAGATCCAAATCATGCGAGAATTTATTTTATTATAACAAACGCCATTTTGTCGCGATGTTCTTTAACAATACAGAAAAAAATTGAAAATAAATGAATAATTTAAAAATATGTATAACATGTTTATTCAATATATACTTGTTTCGTGATTTTTCGGTTTAATTGTTGATAAATAATTATATCTAATGTAACTAGCCATGTTGTTAATTTTGATTATATTTTGTGAATATATTCATGACGCAAAAGTGTAGACCATCAAACAATTGCACATGTAGATTTTTCCATCGCGTAAAACTACGTCAATATTGTACTCGATTCGATCCCAATCATCCAGTTGAATAAGTTGAAACTCGAAAACGTAAATCAATTCATAAGTGTATTATAGTTTTGAAGCATAGCCATCAGAAACGGAAAGATTTTGACGTAGAACTACTTCAGGTTACATATTAATGGTAACTGCGTTAATACTACACACACATTTTCAACGCAATAAGACCGTAAATGCTTGCGCGATTCATGCCTCTATTTATTTATCGGTTTTGTTCATTATTTTTATTCGATGCGTAGAATTTTATACGTACATATTTTGCAATTAATTTCCAAAACCAGCTACTACTTGAATATATGTAGATTTCAAGCAGTTATTTTTCCATTACCGTACAATATAAATAAATCAACTTTTTATTTATTAATTACTAGTGGTTTTACCCGGCTTCACTCGGTATTTGTAATATAAACAGCTTAAACATGGCCAAACAACCTAATAGCAAACATCCATTTGTTTTTTTTATTAAATTTATTTAAATCGAAAAAATATAATATTCAACGATATCGATATCATCTTCATTGATCAAACTTTGATTTCTTTTCGATGCTCCCACCCAAACTTTACATAGTTGCAAAGTATATTTTTAAATACAATTTGGTGATCTGGAAAGTTGTCTGTTATTAAAATCGTTATTTCTTGCATAGAAATGGAGCAAGAACGACGATTTGTAACTGTAATAAAAAATTGACCCGGTAACTTGACTATATTCCTCAGCATTGCAAAATTATATTAGAAATGTATGATTTTTTATGGATGTAATAATAATAACGAAACTATTGTTAATTCCAATGATTTTTATGAAGGAAAAACAAAAGATAAATTAATTTTTGTAAATCTTTGATATTTCTGTAAGAAATCTTTAGCCAATGGTAATTTTAAATGTGTTTAAAAACACAGATGACAAAATCGGTTCAATTCCAGTTTTTTTTCTAATTAAATAATGTATTTTATTTTAGAAATAATTTAACTTTCCTTTAAGAAAAGCACCCAAATTTGACCATGAGCATATTTTCAGTATATTCATATAAGAAGTACCCACAGATTCGGTATGGCTATTTTGATAAAACTCGACTTTGGGATTTCGACCGATTTGTATCCAGTATTGATCCCTGATCACGTTTTAGTTTTAGTTTTTGGCATGACTGTTTTTTTCGATTGCAGACAGGTCCAGGGCGTGAACAGTGGCAAGGCATGGTCAGGTGGTGCTCCAGCCCGCTACTACGGCTACGAGCAACGCAAGGTTTATTCCCCTTTTGTGGAAGCATCCGGTGCACCGATTCCAATCAGCGTCCCACTCCAGGCCAGCCTGACTCCAGTGGCCCTGCAGCACGTGCAACTGGTCCCGTGCATGTGTCCCGTTGCACCGGAAGAGGCCGACAAGTTGATGGAAGCCTCCCCAGGACCGTATCTGGCCCAGCCGTCGCAGGCCCAACCCCAACCCCACCCCAGCACCAAGCACTAGAAGACCAAACCCAAAGACCAGAGTCGACGCCATTCTTGGACATCTTCGTCGGCTTCGTCGAGATCGTCTTCGACATCATACACCTGATCCAGAATCCGTCCCAACTGTTCCACCACACGGAGCGATTGGCCTTCGCTCTGGCGGATTAACAGCTTCCGGAAAATCCGGAAACGCATAATCAATTTTCCGTTTTCCACTATGACACAACAAAACAATCTAAACGCAATGATACGGTTCTTGTTTTCAGCACGCGACCGTTTTTATGTTTCATTTCACGAATGTTTTTGCAGCAGGGACAAAAATACACGATCCCTATTGGTTGGCCATAATGCTTTGACCAATAGGAAGAGCGTATTTTTAAGATTTTAATACTTGACTAATGACTTAGAGTTTAACAAAATGAAATTATAGAACGTGCAATTTTTCAATTTCATAGTCGAAATTTAATAACAAACTAAATTCACAACAATACATTTTAAAAGTTTTATATTAAAAAAAACACGTTCGATAAGTTCTTATTTTTTATTTCACTGTGCGAAAAAAAAAATTAAATCAATAATTTTAACTGTCACATATTTTTAAAACAATTTTTTGTGTTTTATTATTTAATATTGAATAACTGTAATTTTGTTCCGCCGTTTATTCGAAGGCGTTCCTCCAAATACTGTATTGTATAAGACTGATTTTTAATATTATCATTATTATAAATTATTTATATAAATTATTAAAAAAAAAGACTGATATTTATTATGAATGATTTGCGCGAGCACTAGGTATATGGGAATAAGTGTGAATTAGTATTACATATATATATATATATATTTTGTATGTCTTTTGTACTATTAATATGGTGTCAAAAATAAATTATGTAAACAAAGACGATTTACGACTTTCTATTTATTTTTATTTTACGCATTCTTTTATGGTGTTCGCATCATCTAATTGCTTGTATATTATGAACATGGCGATATTTGGAATACTTCTATTAAAAGAGGAATAAATTGGTTGAGAAATTTATGCATGTATGTATGTATGTATGTATTTGATTAAGCAAACAATATGTAACGATAATCATCGCATTATGCAACACGTCCGTATTGCAAAAAAATATTCCAAAACGCAATAACACGATACATCTCAGATTACACATATACAATTTATAAGACAATTATTTTGCATTGCTGCATATAATCAGTAAATAACTTTAAAAACATTTTTTTTAAATAAAATACATACATACTTTATGAAATGATTTATAACAATTACATTTGGAAAACAATCATCCGAATCGATCTTAGCGCGATCTTTGAAATTGATGTAAATCAACTCTGGTTTCAAGATAAGACAAGACTCGATAATTTGCATATACAGGTCATCAGACAATCGCTTTATTGCTCTAAAAGTTCAACAATGTCCATAAATGATGATGCGAACATTGGATTAATTTATTTGAGGTTATTTTAAAAATATTTTATACTAGTGTGGTGCTCGTTGATATTTCAACGGATGGTTTCGAAAAAATAATTGATACATGCATTTTAATAATATAATAATAATAGTAGCAAACAACAACATTTTTTTGTAATCGGAATTGAAATAGGAATCGGGAATCGTAAATGAAATAGGAATCGGATATCGGAACTGAAATCAGAAGCAGGAATTGGAACTGAAATAGGAACCAGGAATCACAACTGAAGTCGGAATCGAAAATTGGAACTGAAATATGAATTGAGAATCGAAACTGAAATGGAAATGGGGATTCGGAACTGAAATCGGGATCGGGAATCAGAACTAAAATTAGAATCAGAAATCTGAACTGAAATTGGAATGAAAATCAGAATTGAATTATATAGGTATATTACATAAATATTATTAAACCACAAATAAAAGGCATCGTAAATCAAACCAGAGGTACGGTACCGATTTCAAGTGTACAATAAAATGTGTTTAAAAAAATAAAACTTCCAACTCAACCATCGGATCAAAATAAGTTATTATTAAATTACTTTTAGCCAGCAACATAACTCAGTGGTTATCGTATGACAACTGAGGGGTCACGGGTTTGATCCCTGACTGGTTGTTGCTGGCCAAACCTTGGATGTGTATATGTATGTATGTATGAATGTGACTTCAGGTCGATCGTTTCCTATCAGAGTTTTCCAATTCATCTGATTTCATTGTTGAAACGGTCCATACCAAATTTGTCATAATCATTTGAATTTAATTTCAAATTCAAATGATGATGACAAATTTGGGCATACGTGTCACCTTGCAGTAGCCTGTAATGACATATGGTAAATATGACAAAGTGACAAAGTGGAAAATAAAATGACAAAGCTGAACTATTATAAAAGATTAAACTGATTGATTCATGAATTATTATCAAAAAAAAAAAACGATATATATTTGGTCGAAAGGTTGCTCAACGTGAACAATCATAAAGATCATGATGAATCGTTGCCAATGTTAAATTTTCAAAAATATGATGAATTCCAAATTTTCTTCGCTGTAATGATTAGCTTTTCCGAATGTGCGCGTGAAAATTAGAGTCGTGTTACGCTTCTGGTCTACGGCGTAACTTACGAATCATCAGTCACGCCTACCCAGAGAGAAAATGAATACTTTAATTGAGAAGTATGTATATACATATGTAGGTATATTCACTAGCTAAATAAAATCATATATGTATGTGCATACGATAGCGTTATGCCACAAAGCAATTTTTCGTTTGAATGACGTTTAACGAACATCGACAAGCAAACTTCGACACGTCATCATTTTTATCAGCGTAATTCTGAAATGGTTTGATTGCAATAAAATGCTAAATTGAATGGACATACTGCACAAAATTCCAACCGTTTAAAAAAGTTGTATATTAGTTCCAAAAATATCGTCAAGGCTTCATAATGATCAAACCGCATTTGATTTTTTCTTGTGGAGTCATTTAAAGGAGAAATTGTAACTTCATCGACTTTTAACTATCCAGGAGTTGAAGAACAACATCTATGTGAAAATTTAACGAATTTCCCAGAATATGTCAAAGAAAGTAGTGATAACTAGTCCAGGACAATATCCTTTTGGAGCAGGGCAAGTGGAAGAAGAGAACGGAGAGTTTTTTTGTTCCTTAATATATTATTTAATTTACATATATAATATGATACCAATACGGACCTTAGTGATGACCAGTCTTAGGCAATCGATGGATGCTTTTCGCTCAAAAAATGGTTCAAAAATGTCAATATCTTAGAAAAAAGATAAAGTAACTATGATTTTACTCTTCTTCTCTCGAGATTTGAACACTAATGGGGCGGTCTAATTATTATTTGAAAAACATCCAATGCCGATCTTTGGTGATGAATTCTAGTTATTGATATTGTTTTGATAATGTGGTTCTAGTGGCGTAGCTAGAAAAATTTTGCCAAAAAAAACGTCTTTTTTGCCTTTAAATTTTCAAATTGTAGCAAATCACATATTTTAAAGATAATTCCTGAGGTTTTTCACGTTTAAAATTTCCTCACAGTGTGGTTCAAAGATAAATTTTCAGTATTTGAAATTTTGTAAGTGAACAGCTAAAACTGCAAAGGTCAAATTCTGGTAAATAAAATATATTCGATGGATTTCAACATGAAGATAGAATCTTTCGATTCTATTTGACTTAGTCTCTGGAAGGCTGTGGATCAAAATTCCAACTCTGACTCCGACTTTGTTTTATGATTCGTCTCTGACTCCGACTCCAACTTAAACGATTTTAGTAAGTGCGAATTCTCTTGCCAACGTATAAAATTGTAAGTAATAAAAATATCTAATAGTGATTATCAAAATATAAAAAAATTAAAGTAATTAAAAAATTCATTGACATATGTATGATGTAACCCAATTTATTAAAATATTGGTAATCATTGAATTATTGGCAAGTACATAAATAGTGTATGTGTATGAATTTCAAACAAAAATAAATCAATGCACACAATGAGATATTAAACAATTAAAATCTAAAAAGTCGAGTAGGGGGCGAAAAGCTAAAGAAAAAAGGCTATTGTAACGGGAACGGGAATTGCATGCGTTATTGTACGATGATGGAACGATGGAACATTCAGGATTTATTGTATGCATGTCCGGGAAGCTTACTGTGAAAAAAATCGGTCAAAAACGGGAACGGAAACGGGAACGAGTGTCATTGCAACGCAATAATTTCAAATGTTTTCACGTCGCGACCTGCGTTGTTAGGGTAAAATATACAAATAATTGAATAATTTCAAATGTGTTCGCTGCCTGCGTTTTTCCGACAAATGGGAACGGGAACGGGAACGAGAACGGAAATGGGAACGGCAACGAGAATGGGAATTGCATGCGTTATTGTGGCATTGTAACGCATGCCGGGTTCAGGTAGTACATACATATATACATATGTATATATTATAATAAAAAGGAGTCGGTTGACTCCGATTCCGCTTGAAATGTTCCGACTCCATAGCCCTGGTCTCATGTGAAATTTCCATATCCTGTTGATTGTTCCTTTACATTCCCTTCCTGAGGCAACCGAAAGTCGATGCAGAATCATCTTACCTAAATCATTTCATTTTATGGCATTCTGTGTACATATTACAATATGTAAATGTTCGTCATAATGTAAAAGTGGCGCTCAAAATCGGGTATGTTGAATTAAACAGAAGATTTTGCCGATCACGATTCGTTCTAGATTTTGCATTCAAATATGAGCGAAACTCCGGTTCAATTGTTATACGACACATAAAAATATTGTGTGGTAAAAATGCGACGCGAAATTAATCTATTATACCGAAAATACAAAGAAATAGTTTGGAATTTTGCTCGAAGCTTTTCAAATATCAATAATCTGTCGGCAAAATGGTGGTTAGATCATGTTCAAAAAAGTCAAGACGTCAATTTTTATTTAGCATTCGTCAGACTTTAAAAGTTCGATACCACATCCATTATTATGTATTATATGTTGTATATTTTTATTTTATCTTTGATGATGATGATGATGAAACGAACATTTTAGAAATTAATAGTTCACATACATTGCCTACTTTTTTATAAAGTCGGTATAGCATTCGGAAGCCTTCAAACAATAGCTCCACTGACATTTCAACAGCTTACAACGCTTCTTCGTCTTGTCTTTGTAGTTTTATTTTGATTTTTCATTGACAATAAAGCGTTAAAGGTCCGTGACGGCATTACATGCCGATTTTAAACACTTACACACCAGTTGAGTAAGATTTCACATCTGTACTGTGATTTAGAAAGGGAATGAAGGAACCGTAAAGTTGCGCAAGTGCCGTGCCCAGTATAAAAACATGGAGATTAGTTATAATGGCGGTTGTAATTCGGATGAAATAAATTAAAAACCAAATTTCACTCGTCGTTGATTAACATACTGATCGACTACTACCTATTATGCTATGTATTTTAAATGCAATTTAAATTAATTCGCTCTCGACAATCGCATACATTTATTTAGGAAAAAGGGAAACTTTTTATATTTATGCATGTACGTACATATTTGTAGATACTTACATTATGTATGCATGAAGTGTGAAAAAAAATATGGGGAATATGGCTAAAGAAACAGACTTGGACCTGTCAGTTTAGAAATATCTATAAACGTGCCATACATGTTGTGATTTTAAGAGTCAATTCTATCGGACAGATTTTAAGTGGGATATTGCATAAGTTACGGGCACGAACTTGTGCAATCATTCAGTGGTGAATATCTTACAACCTATGTATGTATGTACTTATATTCAGTGGCGGCTCGTGGATAAAATATCTGGGGGTGCTGCGGTTGATGAAAAATAAAAATAAATGTTTATTTGGATTATATTTTACTATTAACATCAAAATTAAACATTATATGTATTTTATTTCATTATAAAATTGATTCTTCTGTCTTGTTTCATTGAAATTTTAAAGTTAAATTTTTTACTGTTCATAATCATATTTTTTTCAATTGACAGCATAGACAAAGCCGTCAATCTTTCCTGAAACATTGTGTTTCTTATATATGTATGTATGTCTGTCTTTATTCTATTTATTGATGAAAGACACCGTTCTGGCTGAGTTAATTCTAGTAGCAAAAATATTTTTTAAAAATATTAATAATTCATTAATACTGTGCATTTCTTTTCTTGAGTAAAACACTTAAAAAAATATATAAAAAAAAAGTTTTTTAAAAACATACCTCTTCTATAATTTGTATATAAAATTATTATTTTGAATAAAAACACCAATAATTTTTTTTTACTATCGCCATCTATGTTTAAAACTAACAAACAAACGTCAACCGTAAACGTCAAATATAATGTCGGCGGGCAAACTACAAACGCGTCTTACACGATATATTTGCACCATCGTAATGGCGGAGGCTCCATTTACTTATATTGATGACCAAAATGAGCAATATGGCAAAGTATGAAAACGATCGGATAAGAGATAAAAACGACCACTAATGGTGCTTACGGACTAAACCAACGACGATTTTGGGCCAACTTTTTAACAAGCAGTAGCGTACAAAATATCGAAATAAAAACTAAATTTTAAAATTGAAATTAAATATCAAAATCAAGCTAAAGAGCGAGATTGAGCTAAAATTAGATCATCGTTGATGTAATTACAACCATGTTTTGAATTATGACGATGCGCATTTAAAACCAGAGAAATATTATAATTTCTCTGCTTACGAGCGAAAAAAAAATATTGTTAAAGTCGTCACGAGATGTTACTGTATTTTTACCGTCGACGATCGATAAAAAAAAACAATTCATAAAAAAACGCGGTGTCGGATGTCGGTGATTTGTCAAAGGGTTTTTTTTCTTTCGTCGAAATAAAATTAATAATCACACATTATCCGATAAAATTTACCTCTGAAATGATTTAATTAATTGATTTATTTCGACGAGAGAAACAATTGAAGACTAAAAAAATTTCGTTTGATAAACCGACAACATGTCGGGTTGGGACCATCACTCGGTCACCCATACTAACACATGATATATTCTCAGTAACTGCGCATTACGGGGAAGTAAAAATAATAATTCTTTGATTTTTTTTTCGATCTTAGTGCGTATCTACGTAAGTCAAAACATCTTCGACCAACAAAAGTCGAGGATTACCTGTATGTGATTGTTGATGATCTAATTTTAGGTCAATCTCGAAAATTTATTTAAATTGGGCATGTTCTGTTTTAACTTTCAATATTTTATTTTAAATTTAATATATTGATTATAATTTTATTTTGATATTTGAATTTAATTTTAATATAATAATAATATTTTTAATTTTGATATTTGATTTCAATTTTTAAATTTAATTTTTATTTCGATATTTTGTACGCTACTGGTTTTATCCTGCTGGTTAAAACGTTGGACCAAAATCGTCGTTGGTTTGGTCCGTACGCAGCATAACACGAAAGCCATGTGAAACGTAAAGGAGGTATGTAAAGAGGAGCGTGTCGAGCGTGCGGCGCGCACACGAACGCAACAAGAAATGTGTATAGCACTGTTGGGAGTGCAGTACGGACCAAGCCTCTAGCTGCCCCCGCGCCCCTCCATCACCCACTCGAGCAATTCCATCGAAAACCGTACTGCACAAAATCATAAACGATGCCTCACTTTCTGATATTAGTACCGCGATGTATGATCATTATTGGATGTATCGGTCTGCGGGCGAGCTTAATACACGCTTAAATAATATTGAAATTTTCATATAATATACATACATTTATGTATACAATAATATACAATTTTTCTCAATTTCCTTGGGGGTGCTGTAGTACCGCAGTGCGTATGGACGAGCCGCCACTGCTTATATTACTCTTTATTCCCGCTTGTTGTTTGATCTTGATTCTTTGAGTGCACGTTTAATTGATATTTTATTGTAAGGTATTTATGAGACATTCAAAATCTTTATTGGTTTAGCTGTATTTTTGTCTCACGACTCGTGTTACCCTCAAATATCATTATCTCTCTTAATCTGCACAATGAACTGTGTGTATCTACCCAACTATTTCTCGATACACTCAAGGGATACATATGTATGTCAAATACTAAATATTGTTTTTAATTAACTTTATTGCTTAACTATATTTTTCTCACGAATTGTGCTACCTTCAAATATTATTATTCCTCTTAATCCTACCCAACCATTTGTCGATAAACTAAGTGATACATATATCAAATGCTAAATGCCACTGTTAATCACCAGTTGTTTTACCAAACTGTGATTAGTTGAAATTGTTACCCTTATTAAATATATGCTCATGTTAAACATATTGAAGACCACTTTAATATTAAGTGGTCTTCAATATGTTTAGTGATTAAACAGCCTACATAACTAGTAACTTGCGATTCAACTGCCTAACTAGTAACTTGTGATTGAACTGTTTAATAAGTAACTAGTACTTGTGATTATACGTAAATATAAGCTTATCACTGTAAATACAAACTGCTTTGGGAAATATAATATAAGCATATCAAAATTATGTTTTTAATTATTATAATCTCCTACTCGGCCCCGTAACAATGTATATATGTTACAGTCGAAGTGTATTTTCAGTTGTAATACATTCCAACTAAAGTTTTGGGTCATTCATATTCGAATGCAATTCAACTAGTCAAATTTATCCCTACAAGCGCAAACACACTTTCAACAATGTGCGCCAGTTGTTATGTTTTTGAAAGCTCTAATGTTTTTATAAAAGCTTTAAAATGCAATAATGCGTTAATATTTGATAGGTATTACGAATAAAATGAAAGAGTATCGTATTAGGATATGTGTTCAAAATAAAAATGTGACTTTCCAACTAAATTTATTAGTCGAGTGACGTTTTCACGAAAACCTAACGAGCTATCTAACCTAGTATCAAATTATAGATAAACTGTATTTTCAGTTTTAATATATTTTGACCAGTAGGATTGTAATTCGCCATATGAATCAACTTACGTGCGTTAGACGGAATATATTCCAACTAGTCATAATATATTACAACCGAAAACACACTTCAATTATAAAGGTAATTGGTACCCAGTGCCGGTTTTAGGGGGGGGGCTAGGTCGGGCGGCGCCCGAGGGCGCCAAATAAGTTAGGGCGCCGCATGATACGCCGAGGGCACTTTAAAATTTAAAATTGGAGCGCCAAAAGCCATACAAAATTTTAGATTAGAGCGCCAAAGGCGAAACATTTTTTCTAAGGGTGTTTTAAAAAAAATGCCCGAGGGCGTCATTGGGTGTAAGGCCGGCATTGTTGGTACCAGGTTAGATGGAATATGTATGTATATTCCAACTAGTCAAAATATATCACAACTGGAAGATACACTTCAACTGTAACATATACTACATTAAGGCGCTGACACATAGAATCGTATGATACGGTACGGCATACATTTTTTCTGCCACTGTTAGCTAATTCGTAAGATCTTATTTCTCCTACTTCTTCAAATATGGGAATCACCATTTTTTGATCACTGTCAAACCTATTTCAATGCAAGGAAAATATATCACCGAAAATACTCCAGGTGGTGAGTTTTAGCCTGGCATTGATCAGGCAGGCTATTAAAAAATGACATTTACCGCGTACTACTTTGTGTGTCTGCGCCCTTACGTATCCTTAGAGCTCAATGGTGATTTCGTTAAATTAATTTAATAATTCAAATATGTTCTAATTTATATATTTTATTGGAATGGTTTCAAAATGACATCAATATTTTTGGAAACACACACGTTAACTTATATTTTAAATTCGATTCCATTCCAAAGGTACCCGTTAAATTGTCAATGAGCGAAATTCTTCAGTGCGCTCCGTTCTACCAACTTGCAATATCTCGAGACTCGTTTTTTCAACTTTTCGTCAGCTTAAACTGGAGTTTGTATATTGTACACAAAAATGTTTTTTTATATACATATATGTACATGTATGTAATATCATACACCTTTAAAATATTAATAAAAACGTTTGAAAATCAATTCTTACTATATTTTTTTCAATTCAGTATGAATTCACTATGTGAAGCATTTTCTTATATATGTATGTTTTGTATATGTACATACAATATACAAACTCGACGACGAAATACACCGAAAAAGTTGGTAAAACGAGTCATATTGCAAGTTGTTGGAACGAGGAACAGATTATAGAGTTGCTGGTGAAAAAACTAGATATTCTCAATCAAGATAGTATATTAGTTGGATGTAGTTTTACTCAAAAAACCCAACCCTTAGGCTGATTGTGTATTGAAATTGCTCAAAACTCACTGAAAATTGATAAATTATTCAGAAATCGCATCGATTTATCATTAAAATTTGATATTTTTGATAAATTAAACAATTAAAGATTTCATTCAGCCAAATGTCCGTTCCACCAAATATCCGTCGGCCAATAGTCCTTCAACCGTGATATCTTTAAAGGTTTACGTAAATTATATGTATGAAAAAACTTACAATCATAATATCATTCATGGGGGTTGAAAAAACATCGTCTAAGTAATATACTTTCACGTGTTTATTGATCATACTTCGCATATATAGGAATGTGTTTTCACGTTTTGAGAATTTCTATGGAATCATTAGCTATTATATTATTGTTGAAGGAACGAAACTGACAATGAGAGTGGCCAAAATTTCAATAAATTAATGGCTTTTGTGGTTATGAAAGGTTTTGAGGCGATTTCTCCCTGACATTGAACGATGATTCTTACTTTTAATTTTAAAAAAATTCAGATCTAAAATATGTAAACTTCTAGTCACCTTTCAGCTTAATTTGCATAAGGGAAAAATTCTACAAATCTTCTTAATGGATCTTACTGTTTAATTCTACACAAATATATGAGCTTTGCAAAATTAATCCAGTCCATGTTGTTTAAGTCCGCACTTTATGAATGAATTTACTACATGTGTGTATGCAAACTGTAAATGCATATTAATTTTCTATTACATTATGTATTGAACTGGTTTTTGTAATCATCCAGATCATTGAAAAAATCGAATAAATTTAAAGTTAATTCACGACCTCTCAACTTGTAAATTGTTTAACCAAGAAAGCCACATTGTGACTGTTTTATTTTATAACTTTACATAATGGTTGAAGTCTCACTGAAATACAATGCAGATTTTGAACACTGAATAATAATTGGTGGAAAATAAAGAAATCGTCACAGTCAATTGTTGGCAAATTGACGAAATCGCAATGACCCAATATGAATATGCACGACGGAAACAATCATAAAAATACTCACGTGTGTATGTAAAAAACGAAAATTAATTACGCAAGAGCTGCTCGTGTTCATTTTCATCTTCTCTCGTTTCCCCTCCTCCCCTAGATTTTCCTAGATGAAAGAAACGGCGTGGAAAATTCACCTGGAGCCCCACTACGTGCTTCAAGTGCAAACTCTCCATATAAAAGTGCACCGATTCAATGATGGTCATTATTCGAGTTTCGCATTCGGAACAGTCGAGTATCGCATTTCGTACGCAGAGCTTTTCGTCCACACAACTAGCCAATATGGACTTAAAGATTGTGGTAATTTCAATATAATATTTTATTTAATAACAAAAAATATACACTGGAATCTTTCATACTTGAACCATTTTCAAATTTTATAATTTTCCTAGTCTCATCCTATTAGTGTTTTATTGGCGAATATTATATTATGTTTTAACTTAAAATCCTTCCAAAGTATATTTTATAATTTTGAATTATATTTTATATTTAATATAAATTATTTTGCAATAAATTTTATTTGCGGAAAAGTCTATCTAAATCCCTTTTTTTTTGCAATTTAATCCATGTATGATTTTAAATAAATAAAAAATTGAAGGCTTAGTAATTTAAATTAATATCTAAATTAAACTATATTTTATTGTATAAAAATTCATTGCAAATTATAAACATTGAGTTTTAAAAAACAACTTAAAAAAAATGATCCATGGCTATTTTTACTTACCTCTTATTAATTATTAAATGGTTCGTATCTTTTTATACAAACTAAACTCATACCAAAATAATTGACCTTTCAACGATTTGCATTAAATAAAAAAAAATGTGATATTTAAAAGATAAACTAGAAATTTTGTAATGAAATATTAAATTAACGATTGAATGTTCGATTATGATCTCTTTCATACGAAAATACATAAATTCATAATTAGTGGGAAAAATAAATATATCTCCCAAAATATACAACTTTTCGACAATAACAGTTTATATTTAAAAATATCATATATATTTTTATATATATACAAATATGTTTTAAATTTTTTCTTAAATATAATATAATATTTTTTCTATATATATATAATATAAGTCTTTTATCAAAAAATTTTTTTATACCATTAATATCCGTGTTATTGACGTTTGGATTATAAACAAAACATAAACGTAGCTCTGCAATAATAATCTAAAATTCATTTACAGTAAATTTTAATAGTTTCAACTGTATGCAGAGTAAAACCAAACTTGTACATAAAATTCGTTATACTACTTTAAAAAAAGTTTCAACAGATCACACATAACTCGAATAGATTGGATCCATTATGCAAAACTATAACAATTATATCAAGAAATTATACCTAGCCCCTCATACACACATACATAAATTGCAATGCATTTTTAATTACATCTCTATTATTACATGTAATAGAAATATATTAAAAATTGTATAGGAAACGACACATGTATTAACACGCCAATGACTTTCAACGCGATCGCGTGACTTACACAATATAGTCTATTCTTCTAGAATTACGCCTGATTATTTATTATTTATTGATTACTACTGAAATCAGTCGATTGAGCTTTCAGACATTGTATGCGTACAATGTATTCTGGGTACCAGTCATTCATCGACAGACAACAATCGAATCCCATGCAAATACATGGATTACGTCTAGCTAATTCCAATGCATAACATATCGACTGTCAATAGCAATACGCATGTATTAGAGATCGTGAGATGCACTGAGATGTTAGACTAAAATCTCAGTGCATTTCAACGCATCTAAACTCAGTGCATCTCAGTTGAACGCTCTAACAATTAGAGCGTTCAACCTTTGGTTGAAAAGTCCTGGGTATGTGTACTATATTTTTATAGACTAAACACTTTTGTAGGTTATAGAATACCACAACAAACATTCAGCTTTGTACTATTTAGATTTGGAAATGCTTTTCGCTGATTTTATCTGTCTTGGTTGATTCAGAATTGGTTGTGCCTATAGACTGTTCCTTGCTAATTGCATGGTAGATTGTAATTTCGCGGATCTCGTTCAGGTTCATTGTTCACACTTTGGTGTTGTTTTTCCAAGATCGGTAGCGGAATTGAGTTTTTGTTTCCTTTTAACGGCCTGTTGGCGAGTGAAAGTCTATTTCACTTTTTTTCCCGCGCAGTGTGCCGGCTGTTAAGTGTTACGGTCTGCAATCCGATGATAATTGCTTCTGGTTCGATTACACCATCGACTTCCGACTCTTCAATAGGCTACGGTCACACTTGAGGGTTGTGACCTCGACATTTCAAGGTCAAATTTTGCATTCGATTCGTGTGATCGTCTTCAAATCGTGTCTCAATTGTCATGTTTGTATTTTTCACGTTGCTTTTTGAAGTGTGAAAGAATAATGGTTTTAACTGTCTCAGTTTCGTTTCAAGTCATGCACCAATAAAATGGAAAACGTTTCATTTTCATATACATATAACTTTTTGGTGTGTGTTTTCATTGCATATATGAATGCAATTCTGCATATATGAATGTCTAGATTGAGGGTTTTGGAGATACCCCTTTGGCGTATAGATTCTACCCGCTCGATTTGAAATTCAATGGTTCTTCGGTTTCCGAATAATTAAATACCATTTGAATGTATGATTAATTTATTATATAAATTCACTAGTTTCAAGATTTTCAAATGAATCCATTTGGATAAATTTACCTCAGATTCAGATTTTTCAATCGCCTTCTGAAGAAAACAAGATAAACCGAAAGATATCATAAACACATTTTAATACTGGGTATTGTATGGAACCACCTTTAATCTATGTACATACATATGTATACCACGTATTATGTAAATCTTGAATACTTCTAACAGTATATCCCATAACATCTCAACTTTAACCCATTTGGACCAATTTAACTCAGAATTTATGTACACATAATACCTGATTCAGATTTTCAATTGACTTCTGAAGAAAATAAGATAAACCAACACATTTTAATACTGCATATTTGTAGTTTTGTTTGGAACTACATACATACATACATATCTTCAATCTTTATCATCAGCTATGTAAATCTTGAATACTGACAGCAAGTCCCATAACATTTCAACTTAAGCCAAATTGGACAAATCTAACAAAGAATATACACAATATCTGATTCAGATTTTTCAATTGCGTTCTGAATAAAGCGAGAGATAACACATTTTACTACTAATACTATCGTTTGTATGGAACCATTTTTAATCTTTCTCACCTTTTATGTAAATCTTAAGCACCCGACATTCAGAATCGTACCCTGGCATGCGTTATTTTTTAGGTAGCTTTGCAAATGCAAAAAAAAAGGTTGGTATACTTTGTCTGTACCGTCGTGATCCATAGCAAAACTCACCCTCTGAAGTTTTTCGGTGATATTTTATTCTTGTATTGACATAGGTTTGACAGTGATCGATAAAGGCGATTCCCATATTTGAAGAAAATTGTCGAAATAATAAGATTGTACGAATTAACAATGACCTAAAAAACCAGCTGGAAACCATAAGCACGTACATGCCGTACAATTCAGTGATTGTAGTTTGTTTTATCCTCTTAAAAAGTTAGAAATCGCTCTCGTAACTTGCATACATTAGTTTAGTCTTTCTGAATGTACTCTGGCTAAATTTTATCCACTCTTTTTATTTTTTGTTAAGTTATGAAAGTACTCGCATTCATTTACTATACACAAATGAACATTGTTTCAATATTATTAATTTTCAATGACATTGTGTAAAATTTCTTACCTTCCAATATAATTAATCGACAATTAATTGACTCGTTAACATATTTCTCGCCGAAGCACATGTAAATAATATTGAACAAATACATTTCTAATTTTGAATATTTTTTTTTATGAATTGTTCACTACAAATATGTACACTTGCAAAATGTGTGAATATGAATTTGAAAGGCTTGGACTACTTTGGGTCAAAGTATATAAAAAAATATAATGGTTTTATTGTCGTATTAAGGTTAATGCCACTTTCCTTGACATTGCCCTTCACTCTCTATTCAATGCACTTAAATACGCATTTGTATCGACATTTTGCGAGCCCAAAACAAAACGAAGTTAAATGTCAAAAATGATTACACGCAAAAATGTCTCACTTTCAAACATTAGAAAGTGTAATGTTAGTGTGTAGAAAGTGCTTTCAATAAAACGAATAAAATCGATTAAAATTTTCCAAGGTCCTATGAGATGAAAAAAAAAAACATCACTGCTAGACGGTCGAATGCAATTATGCAATTGAAATCATGTTGAACCATTAGATCAATTATAGAGAATCGACGGCAACAATTTGCATTGTTCTCAAATTGTATATCGATTGATTGTTTTTTTCTTATTACAAAGAAATCCGACTGCAATCTCCCAAGCGATTCGAATTTTTTCGATTACAATCGGCAATTATGTCGAATGCGTAAAAGCGACTTTGTTTTTACATCTTTTTTATATTTTAACTGAAGGAAAGCTTCACGATTTCACTGCAGGAATGTGTGAATGTGTTTATTCTAATGGCTTTGTTGCGTTTTATATTGCAGATGTTCACATTTTTGGTTTTGGCCGCCCTCATTGGATCATCAAATGCTGGGTAAGTCATCAAGTTTCCCATGTACATATACAAAGATTATCAAATCATAAAAAATTATCAATATAAACAATAAAATACAAACAATCAAGCGGACAATCTATATTCATCAATTTTAATTTGAAAAACTAAAAGCAAGACAAAACTAGCTTACATTTACATTGCATAGCGCAAAGAGGTTTCCGAAAATACACTCAGAAAGTGCACTCGCCACTATGACGTCACGTAATGTGTGAATATTTCCAGAATGGCCAAAGAAAACAGTTTTTCTTGAAACGTTGACATGTATGGCTCATGTAAGCCGGCAGTATGGCTCGGTGGTTGGGTTTATGTTTAGTACCGAGAGATTACTGGGTTCGATCCCGTGCTAATATTTAATACTGCTAGTTAGACTTGGATACTTATGACTCCAAGTCGATCGTTTCTTATCAAAGATTTATCTGATTTTAATTGTTGAAACGGTTTCTCAAAATTGGCAAAAATCATCCTACTTGCTGTCACAAATATCTGAATTTGATTTATGTACAATATGTAAAATTTATGTACAAGTCTAAATCCATAGATTAATTAATTAATTAATTGTTAGTTTCGTGTTCGTCAGCCTCTTGAAATACAGTGATTTATGTA
Source organism: Arctopsyche grandis (assembly GCF_051622035.1). Lineage (NCBI taxonomy): Eukaryota > Metazoa > Arthropoda > Insecta > Trichoptera > Hydropsychidae > Arctopsyche > Arctopsyche grandis. Next base: position 12,588,541 of record NC_135356.1, read on the forward strand.
ATAAAAAGGCTGCAATGTCTGTAATTAATTGTCTAGGAAGATGCACTGTCAGGCCCTCCTGGTAAAATCCAAGTAAAAATAATAATAGTAAATAAAAATGTACTGCTGTACTATATGTTATTTTTATTTCTACATAGATATATACCAGGAATGCTTGACAGGAAGACCCCAATGTTCCTTCCTGGACAATTAATTACAACCAACGCAGCATTTTATTATTACATAAATCACTGTATTTCCAGAAGCTGAAGAACACGAAATAACAATTAATTACAGAATTTATCCATTGAGACATCTATGGATTTAGTTTTGTACATAATTTTTACAAATTATACACACTAAATACAGAAGATTTGTGACAACAGGAAAGATGACTTTTTTACCAATTTTGAGGAACCGTTTCAACAATGATCAAATAAACTTGGCAAACTCTGATAAGAAACGATCGATTTGGAGTCAGAAATACCCCCAAATCTAACCAGCAGTATCAGCGGATCTAACCCACTGATCACTTGGTTTTAAACATGCACGCTACCATTAAGCAATACTTAGTGGTGTAGTCGGGCCAGGTCGCCGCCCTGGTACTTCTTTTTGACCCAGGTCGCCGTCCTGGCACTTTAATTGATATAAACATTGTTTTTCGAGTACAATTAAAAAATATTTTGACTAAAATTTCATATAAAATGTTGTATTCCAAATATTGTGAGCAGACTCTCTTTCTAACACTCGATGACCACAATCGAATAGTAATCTGAGCACATTCAAAACTTAAAAGACGATTAATGAAATTTTTTGGCTTTTTTATCTAAAACCACCCAAAACTTCGTAAGAAAACATTCTTTAAAGTATTGACCATACATACGCACTTGAGGATAGATACAATGAGGGACCTCCGCTTAAATGAATAGTCATCTCTAAAATCAAATGTTAAAATTTGATAGTTTTTTGACATATGTATGTATGTATGTACATGATCTTTCGACTTAAGATCTTTGCCTTCCGATATTTGCGTTTTCGGGCGTTTAACTTTCGGTCCCGTGAGGTAGACCCATTTACGTGCAGTTGTTGGTCTGTGCTGTGCCAGTAGAAACAGACCTTTTCTGGTTCACAAATCATTAAAATGACTACTTAAACTGTCAATCGTTCGTATGTGTGAGATCTTATATTAATGCTCGTTTCAAATGTCAATTTCAGAAAGCACAAAAAAGTGGTGATTCACGTGCCGTACAAGGTTAAGAACATCAAACATACGCACACAGTTTACAAAACCATCCATCACCATCACGGCGGTCACGGTCACGGAGGTCACGGCGGTCACGGCGGTCACGGCAGTAGCGGCGGTCACGGCAGTAGTGGCGGTCACGGCGGTCACGGCCACAGTCATGGCCACGAGGAAGCTGAAGAACACGAGCATTTCCATCACCATGGTGATTTGCACGGTCACCATTCCGTGTTGACACCTCAATACGTGCTGCCTGAATTCAACCACATGCCACTGCCTCTTCAAATGTTCCACCAACACAAGAAATAGACTGCTTTAGGTGAAATCAATTCAACCAAAGATAAATACATCATATGTATGCATACGTTGGACAAAAAAAAAACCACTCACAAGTTACCTATAGAATATGTAATAAATAAAATAAAACGACATGTTTCTGTTTGACGAAACGTTTCAATACTCGAGCGATGCAAAACGTATCATTTTTATTACACTTTGTTACTTATTGTTTTTTAGTTTTTTAAGTGTACTTACTTGTTGTGTACGTATTGTTATTATTGAATGTGCAATCATCAAGCGAATTGTAATATTATAATTATTATATTATATAATATGTAAAGCAGCGGCGTATTTTATATTAATAAATATTTTTTTATTTAAAAAAAGTGCGATATTTATTTATGTGTAATTACATAATTGCCTTTGCGATGATTTTTTTCTCAAATTGCAGGAAAGTGAATGAAAATGATCTTTCAGATTCATGACGCCGAGTTATTTGTTTTTGATAATAAATCAATGGAATAAATGGAGTTGAATCATTTTCGTATTTTTTCCTGTTTCAATTTCAGAAATTTCATCGAAAGATATCAAACCCGATAGTGAAATTATACAATGGAGATATTCACCATATAAAATGCATTGAAAAAGTTTAATCCACATACATTTCGAGTATTGTATTTGTATACATTTTCTTTAATACGAGTTTCTCGTACGGTGAACTTCATAGTTTAAAAAAAGAAAATGTAACAATTAGTCATACTTTGAAATATTCTTATAATGTTCTTGAAAATACTTTGAAATTCATATTTGTAAAATATTTCTCATAATATGTATTTAAGGTGGGGAAGTTTTCAAATGAATTATTTAATCGATCTCCATGACAATCTTATAAATAAACAATAACTTTTCTTCTTGATATTGAAACTAAAAAAAAATGTTAACAAACAAAATTAAATGTAAAATATTTATAATAAATTTTTTTGTACATACATACATATGTTATGTATATATTTTAATGAAATGCCTATTCTTCTTTTAAAATAATTTTATACATATAAGAAATAATTAAATTTTATTTCATTATGTGAACCGTTACATTTGGACGTGGTATCAGAAGTCCAGTTTTCTTCATTTCGAGATATACTTCGCAAAACATTAAATACTAGTGTTGTGCCCGATGAAATATCATCGCATGGGTTATGGCTAGAGACACGTATTTTGGGCATCTATTTTTGTGAATTTTAGCATTTTCATCTTGTATTTTAGCGATTTAGGGCATTAAAAATGTTCAATTAAGCATCTACTTTTATGAAGAGTTTAATTTTAAATAATAAAAAATTTCGATGAATTTTAATAAAATTTATATACAATTTAAAGACAACACAACAATTAAAAAATAATATAAAAATGTTTTGAAATTAAAATTACAAAGAAAAAAACATGAATATAAAAATACAAAGACAAAAAATATGAATATAAAAATATAATACCAATTAAAATTTATAAAAACTCAACATGAAGCATATTTCTACAGATTATTTTTTGAGATTCGTGCGAAGATCGGTAACAATTATATTGTATTTACTAAAATACCTTTCAGCATCCACATTATTGACGGGACACCAAATATATTTTAGAGCTCCATAACCAAACTCTTCATATTTAATTTTTGTTGCCATCAATAATAGCAATATATCCGGCGTGGATTCACTTTTTATATTCTTTATTAATTGTCTAAAAAAGTGGTGATATCCTTAAACATTGAGCTTCTGTTAACACATTAAACAATGGCAGGTTTCTAAAAAACAAAACTGTTTCTTTAACATTAATATTAGATTTTGTACCTGCCACAAATGGATTGAATAGTTTACTCAATGTTTGGAGGAATAGATTTGTCTCAGTCTTGAGTGCAATTCTAGTTTTAAAAAGGTTTTTTGAGCAGCTTTTTGGATACACAGCTCCAACTGTCTTTTTTTGTTTAAAGTAGTAGACAAAAGCAGTTGCTTGGTTTTGACAGGAAAAACACCGTCTATGGTAAACTGCAAACTCTGTTTTATCCCCTAAAATTCTTCACATAATAAATGGACAAAGGGATAGGAATACCCTTCTAAATTGTCTATTAATTTTATAAATTTTATGCAAATTTCATTTTTGTTTGTTATTTTAGCATGTATTCGCATATTTTACGAATTTAGCATGTATTCCAAATTTTAGCATCAATTAAGCATTAATAGCAAAATGCCCAAAATACGTGTCTCTAGCTATGGCATATTAAGCTATTAATTAAAAAAAATAAAAGAAATGTGTCGGTCCTGTGTTCGATCCGTACGCGGTCGTATTTTTTTCAAATACCTTTCAAACATATTTATATTTGATTGTTTAATATGAAAAAAAAAATGGTAAAAACTATCTACGCACCTACATATATGTAATATAAAACATCAATCGACAAATTAATTAATTAAATAAATTTTCAATAGATAGATGGCGCTAAATGCTCAGACTTGTTGCCCTAGAAGAAACATTGGTAGCAAACAGTATATGTACATATATATATAAGTTTTTTCTTGATCTGTTATTATGTTTTTTTTTATTCGTACGATTTGTTGGCAGTGTTTTAGATGTGACGTACATACATATGTCGAATCGAAACGACTATTAGTATGCCGAGCATTATCGCACATAGAGACACACAGACACATATATATAAATGTGATAATGTTTTGCGTTTCACAATATTTAAAAAAACTGGTGGTCTGCAATACGTTTAATCTGCTTTTGCGAGATTCTGGATATATCGAATTAAAAGAAGTGATAGCAATTTGTGAATCAAGTCAAACAGAAATAGTGTTTTTAGAACTGAAAATTTAATTTTGAAATATAACGGCTCATATGATAATATGTACATACCTCATTTTAAACATAATCGTTATAAACAATTCATAAGTATGTATGTTAAATTAATTCTTATAACCATATGAAAACATTCGATACAGCATACATATATTTTTGGAAACTTGGGTCTAAATTATATATTTAGAATTATGAAATGTTCCTAATAATACACAAATAAATAAAAATCATTGAAATATTTGAGAAAAGTCAAAAATTTATTCTCATTCATAATATGGGGAACAGATCAATTGCATACATTCGTATGTGCACATGTAATTGGGTCGGAGCGAAAAATGTTAATTTTAGATTTTCATTAATAGACCTAGTGAAAAATTTTCGTCGTATCAAAGGAACGTCAAATAAAAAAAATATTAATTTTAAACATTGTTCTGCGCCTCCAACCAATTGATTTATCTCGACAAAAATTTATAAAAACTGGATTTTTTCATTTATCTCTATTGTTAAATATATTATTTTCCTTGCATAAAATGTTACTAAAAATAAATTCAGCTAATTTTATTGGAATAAATAAATATGTTGGGAGGGAGGGACTTCATCCACCTCTTGCCCCATTTGTTTTTAAAGTCACGAGCCGTCCCTGTACGTATGTATGTAGGTATGTATTCATATTGATAATTCCAAAAGCCTTTGTTCTGAAATAAATATATGTATGTAAAAAATAAAATGAACTTTTTAATTTTTAAGCCATTGTATTCAAATATTTTCATTGAATTTCTTTCTATAATCACTAAGAAGCAAAAAACCAGCGAAGAAATATTCTTTCCAGGACACAGTATTTATTATATTAATTTAAATAAATAAATTTAATTTAAAATATTTATATCTAAATATTCATACATATGTACATATGAATTTCTTATGTATGTTTGTACATATGTTTATATAATAAAGTTAATTAAAAAAATATATAAAACGACATAAAAAGTTTATTATTAAAAATACACATACATAGATGAACGAAATTCTATTCTAAAGCAACAACGAATATAATTAAATAAATATTTAAAATTTAGAAACCGCACACAGAGCTAAGTGTGCTAAATCTATTTAAAGCGTTGCAAATTTCTCCGAGAAACTGCAACGAAAATGTTTCAATAGATGGCACTCAATTGAAAATCAAAAATCAAAAAATGTGAAGCATCCATTGCTTAAAATTATATACAAAATGGCATACCCATGTAATACCTATCATTTTAATTTTAAAAAAGTCAATCAGTTCAATGGAAAAAATCAATTGATTCTTCAATAACACACTAGATTCTTCAAAAACACTAGTTCTCAATGCTCAAAACAAATCATCAGTGAATCATTACTGCTACACGTATACATAATCATCGAGTAAAGTAATGCGGTTTTGTATTATATTATTGATACGTACAATACAATGTGTATGCAATTTATATAATGATAATAATAGATTCGTACAACGATACTAATTGTCGTATCCATCATTACTTTCTAATGTCACTCTCTTGCTACATCTAATTGATTTATCGCAGTGATCTGATGATTACTGTGACACAGAGCATTCTGTGTTTTGATTTGAATAGACGTGTGTATGGGAAAATCATCCTTAAAAACGGTTTCAGTCAAAGTGAAGCACTAAAAGCGAAACTCTTAATAAATTAAAAATACAATGTATCAAATTATTTTCTCTTGTAGAATGTCAACCGATACAGAGTGTTTTTTTTTCCCTCAAATATGTACATAATTGCAGTCATAAAGATTTTTTCGCACTTTTTAGTTGCAAAAGTGAACCAGCTCATTGCGGTACACGATCGGTTCTATTTACGGAAAAATATTTATGCGTATAATACAATAAAAGTATGCTATTACGGTTCGATGGTGGAAGTTTTTTGATAGAAGATGGTAATTGATGAAGATTTGTGTCTTAATATTGTGATTGTGATTATAAGAATCGGTCACATGGTCACAGTTTTTAATGTAAGTGGTATTATATACCATTATAATATGAAATAAGTGGTATTTTATACCATTATAATATGAATTCTTAGCCAGTGGTCCACGGAACTTTTGGGATTCTGTGCAAAGATTTCAGTGTTTGAAAAAAATCAACGTACATACATATTCGCGTTCGTTTCGTGATTAAATAAGGATACCATTTATCGGCCCGGCAAATAAAAAGAATGCCCCTCTCTAAAATAGCTCGGACTACAGATTCGGTTTTCACCCGGCAAATCAAACGTCAAATGGGTTGCCAGTAACAAACATAAAATTTGACAAAAAAAAAATACCGACCCTAACAACCGAATCTTAAATGAATAGGGCCAAACCTAACTTAACCTAACCTTACCTAACCCATAAATAAATAATTGTTAGCTGCTAACTGGTTATGATTTCACTGAAACGTCAAATTTTATTTTTGTTGGCAGCCCGTTTGACGTTTGATTTGCCGGGAAAACGCCGGTTCTGTCGTGCGAGCTATTTTAGAGATGTTAATTTGACATTTATTTTACAGCCCAAAAATACTATCCCATTAAAAAGTACTCCAATGTTAGTAATTAGTAATATTAAAAATTAAGAAATCTAAAACATTCAAAATAACATGGCTTTATAAGTTTCATTTTTTTTTATCTCATGACTATTATATTGTCGTGTATAATACACGATATATTCACACACTATAATGCAAGTACTGATTGTTGACTAATTTATATGGTAACCAAATAAACAGACACCATTTTCTAACATAGTTTCTATAAGTATTAGCTCAATTCAATTACTTTGTTTTAATAATTCAAAACTATAAGGAGCTATAAGTATATATTTTCTTAAATAATTAAGCAGGTACATTCAACATTTTGATAACACGATGAACTCTATAGTGTGGCATATAGAGAACTATCCTAGGAGTTGGTTTTTCTTCGCAGGTTTCTCATCACTAGTCACCGGAACCTGAGGGGGCCGTGTATATTTCAAAGGTTGTAAATGCATTGTTAAAGGTTTGCCGAACAATGGATAGCACTGTGACTATCCTACCTCATCACTGGATAGGAGAAAAAAGAAAAAAGTGTATGCTTTTGATGAAAAATATTGCTTTAGTTATACTAAATTTTGTCAAATTAAATTGATCCCGACTTGGTTGAACATTTTCAAACGTGCATCTTTTTTCTTAAAGCTATTTATTCTACAAACATAAATTATATCTATACAAGGTGGTTCACAAGAAACGGGTGGTTGTAAATTAAACAGCACTTCATGAATTTTCTGTGTAAAATATATTTATTGACATAGAAATAAAGGTAAAAGTATATCATTTTAAATAGTCTATGTGTAAAAAATTATATCATTCAAATGAAGACCATTTTCATAGATATACTTTTTGCGCCTTTCTCGGAAATTCGCCTGCACTCTTCTCAGTGTTTCCATTTATTCGATTTGATTTTGTATTGCAGTCTTCTGTTATTCCAGTCTCGGTGGGTTTTCTTCACATACATATACTTTAAAACAGCTCCAAAACTAAAATCACACTTGGAAAGGGCAGGTGTAAAGGGCGGGTAGAGCACCAAAGCGTGAAACAACTACATATGTATGTATCATGATAACTAAATAACTAGCATGATAAGTAAATGGCATAAAGCACTATTTATGCTAGCACTATTTTTTTAATATTTTTACCTCAACCGGAAGTAATACTTTTACTCTAGAGAATCGAGATTTTTTTATGTTTTTCTCAGAAAACTTTGAGTGTATTGAACTAAAATTTCATTTCTAGAACCTTAATCTTAATACCGTTATATATAAAATTATTATTAAGCACCCATCAACCGAAAGTGGCCGTTTACTCTTGTTTGATATGATCGATTCTGAGTTCGAATCTTCGTACGATTACAAAACTTTATCTATTGTTACTACGTCCACATGTAGATAAAGTAAAAACAGTATGTATTGTACATACATATATACATTCTAAGAAAAGTCAAAAATGTTGCGACACATTTTTTTCCACACCACTAAACGTATCTATTTGAAATTTTATATTTGTATTTTTTATGTACTAACTTAGACTTGATAAGGTTTTCTATCTTCTTGATATTTGATGTTTATAATTAGCCAGCAGCATAGCTCGGACGTTAAGCTTCTGCTTACCGTCAAGAAGGTGCCGGGTTCAATCCCTGAATGAAAATGAATTTTTCAGAGTATGCTGTTGGTCAGACCTGGATTTGTGACTCCAGGTTGATCGTTTCCTATCAGAGTTTGCCAATTTTCTCTGATTTCATTGTTGAAACGGTTCCCGGAAAAAAAATTGGCTAAAAATCCTTCCTACCTACTATGTCACCACTATTTGAAATTTAATTGATGTACAATAAAAATTTATGTACAATTCATAGATGTCTCGTTAATTTGCGAGTTTTTTCAGTGTCTCGCAATTCAACGACTTATAATAAAAATGCTGCATTTGTATTTGTAATTGGCCAGGAAGGCGCATTGGGATTTACCTGTAAGGCCTTCCTGGTATATATGTAAAATAAAAATAAAATAAAAATAATAATATTTATGGTGATATTACCGGAACTAGAACTTTTGTCTTGTGTACGTTTGTTTCATTATCAAATTTTGTTTTTTATTCTTCTTTAATTCCTCATATACATAGATAAAGTCATGGGTTGGTCACATCAGAATTTTTTAATTATCTATTTAATTACATTGAATTTGGCAATTTTTCGATACCGCTTTTATTGCTAGAAAGACATAACAGAAAATGATACTAATAAATGATACTGAAAAGACTAATTCCACTTTCATAATATCCAGCACAAATATTCAAAGAATCAAGTGAATGTGCGCAAAAAGAGACCGCGTAAATACAAATTACATGCATATTGATCTGACGAATGAGTTCGGACGATCAAGCATCGGTTCCAGACTGGTCCGATTTTGCAGGCGAAACTTTCGCCAGATCAGTGAAGTTTCCACCGCCGAATTGCAAAGCATCGATGGCCAAAAATTATCTCAATTATCGAATCCGGTGGATTCTGCGGCTCTGTAGAGCGATTTGCCCGAACAAAAATAAAGCACTCGAATCGTACGTATTTCGATTTGACTTTCGCGCGACAAATGACTACGCGTGGAAAGTTTCGTTATTTCACACGATCGACTACAAAAGACTACCAATATTGTATCAACACTTGATGACCGCGTTGTGTACAACGAGGGCCCGTTGAAAAGTTGATCTCTTTTTTTCGTGCATTTTGTACTTGGCCAGATTGCTGATGATCGACTGTGTTGATGCTCGCTTGTAGACTTTCGCCTGTTCCGTAATTTTTCCGAGGATCAAAGGCGCAGACACACTGAATTGTACGGCACGGCATGCCTAGGTAGATTCCAGCTGTGATGGTCGTATCTTCATGTAATTGTTAATTCATTCTTCTTCTTCCTAATGCCTTAACCGCATCTGGACGTTGGCGACCACCTCATCAATTATTTGCATCGGTCTTCAGCGGATCGGTACAGATCTTAGGCGCTCATATTAGTCCACATGCGCGTGTTTCGAAGCCAAGACAACTTCTTCTTGTCAATCCATTTTCTACCTTATATTTTCCCCATAGTTATCAAACGGAGAAATTCGTATTTTGAACCGCGTATTATGTGTCTGAGGTACTGCATCTTTTTCCACTTGATGACGGAAACAAGTTCCCTGCTTATCATGCTGAGGACAGCTTCATTTGTGATTTTTTTGGTCCATGGGATCTTCAGCATACCCACATCTCCAAAACTTCGATGCGGCTTATCATCCTGGTATTCATATTCCATGTTCGCATCCATATACATATGTATCATCACTGACCAGACGCAACTCTTCGCGAATTTCAAACGCTGTTCTAGCCATCTCGATGCTTATTCTTAATTCTTCACCTGGGTCCATCTCTTCATTTAACCAAGTACCCAGGTATTTAAATCTTTTGACACTTTCTAACCCCTCTCCATCCATCGTAAGTGAATTGGTGGTTGTAGTCAGATATCGCACAAGCACGTCTTTGAAGACAAGCATTCCTCTTATTTTGCTGCAAGTGTACCGTGAACGTTTTTTTCCATAGATTACACTTTCTACAGTTGACGTTCTTCTATTTTTCCCTCCTATTTTGCATTAGACTATAAACAAAAAAAATATGCGCATTCAAAGGTATGCTTTCTTGCCAATACCGATAATTTATCATGCATACAATTATATTGTGTTTGCGAGATGCAAAAAATTTCCGAGCCGATTTCTACGTCAGTTTTGCAATTAAAAATTTCGTCCCATTTAAAAATTCGACATATTTTGAATTTACCGTGCTATTAACAAGAGAAATTTTGAGTACATTGAACGATTTTGTAACTAATGATGGAGTCATTCGTGTGAAACGATCGCTGCTTTCCGTGGGTTTTTAATTTTATTTGTTTGTTTAACAGGATTCCTTTTATGTGCGAAAATTTTATTTCTATTATAATCTGCCTCTTTTGGAAGCTGGTCGAAACGTCATCTACTGATAATCTTTGAGTAAAACTGTTACGGATATTCATAATCAACTTAAAACTAGTTTCATTTCATTCAAACAAACAAAAATGTCTTCTTTGTTTTAATTAAAATTATTTTTTGCTTTTGTTTTTTTTCTGTCTTAATTGGGCTAGTGCGACTTTTGAAATGAATAGTTGTAAATATTTTTACAAACTGGATCAAAAAATTATATTTAATGATTTGGCCCGATTTAAAGAAGTCGCGTGTGAGTCATCTGCATGTCTATCAGTAATATACTTTGAATTCATTATATTTAAAATTATTATAATGATTATTTCTGGGTCGAATCGAAGAGAATGAAACGTAAGTAAGTCTATTTATTTGGGTACAATTGATTTAAAAAATATATGATTTTTGTTATTTAAGGCATTTTTCCAAAATGGCACGTTCAAAAACCGCTTTTCATTTAAGTCATGGTTTTTTTATATGAAAATACTCGTTTGATTTTCAACAAAACCTTAATCAACTCTGACACAGAGAAATGTTATAATTAGAGGTCGGAATCTGAAGGGGCCGGAAACGTGCCGCCTATTGTTCCATTGTTGTAAATCCTTTGTAAAAAAGGTTCGGCAAACCTTTAACAATGCATTTACAATCTTTGAACAATAAACAGCCCCTTCAGATTCCGGGCTCTAGTTATAATAATAAAAGCGCCCTTTGGAATACATTTCTTGTTTCAATACACGCGTACCGTTTCCATAACTACGCAATATTGTACGCGTATGCGTATGCTAGCTTTTGCCAAGACGCTTTCATGAAAACTTTCATATACGATGTTAATTGAATAGTATGTTACTTAAATTATCAATTTACTTATAAAATGTTTCCCTTGTTGTATATTGTGTGTTTTTGAATGCATCGTGCAATTTTTAACGATGCACTTGCCCGTTGCCTTTGCCCTGAGAAGTTTTTATCGGACATAAGTCGACCACCAGGCATCAAATACGACTGATGCTAAAATCGTTTAGGATTGTCTGTAGACAATCGTCACTTGACAACAATATAACGCCTAAAGCCACTTCTCTTATTATAACATTTCTCTGCTCCGACATTACAAATGAAGAATTTAAATGAAAATTTTATCAGTTGATAACATTTTCTGACTTTATATAAATAAAAAGTGACACTTCCGGTTTATTAATAATGATTAAAAAAACTAAATCTATAAGCGTAATATTTTTTTATTTTTTTTATTTTTTTTCGTAACCTAGTGACTGGTGCTCGTCGACCACTTGTTTACTATCGCTGATCACCTGATCTCGCGTTCGCGCCAAAAAGGCCTCAGCGTATAAATGAGCCGTATACAACAACAAATAAGGTGTCGCGACTCATCTACCAATGATCTCTTTGTGCGGCGAATATTCGATGGATATACTTATTAAGGTCTGTTCATACCTATCCAGCACGACCCGTATCCTGCAGGTGTCATGCAAGTGCGGATAGTATTATTTGGTGCATTATATGGACGTATTCATACTCCATTCACGCATGCGCATTTACGCATTCATGCGCGTCCATATAGAATGTACCAAAGAATACTATCCGCACTTGCATGACACCTGCAGGATACGGGTCGTGCTGGATAGGTATGAACAGACCTTTAGACGGTTATTGCATATTGCATTATTGTGCCCGGTAGACGGCATTATTGTGCCCAGTTTCGTTAGGGTGCCGCCTATTTACAGTATTACCTATTTTGTGCATGTATATCATCATCATTTATAGCCATTCACCATTCACTTCTGGGTGAAGGCCTCTCCAACACGTTTCGATTCGTCTTTGTTTTGCGCAACTGTCATCCATTTAATCTCTCACATTTTTTTATGATTTCATCCACCATGTGGCCTACCTTATACCCTGTTACATTCCTTCGTGTACCATTTAAGCACTTCTTTCGTTCAATCTTCTAGCTACGTGACCCGTCCATTGTCATTTCAACCTCCCCACTCTTTCCAACGTATCAGCTGCTAGTTACCGTTAGTTGGTAGTCACCCTTGTCAACCTTTATTTTAAAATTTCGTATGAAAATCCTTTTCAAAATCGCCTATTGAATGTCAACAGGCAAAGCACTAGTATAATATACATTGATCCGAGTCCGTCCTTCCTGGGGCCATCTCTCTATTAACACGTATCGTGTGAAGTGAGTTGTCCGACCCCTTTTTTATGATGTATTAAGAAGCGTATTTTATTGCCGCAGCTTAAGTGTTAATATGTTGGATGAGCAGGCCGGCCATAGCCCGCGGCAACGCCACCACCTAATATTATATTATATATGTATGTATATACATATATACAGAGACGTTTCTATATTAAAATAGCCCCCCCCCCCCCCCTCCCTTCTACATATATGTATGTATTAACATTAAATAATATGTATTTAAAATCCAAAATTTTTCCTAAACTCTTCCATCCATCTTTCTCGTAGTCTTTTTCACTCTCATGGGTAAAATTCGAGCACTTCTCTTGATCATCTTTCGCCTATTCACTATAATAGCTAGCCTTTTCATGCTTCTTAGCTTCTTCATTATGAAGAGCATACGTCGATGTATTTACATAGATGGTTGGATTTAATTTTATTATATTAATAACTAGAGGTTTTACCCGGCTTCGCTCGGTATTTGTAATATAAACATTCATTTGTTTTTTTATTAAATTTATTTCAATCGAAAAAAAAATAGTATTTTAAGTTTAATTTTAATTTATTTTTTAATTCATACTCGACTACAAGCATAGTGAAATTTGGCAGCATATCAAAGTAGTGAAGCTTTCTTGCAAAAGGCTTTCATCTCAAGTGACTTCCTGTTTGTTTTATGGAACTGAAAATTCGAAAATAAGATTGGATAATGATTTCGATGGGTAGTTTGGATTTTTTGAAGATGGTAATGGAACCATTTCCACGATTATTGTCAAATATAATCGGCAGTCCTTGATAGGAGATGATCCAAATCAACGTTGTACATAAAATTTCGGATTTTAATCTCGATTTAAATCCACAACCGCTCAAATTGTGAGCAAATGCTTTACCACTTTTGCCCAGTTACGGCCCTGTATTTTTACATACATATATTTAATACTTCATGTATTCCGTTTTAAAATATCCCATAAAATATTGGGTCAGCATTCAGCAGATAACTACTGTCTCCTCTGGTGGCCGCCGGCATTCGTCGTCTGTACAACGAGCTCGTAAACCAGTGCATATAATCATCTTGCTTGGGTACCTACATATGTACATACATGCATACATATGTACGTACATACATTGTATGAACACATTCGATTTCGATGTGTCGAAATCGAACGAACCGGAGAAAGCATGAAATCATTTCTGCATTTGTGGATATTGGGTAGGCAATATATGTACATATGTATGTACATAAGTACTTCAGCTTAGAGGCCACCCTGTATGAATCCAGTCGTATATTTATATTTATCGGTCGTAGGTCTTTGCTGGGAAAACTTAATGATATCCATTACGGAATCGTAAGATAACCCTTGCGAAGCTGAATTTATGTGTTTTGGTCTGTATTATTGAGATTTTTGTGACAGCAAAAATTATATATATATATATATATATATATATATATATATATATATATATATATATATATATATATATATATATATATATATATATATATATATACTTTGCTATAGGCTCAAGAATTATATGAGCTTGTAAAACCACATTGAAGTGCTTTGTAAATATATATATGTAAAATTTAGTTCTTCCAATGTTTAAAATATTCCGTTGTAATTTTGATTGTATGTATATATTAAAGGGTAGCCAACTAAAGAGTTTCAAATCTGGAAAAAGTGCTTACAATTTAAAAATGATTCTTAATCTTTTATGATCAATCAATGATTCAGTTTTATCTATAATTCAACGAAATACTTACGCATAATAGACATCACTATATTCTTTCAATCCGGTACTGAAATATATATGTAGTTAGCTTATTAAATTACCAATGTTACATATCAATTTATGTTAGGGTTAGTATATCATCATCATTGACAGCCATCCACCATCCATTGCTGGATAAAGGCCTCTCCAACACGTTTCCACTCGTCCCTGTTTTGCGCAACTTCGTCTCACATTCTTACCCCACACATTTTTCTAATTTCCTCCACTCATCTTCCCTGCGTTCTTCCTTTTACCCTTTTGCATTCACTCGGGTACCATTATAGAATTTCTTTTGTCCATCTTTCGTCCATTTTTCTAACCACGTGGCCCACCCATTGCCATTTCAATATTTTTACTCTATCCATACCCTTGTCACACTTGTCACCCACGTATTCCGTTTCTTGTCTTTCCTCGTTATGCCAATCACACAACGTTCCATAATTATTTGAGTGCATTGGACTTTGTGTAGCAACTTAGAGTTCAATATCCAGTTTCACATCCATACGTCATCACTGGCAAAACACATCAATCGAAGATCTTTTTCTTCAGGCAAAGTGACATTTTTGATTTTAAAACGGCGTTCATTTATCCAAATGTACTCCATCCTAATTTCATACGTCTCTTTATTTCTTCATCTTTACTACCGAACATGTCAATTATTTGTTCTAAATATAAATAATTACTGAGAGCTAGTTAGTACATATGGATCATAAATAAATGTAGGATTTCAAAGAATCTTAAAATAAAGACATCACTATTGAAATAGTTTTTTTTTTTTTTTTAAAGCTATGGATCAAAAATAAAACACATTTATTTTAATTTATTTTACATTGTATTTAAAAGATGTTATATATTGAAAGTTGTGAATTGTGACTTATTAATTATTGTCATTATGCTTGTTTTTGATAGCTTGAATGGCTGCTGAATCGTCGACGAATGAGCTTTTCCGAATGCCATCTTTAATTTGTCTTTGCGGAAACCGCATTTCGTTTAATTCATATATGTGTGTATTTACAAAAAAGTAAAAATTCCTTGAACAAAAGAAAATAATAAGTCGGGTCGCATGAGTGTTAACATCAGATAAAGATGCTTGAACACAATTAAAAAAGTTCACACAGGGCGTAGGTATACACGGGATATGTCTTCTTTTTTGTTCATTAAAGTCGTGCTTTATTTTCTAAACCAATATGTGGGATGTGCTCAGAATAAATGTTATCCATTTTATATTGAGCCTTCATTATTAATTAAAGAAAAAGCGGTTATGACTGGCCTTTTCTTTTTTCGTATCATATTATCATTTCTTTTATTATTTTTACGTCTATTCGTTTCACCCTCGAAGAAACAACGGTACAGGCGTCATGAATGAATCATCATCACTCCACATCCGATACACAAAAACAATAAATTAATTTATTTTTTGAACCATCGTTGACATACATATGTACATACATACGTACATATATTGCATACATTTTAAAATGTATGTCGAAAAGTTATGTATCAATGTAGCAAAATCCTTTTGCGTGATGCTAAATACAATGCAACGAGGAAGCATTCTCAATTTACGACCTGTTTATTTATAATTATTTCAGATCCGTGATTAGATGTTTGTAATCGAAAACCCTGCTATTTTCATATTAAAATTAAAAATAATATGTAAGAACAACGATAGTAAAATAAGACATGGATGATGATCATTCCAACTTTCAATATGGATGAGCCGTAGATCTGTCGGTAAAAGTGGTGCAAGTGTCTGAAAAAAAGAACACAATTTCTACATATATATGTATGTATATATACGTACATATAAGTATATGCATGTATTATATGTATATGTATTTCAGAAGGTTATATTCTTTGTATTTTATTATTAGTAATAAATTCAGGTTTGGTTTTTTGTTATTCAGAAACAAAGTTTTCGGTCTGTTACTAATTTCAGTTGATCTGTAACTTTGAAATCAAATGGTCACAAGCTATGTACAAATTTGGTCAGTTAATTAAGCAGTCAGGTTTATTAATATTTTTACTGGATTTAAAAAATCAATTTCGTATGCGTAAAATCACAATACATTTCAGATGTCAAATCACGAATCAATTATTGTTGTATGTAATTTTTATTCATTAATTATACTTGCTGACGAATTAAATACACCTTAATACTATTTTATTTTTTTGCTGAACATATATATCGTTACACGTCCAAAATTATATTTTGTTCAGGAGTTAATGAAATGTGTTTTATCAGTCGAAAGACAGTATTGAATCGTTTTTCTTACTTTCTTTTCACCTTTTTTTTGTTTGCTTATATTTGAATTTGGAATAGTTCTAAAGTATAACATTAAAATATAATATTAATTTTGGCCAATATTGAATTTGATTTTCATTTTTAAATGCTTTTTATAACTACTAAATTATGTTCACAATGCAGCTTATATCTATTTTAATAGCTACTGATCTACTGATCATTTTTTATTTTACAATTTTATTTTATTTTTGTTAGTAATTAAAGTACATATTACATTATTCTAATGTTAATGTACAGCATAATAGGAATTATGACGTGTATGAAAAATTGAGAACTCAGCGAGTCGAGCCGTTAAAATTTATGATCTCGTTCGCGACGATCATTGCCGTTTCGCATCTGAATTCGCGGCGTCGATTACATTGCCAAGATCATGGAGAAGTCTTGTTTTCAAATCGATAGATTGTGAAACGAATCTGAGTGAAAACTGGCGGTCGATGTGTCTGCTCGTAGCAATTGATTTGTCACATTTTCTAAATTGACTTATTCGAGCCGTTTCGCAGTGCGTTGACCTGCAAGGGCGATTTGAATGCTAGTTGAATGGATTCGGTAAGAGGCATTTTCAAATTTCGATGATAAATCACCGCGTTACTTTGATAGACTGTGTAATAAAAAACTCAATTATAGCGCACCGTGGTCCCGGTTCGTGGACCAAAATGACTTTTTTGAAAAATTTTCACGAAATGAAATTTTCAACCTATCCATTGACACTCTTAATCGTTATTGAAAGTGATGAAATGTGGTTCGTTGATCGGTGACGTGGAAAAAATGCAAAAGTCATTCATGAATTGCAGCGCGGACGATCGCAATGAAGTTTTCGGAGCGTTAACATAATTATAAGGAAAGGGCGTTAAAACGTTACTATGAGCAAACTTAATTATAAGCAAATTTATTTGTGTATTTGAATTGACGAATGTTTCGTTTAAGGTATTTAAAACAAAATTTGACCGACTGTAAAGGCATGATCTAAGAAAGATCTACGCGTGAGGGAATTCCGCTGTGATGAACCGTTGGGGGTCGACTGGGTGTGCACATAGAGAGGGTTAAAATTTACCTGTTAGGCCATCCTGGTTTATATATGTCCATACATACATACATATGTATGTAAAAAAAAATAATATTAAAAAATATGAACGTACACACACATATAAGGTGCCACTAGAAGTTTCCCAATTTCCCAACTTTTTTAAATAAAAACCAAATTTTATTTTATTTTTATTTATACCAGGAAGGCCTAACAGGTAGACCCAATGCGCCTTCCTGGCCAATAACAAATACATAAACATATACTATATCCATATATTTATAAATAAAAAATATCACACATCTAATATATAATTTAGAAAGAGACTTTATATATTTATATGTAACTGTCGTTGAGAACTTTGTAAACAGGTAAGTTTCTATGACGATATATTTTCTTTCCAATTCAAATTAATTCGCCCCCAGCTCCGGGGGGCACCGAAGGCTCCAAGGGTGCCGAGGGCAAAGCCTTAGGGGGGGCGAAGCCTCTGGGGGCGCAGGCGCCGGATTCTGTTGTACATTTAATTTCGAAACAGACAGTATATATGTACATATGTTTGTTTGTTCATGCCAGTCAATTTAATAAAAAAAAAACAAAAGAGTATTCAAATAAATTTATATAAAATAAAACTATTCAAATAAATTCAATAAAATGTTTACTATTAGATTGGTCATGTTTAAGCGGTTTATATTACAAATACCGAGCGAAGCCGGGTAAAACCACTAGTATATATGTAAATAAAGATAAGCAAACATACATACACATCATGCTAAATAATAAAATTACAAAATGAAAACATATTATCATTAAACAATGATTAAATACCATCATTAAACAATGATTAAATACCATCATTAAACAATGATTATACACATATGTAGCATGAATTGAAAATACTGTGTGACAATCTCTACCACTCAACCTTCCACTGCGGAAGCCGCTAAAACATCTCCGTCATACATACGTAAATGTTCGTCTTCCCAATTCATTGAACAAAACTAAATAGTTAATATGAAACATATTGGTAACGAAATTTCATATATGTAGGTACATATATACATATTAGCCAGCAGCATAGCTCGTTCGTTAAGCTTCTACTTATCGTCGAGAGGCACCGGGTTCGATCCCATGAGCAGACCTCGATTGAAAAGAATTTTTCTGAGTATGCTGCTGGTCAGACCTGGATATTTATGACTCCAGGTCGATCGTTTCCTATTAGAATTTGCCGATTTTCTCTGATTTCATTGTTGAAACGGTTCCCGGTAAAATTGTCTAAATATCCTTCCTACCTACTGTGTCAGCACTATTTGAGATTGATTAATGTACAATAAAATTTATGTACAATTCATAGATGTCTCGTTAATTTGCGAGTTTTTCAGTGTCACGAAATTCAGCGACTTGTATAATAAAAAAATTGCTGCAATGTTTGTAATGGGCAAGGAAGGCTCATTGGGGTTACCTGTAAGGCCTTCCTGGTATATATGTATGTACAAAATAAATAAATAAATAAATGTACATATGTACTCCATCGCTACAAAAATATTATAAATAATTCCCTACAAAGTTCTACAATTCTGCGAATCGGACCAACGAGTCAAACTGCAACCACGATAGTATACAGATATGCGTTCATGTTGAATATATATGTATGTGATTGTAAATAGGTTTTTGAGCTCTTTTTCCTATTATGCTGTAGATTAACATTAGAATAATATAATACTATGATCACTAACCAAATTAAATTAAATTGTAAAATAGAAAATGATCAGTAGATCAGTAGCTATTAAAATAAATATAAGATGTATTGTGAACATAATTTTGTAATAATAAAAAGCATTTAAAAATCAAATATATGTACATATGTATGTATTCGTTTGGTTAAAGTGTACATTTTCCGATAAGTTTGTTAATCTGAATTCGAATTTTTACCGTTGTCTGCGTGAGGGTGGCTCACTGTGCGGTGGTTAGATTCGAACGGTATTACGTTTCGATTGTATTTCTTTTTTAATTGTATTTTAATTATTCCGTGAGAGTAGGGGTGAGGCTAATTTACATTCAAATGGATCGTACGAGCTCATTTGACATTTCCGATCGATCAATCGGTCAGGCCGAATGGGTGCTTTTTTGATCGGTTAACCTAAATATTTTGTGTTTGTGTGTACCCCGAGGCCCGACCGTATTATCCCAGAAACGGGTCTTGATACTTCTCCACTGATATAAATCCGGTCCAGATCATCCCGGAGTGCTTCCACGTGTCCAGTCGGTTGTGGTCAACACCTCGACATTCGTCGGCCACCGCTTTGATTTTATCTTGTTTTTTTTTTTTATTTTTTTTTTTTTGGTTCAATCTATATCTCTTAAAAACGGTACAAAAATCCATTTCCTCCTGCTTCGTTTGGTATCTCATTTTAATATATGCAGCGCACAGGCTCTCAACCTGCGGTCGGCGGACTTTCCAGGATCTGTCGATAAATGTGGAACCATCATTTTTCATATATGCCTAAATTGGTAATGTGGCTGTGTACATATCCAAACACATTATACAATGTATGTAGGTATACAGATATATATTTCAAACCGCAAACATATGTACATATGTATATGTATGCTTGCAAAAATCAACAAATTCAAATTAGCTGAATTTGTGAGAGACGGAAGGGATGTTAATGTTATTGCATTCGTCACAACAATTAAGTTAGAAACGGACCATCTGGATCTATTAACTATTCAGATTTTGCAAACAGCGTTAGAGATACTAGAAAATTAAATTAAATTTTCCCACGACCTCTATACTGATGTAACATATTAAAAACGATAGTACATTGATCTTAAGCTCGTGGATGACCGCTATAGGAGTCATGCGTAAAAGGTCAGTAGCGATAATGGCGTGACTCACTGTGTAAACACAATACTTGTGTGAGTCACTATTACAAAAAAAAATACTTCAGGTGTCAATTGACAAATTTGGTCACTTGAATAAATATTACAATATGTATTTATGGCCGAAAACTGGATTTACAAATTTGCTCAAAAAGTACAGCGAGAAAAGGGTTAAGGTTTAGACACACATAGTGGTCCAAAAAAAGCGCTAGCACGTTTATAGTTGGTCCGCTGTAGGAATAAATTTAGGTAAAACGCGCTTGCTGTCCCTTATACCGACTCTCGACCAATAGCATTTCGTGCAGACGATAGAACGTTGCAGTGTGAAATGCTATTGGTTGAAATGGGGTGTTAAGGACAGCATGTGCGTTTTACCCAAGTGTCTTCCTACAACAGATGGACTATTTATTTATTTATTTATTTATTTAAGTTTGGACCGTTGTAGCATTACAGGAATTCCTAATGCGCCACAATGGTCAAAAATATAACAGAAAAGACAAGAAACAAAATAATAAATTAGACATAACAAAAACAAAACATATATATACACAAACAACTAAAAATAATAATTATTATTATTATATATCGTTTATCGTCTTGAATTCATTCTATGTTTACAAGGTTTTTGTATTTCGTAATATTCTTTTTCGATTATGATTTTCAAGTTATGAATTCCATAAGTCCTCACCAGATAGAGTTTCAAAATTTGTCATCCGGACTGACCGAAACCAATCAAGACAAGCAAATAATACACCACCACCACGTCGATCTACTCTATCGGGACGATGCACCCTCCAGGAAGAATCAAAAAGTTCAGCATCAAAAAATGATGAAGTCAACCATGTTTCCGTTAGTGCTACCATATCATCACAAATAGTAGAAACGGCTGAATTAAACGCAGCCAGCTTTGTCCTGAGACCTCGTACATTTTGGTAATAAATTACCAATTTTCGGTCTCCCAGTTTGGCGCGTGACTTTCTTTGAGACAAGAAATGGCAGTTTTGATTGAGCCAACAGAGGTTGAGCCAATGGAGACGAAACGGAAGAGGAACCAGAAGAAGATCTATGCTATTGCGATCCTTGGCGAAATTCACCCACTGGAGTGTTTGCGGTGAATTTTTTTCATTGTATTGACGTGGGTTTGACATCGGCCGATAGTGGTGATTCCCAAAATTTGAAAAAACTTTTTGAAATAATAATATCGACGAATTAATAATGACATAAAGATATGCCCAGCACAGCTGGAAACCACGAGCCTCATGCCGCGCTTTTCGGTGTATTTTTACTATAATTCTGCGTTGCTTGGACGCGTGAAAGTTCTAATGGTTCTATGTTAGAAACTGTCGATTTGCACAACGGACACTCATATATTTGTAATTACAGGAAGGAACATGTACATATGTTGAAAATATTTGCAATATGTCATTTACGGAACTGCATACATTTTTCTTGGTCTTGGTGTAATTAATACTGCAACTAGCTAAAAGTCGCTTAGAGAGTACATAGTTCTACGTCAACAATTTATTTTCTTAGGAAATGTGTAATTGCATCGTTTCATATGGATTCGTTTCATGGTTCTAGAACGCATAAAAACTATCTGCTTTGCTCAATCCATGAAATAGGCAAATGAAAACTGGTAAATGAGATCCGTTTCCAAAACTATCCATTGATTATCAACGGGTGAAACACTAGTGTACGTATGAATATACATACGTATATACCAGTGGCGTGCCGTGACTTTTAAAACAGGGGACTAGGCATGGACAAAAAATACACGTGTTTTTAATTTTTGAATTATAATAAACTGTCTTGAATTGACGAGTATAATGAATAGAATTTTTGTGTTGACAGAAATATCCTAAGTAGGCTACTTTTCTTAATAACCTCTTGTTTGTCTTCAAAACTTAATATTCTGAATGATTTGTCAAACAATCGATCAAAATCGATGCAACATTTTAAGGCCTCGTCATTTTTTTCCGCACCCTTCGCACTGATTTTTTCATAAGGAATCGTTTCGTGAATCTTTATACGTCTGCAAGAGCTTCTGTATATTATACATGTGCTATTTAAAAAACCAAAAAAATAGTAATATATATTATATTATACTAGTTTTGTGCCCGTTGATTTCAACTGGTGATTTCGGAAAGGTATTAATACACGAATTAAAATAAAGTTATATATAAATATAATGTAAAGTAATTTAAAGGCACGCGCACGTATTAATAGTAAAATGTTGAGTGCGCGCATTACACACTATAAAATTTGTATTTTTGAAATCATCATACTGGTCACACGTCCGCCACATACCCACAAACATGCTTACATCGCGTCTGTTTTTATATATGTATATTATATTATAATGTATTCTTAGTGAAAATTCCAAAAATGTTTGAAGAGACGAATAAATTTAAAAAAATGTTTTGTCTTGGACGAATAGGAACGCCTATACATAACGTTGAGACGGCGAGTCCGTGCAAGCGAACGACGTGACGGACCATACCACTACTTCAGATAGAGCCAATTTCGGCTTCTGAACTTCGCCAATCCGAGTGAACAATATCAACATGAACAACAATTTAAATCGATTGCAATGGAACTGTTGATATTTTTAAATTTCAGGTATAATACTTTAGGGAACTCGCCTGATAGCACTCCACCGGTATATATGTACGTACATAATATACATATGTATGTACCTATATATAAATGTGTCGATACGGAGTAATTTGACGGTTTGAAAACGGCAGTGTTGGCGTTGAGGGAATTAAATTAATTCCGTTCGGTCGGAGAACTGATCCAGTTCTGGCCACACGATCTTGTAAGATAAAATTACACGAAATGCAGCCTATAATTTGAAATTCGGGCCATTTGAGATAATGCAGAGTAAATAACAGGTGGACGTGCGCTAGCCGGGTCCGTTACGCCGACGCACTCACTTTACACACAACCTTTCCCATGAGGATGAGGACATGAGAACATCCACACACCACTTACTTACTCTCCTACAATGTATCCAGTGGCGTAGCTAGGAATTTTGGACCCTCATGCAAAATTTATCCAAAGCCCCCTTACCCCCTCCCGCCTTAACCTGATTATTTTGAAATGAGATGAAATAATTCAAATTGTTTTTTGATATATATTTTCATAGGACCATTCGTATAATAATTCTACAAAAAAAAAAATAGCTCACCGATTTTAAAAATTTATCCTTCTCAAGGTTTGCAAAATTTTGTGATGATTTTTGAATAATGGCGTTACGTGATTAATTATCCCACTTGAACCTATGTAAATTGCTCTTTATAGTCTGTAACGATAGAGGCTCAAATAGTTGTTTGGATCTTTTCATATTTCTGGAATAATAACATATACGTACAAGTGTATGGACTCGAGCTATTTTTCTTGCTTTCGATATTTCGATATTTTCGATCATATTAAATTATACCGAGTATACCAATGTACATATATATAAATTTAGACCCCCCCTGTTAAGCCGGGCTCTCATGTTTTGCATGACTTTGCTATGAGGTAGCTACTCCACTGGTAAGTACATAGGTATCTATATACATATGAATGTATGTATTTGATATCATATATGTATGTATGTAGTTGCGAACGTCCAGGACACTGGAGGAATTCAAAATTCATACAAAATATCAAAGAAATTGCACTTCATATTGAGTATCTTCTTACTGACAAGACAAAAGTCATTGTTTTCTAGAGAGGACATCAACTCAAGTGGGTGAAGATCAGTGCCAGAAGTACATATATACATATAAATATGTACGTATGTATGTACATATGTAGGTGAAACAATGATCGACAAATTTTTCAAAATATCCGTAATTCTGGGCCAAATGTAGACAATAAATATCGAACATATGGAGATTTATTACTATGGAAAGATTTATTACTTTGTTTCGACTACATTTTTCATAACATTAGTTCATTTTTGATGGCTTGGGGTTGAAATTTGTATGTTTTCAATGCGAACATGCATATATACCTTCTCTTTCACATATATTATCAGGAATCTACAATTAATTTGGGAATTTGTTAAAATTTTTCCCTCATTAAAATTTCATTCCCATACATGGGGGGGAGGGGAGACATGATTTGATCAACACGTTTTGGGGTTGACGGACTATTGATCGAATGGATATTTGGCTGACGGACACTAGCCTGACGGACGCTTGGCCAACGGATTTTTGGCTGAACGGGCACTTGGCCGAACGAAATTTTTGATTGTTTAAATTTATCAAATTTTATTGAGGTAAAGGTGATTTATGAATAATGTTTTTCTATTTTCAGTGAGTTTTGGGTAATTTCGATATACAATTGGCATAATGCCCGTTCGACTAAATATCCGTTCGGCCAAGTGTCCGTCAGGCGAATAAAACCAAAATACATACTTTCAGAGTTTCACTAACATTCATCCAACTCAATTCCTTTAACATTGATCTTATATTAGTAGGTATACATATTTATGTATCATGCATCTAAGATACTCCTTATGGCTCTATTCTAAAATTTTTGCAACCTATCTTCAATCGACAAATTCAAATTCAAAGTACCGAACAGATCCACAATACATAAAATATGGTTGGACAATTACATTATAAATTACGATTTTAGTATTTTTTGACAGAATTTTTCTTAATCTACAAAGTACATCTACTTTCTTAGCTACTTGTCTTATTTATTTATTGAAAAATCAACAGACAACAGATGTAGAAATGCATAAAAATAAAGAATAAATGTAACCAAATAACATCTGAGCCCAATTAGAGATTTTTACAAATTATATAAAATGGTACATAGAAATAAACAGATGAAAAAGAAAATAATAAAAACTAAAACATGACTAAATAGAACAGCGCATAACTAAACATATTATAAAATAGAAATAGAAATATTATAAACTCACCATATATGTAATTTGAAATCTAACCTGTCATCTAATATATAAGTATTTAATTTTATCGACAATTAAGCTAGATAAATCGACTTGTTCTAGCAGGAGACAGTCAATCTGTCCAGCAGTGTATAATAATCAAATGATTAACCGATTCTGGCTGGGATTCTAACCCACGACTTTCTTTACTGATAAACAGTGATTTAAGTAGTGAGCTGTTTACAACTTTCTTTAATGAATCGTCTATTTTATGATAGTCTGAGTCCTTCAATGAGTAGTCTGAAATTCCATTTATACAAAATAGATTCAAGTGTATAAACTTTTGCTTACAATACATGTAACTGTTTTTCTGGAGAGGGGGGGGGGTGTCGATTAAATATTTACGAAATATTTCAATAAAATTCAAAATATGTGGTTTCGAATCGAATCCTACTTAGTCTACTTGTTAATATAAATAAACAAAAAAAGAGGTTGTAAATAAAAAGGGAGTTTGTCTCGACGTAGACGATATGCGCTCTTAGAACAGGTGGACTTGGCCCACTTTTGTACTTTTTCGTCGACCGATCGGACATTCTTCGGGTTTCGTCATTTCGACATTGTTGTGTGTCGAATGCAAAAAGCAAAAAGTTGCTTTCTTTCGAGATTTGCGGTTTTTTCTGATGATGGGAGGAGGGGCTGGTCTGTGTCGTCGCTTTCCTCGACGACGACCGCCACGCATCATTGAACGTCAAAACCATGCATTGACGTTTGACTCGACGGTACATCATCGAGAAATATCATCGGAACAATCCAATCGATTGTATTTTCATCATAATTTAGATACACAAAAACAAACCAGGCCCAAAAAACACGTCAAATTGACGGAAATCATATTCGGACGTAGAACTACATACTTTTGAGAGTACGTATTAAGGTCTGTTTATACTGGCACAACACAAACCAATAGCTGCACGTAAACGGAAATACGAAACATATTCTTTGGTACATTCTAATTCAAATGTTCAAATGCACGCGAACTAACGAAAGTGCACATGCACAAATTAATACTTTCGAAAAGGTCATATCTCGGTAATAATGTAGACCTGTAATTTAGTTATAGACCTGATGAAAATTTCAGGGTATATTATAAGTTAAAACTACCTGCCTACCTACATATAAAAAAACATAAAATTTAATTAATTTTCAATAGATGGAGCTATTGAAAATTAATAGATGAAATTGTGATAAAATTTGCTTATGCCCGACGGGTCGATTGCAAATATCTTATAGATGGAGCTAAGTGCTCGTGAAACTATTTTCCTAGAGGAAATATTGGTAGTACAAAATATATATACTGGTTTTTTCTTGATTCGTTATTATATTCGTACATTTTTTTAGCAGTTTTTTAACTGTGACACACATATGTATGTCGAATCGAAACAACTATTATAGTACGGCAAGCGTTATCGCACATACACATAATAACTCTATTAGCCAGCAGCATGGCTCGGTGGTTGGGCTTTTACTTAGCACCGAGAGGCGCCAGGTTCAATCCCGTGAGTTGACCTCAATTGAAAAGAATTTATTCTGAGTATATCTGCAATGCTGCTGGTCAGACTTGGATATTTGAGGTCGATCGTTTCCTATCAGAGTTTGCCAATTGATATGATTTCATTGTTGAAATGGTTCCACGATTAAATTGGCTAAAAACCTTCCTACCTACTATGTCATCATATTAGAAGGCGCATTCGGGTTTACATGTTAGGCCTTCCTAGTATATACATATGTATGTATGTATATAATAAATAAAATATGATGTATTTTTGCCTGTATACATTTTTTTTTCTCATTTCTCTCCATATTTTCGAAAATTGTGGCGCATTAGGGACTCCTGTAATGCACAATGGTCCAAACTTAAACTTAAATAAATAACTAAATACTTTTCGATAGTTTAGCTGAAATTTGAACGCGACGTTGAGCCAACGTACGCGAACAAATCAACACAGCATCGCACCAGTTTTCAGATTCGTTTTTGGCCGAGAGAAATTAGATAAAATGGCAGTACTCCCTTTTCCCACGTTTCAATCGGACCAAGTGACCATTGGTGACAAGACGCGACAATCATCGATCTCTCCCCTTGAAAAAAAATCAGTGCCATTATAAATACATACATATACACCATAGTGACACCATGTCGTTCGTCTGACTGACCACCCTTCGACTATGAGGTTATCAACTTGGTTGTTGGTGTTGGCGCAAGTGGCCAGTCATGCTTATGGAGGAGGAGGAGGCGGAAAAGGATCGAAGCAGTAAGAAGAAATACTAAAAAAATATGATACTATTATACATATGTATGTACATACATATATAATAATCGATTCGATTGGCCTAATGACACGAATACTGTACGTATGCGGTCTACCGTTACTTGATTTCATATCTGGTATGCATTATGTTATTCCCTTATGGATCTGTATGGTATGTTCTTATATATTATTCAAATTACATACATATATTTAAATGAGCAATTTATTATATTTGTCTGATTCTAATAACATTTAGGTTGAAACTTTTCTATACTGTGTCCCGACCCTATGCCCTAAAAATCAATATTATCTGATTCTAACCATTGCACTACAAAACGCTTAGATTTGTGCAATGACTTGTGTATGTAATCATGGTGATGAAAGTAATGTTGGACGTTGTAGAATATTCCTAAGTATGAGCTTTCATTTGTGCTGTTATTTGATTATCACTTTTTACTATATGTAAGGTAGTTTCCACAGAAACGATATTTTCTTCGACTTTGATATACACTTATGTAGTGTATTTATTTGGTCCATCGCTTCTGTAAACATATGTGATAGTATGTACAGACCCATGACAGGAAGTTCTTACCACTAGCGTAAAACTCGTTTTTTGTCGATTTTGTTAAATTTTAGAACAGGAAATGAAACAAAACTTTTTATTATACACACATAATATATTCATCAATAATATTTACAAAAAAAATATATTTAGTTGTCCCTTCCCTATTTGTTATAACAGCCCAAATTGATCTCTATGCATGACTGTATTGTTTTTTGATTTTTGAATTATTTTTCCATGTATCTATTATTTTTTCTTTTAAATTATCTAACGTAGTATTAGGGCTGTTATCAAAAATACTTTTTAATACCCCCAACAATTTTCAATCGGATTTAAATCCGGTGAATTACATGGCCATAACAAAATTCGAATATTTTTTGTGGTCAGGTAGTTGTTGATTGTTTTGGCCGTGTGACATCTTGCATAAAAATGTAATTGTGTGCATCCATCCCTTCTGATTCAAAATAAGGCAAAAATACGTTCAACAATTTTTTTTTGTATTGATCCTGCCCCAATGTACGGGTCCAGCCCCTTTTCCGCTAATAATGGACCACACCATACAGATGCATTATATTTTGTTGTTTGAATGGTGCATTCGTCGCTCAGCTTCTCGGAAGGTCGTCTTCTGATGTATTGGACAACATCTGTCATTGTCCTTAGAATTGTTTCGTCAGAGAAACAAACCTAAAAGAAATGAAAAATTAGTACATAGGAGGTTATCAAGTATTTTTAGTTGAATATTAATATTTAAACAATACCTTTTTCCAATCATCAACAGTCCATTGCTGATGTTCCTGAGCTTTTTTTTCATCGTTGGTGTCAATTTTGGCTTTTTTATGGGAGTTCGGCTCTTGACGTTAACTTCACGAAATCTACGTTGCATCGTCCTTGTGGAAATATCGATACCCTCTTGGTTCAGAATAGCTTGAATGCCTTTATTAGGCACCTTACGGTTCTCCAAAGCTATGGTGATGATTTTTCGATCCGTTCGCGGTGTGGTTTTTCGTTTTCTCCCACATTTGTCGTATAATGTAGCAGTTGGAGACATTCCCGATTGCACCAATTGTGCAATATGGGCTACCGTTGGGTGAGAAACATGAATTTTTTTTGCAATTTGTCTGTAACTATATGTCTTTTCACTAATAAGCGTTGCAATGGCCACTTTCACATATTCTGAAATGGTTTTTTTGGAGCCATTTCAAAAAAAAAGTTTTAGATATAAAAATCAAAAAATATATTAAAGCGAACGTAAAAACACAATAAATTATACACAATAATATTAATTTATAACTTATATTTAAAATATTTAAAAATAAATACATCTTAAGTCTATTTTTAAGTCAATAGTTGTTAATTTACGCAGCGTGTTAACAGGGCGAAAACTGACCGTGAACTGATTCTTTGTTTCTTTCATCCCGTTTCAAAATTTTCGGTTTTTTTCACCACCACATGTGGGTTGCTATTCAATCTATCTACCAGTGTTAAAATAAATACGTGTTTCCCACATGTTTGTCAAATTTGTCACAAGTTTCGCAAATTACCAAATTACCAATCGACCAGTTTTGACGTAAAACACAACATTTTGTATCAAAATTATTAAAAAATTATGTAAAAGGTAATTTTGGCCTCTTTGTATTTCATAAAATTCGTAAATTTGTTGGATATTTTTTTTGTTCAGATTAAAGGTAAAAGGTAAAGTACCCAAAAAACTTCTCAACCACTTTTGAACTCAAAATAATCACATTAACATGAATAAAATGATGATTTTCCGAAAAGACAGCTTCTTCCATACAAACATTCATTGCAAGCGCGTCGCACTTTGTATGGGGACTTTCGGGAGAAATGGTGACTTTGAATTCTTGTTCATCAGTCAAAACTTATCCTAATAGACCCAGATAAACAATAATTGGCTATAATTAAGCGTTTATTTTTTTAAATAACAAAAAAATTTAAACCAATCCAAAAAAAGTAGATAGGTATAAGCAAAAATCCCACTTTTGTCAAATTTTCGTCGAGACAATTGTTTTTTTCTTTTTTTATTTATTTAAAGTTTCCTTAAATTTATTAACGCAAATTTTCCACTGGGTCTATCGATGAAAATCTAAAATTTCCCTCCGGCCTAGTATATATGTATGTACATATGTATCTATCTACATACATATACATAGATTGTCATATTTGTGATTCAATGATTTGATAGATTAGAAGTGCTGTGGTCAATCTAATTTCATTAGGTTTTAAGCCACCCGGATTTCATAAATTAAATATGTATTAATCTTTGGTGGTAGTTGATTTTTCCTTTATTTTTTCATTGAGTTCAGGTGAATTAGTTCGATAGGAAGGTAGCAAGAGTCATTTGCTATCATTAAGAGAGTTTTGATTTTCAAATAGTACATTTTTTATATTGAAAACCTGGAATGTCTCCCGAAGTTTGATCCCGTAAGCTCAAATAGGTTGAATATGGCTTTGTATTTATATAACATATTTTGATCTCAATTGATAGTTTGGAATTGAAAATATTCAGAATAACTGGCGTTAGACCGTATACGATAACTATGTCATGATTATTAAATACTGTATATTATGCATGTACATATATAAATTATTGTAATGATCAATAAAAGCAAAAGCGATATTGCAAGCGTTCAGTCCCTTCAAAGAGCGAAAGTTTCACTTGGAAAGTAAATGTTTTAAATACATAATTAAATTACACATAATTGTAAAATTACTATTTTTAATTAAAAGCGTATGCCTATTTATATTTTCCATTTGTGTTTATGTGTGAGAATATGTACATATATTATGAACAACTTTCGATCTTTATTGCCTACATTATTACTATGAAAATTTCATTGTTTTATTTTTATTTGCGTATAATGTGCGTACGTATAATATTATATTTTGTGTTCAATTGAAGCGGATTTGTATTTATTAAAATTGTATTGGGAAAAGTCTTCGGAATTAAAAATGCTGAATGATGCTGATTTAGTGGGGCCAGATCTTGGGACTTCTCAATCATAAACATAGGCTTAAAGCTATAAATATTTATGTTAAGAAATATAGATTTTAGCAAAATTTAATCGTATTGACTTGCGTTGTGGTCGTTTTTTGACATGTTATTTGAGAATCGTAGGTTATTACAGAAATATGTAAGTTATTTAGTTTCTTTAGTTTAGTTTAGTTTTAAAAATTTATTCGCAGAGAAGTATCTCATTCATTTATCTCATTTATTGTAGTTAAAAACTCTGCGAGGAATATTTTGAAAGATGAATCTCTCCATATATTTTTTTAATCTTTTATAAATGATACTTGAAAATCGTAAAACTCTTTATTACAATAAAAAAATAAAACAACTTTTAAGATTACAAGATTACTCGACCGGTTGTATTGTGTTTTGGAAAAAGCTTTATCTAATGGCGGACAAGTTATTTAACTCTTTCCCGCGGATGACCGCTATAGACGTCATGCTAAAAATGCCAGTAGCGTAGGTGACGTGATTCACCATGTAAACGAATCTTGATTAGCTATTTAAATAAATCAGGTTTCGATTTGCGTATTTGGTCACTTGAATAAATATTTACTTCAAATAAACGATGACTTTGAGAAACCGCCACAACAGATAAATTGCCAAAGCCTTAAGAATAAATAAATCTGTATGTGAATGCCAACCTTAAGATATATCTAAGCAATTCCATTAATCCGTTGTAATAAATGTAAAATTCGTTCAAAGCATCACTTAAATTTTGTAAAACTAGTAAAAAGAAATCAAACTAAACTGAACGTAATTTGCGGTCGAAACATGTTACTGTACGAATGGTAGCAGAAAAGTACAAATTATTTCGTATTCACTTGTACGAATGTACCTTACTTATTATTTATTTTATTTTGTTATTATTAATATTAGCGATTACATATAATATCAGTTCAATTGTTAACGCTTATAATTGAGAAGTCTCAGGCTTAAACCAAAAAAATTGTAAACGTTTTTTCTCAAATATAATAAAACAGTTCGACCATATCTAGTACGAATTTTCCGATTGAATCAAATTATCATCCTACCCAGTTTTCATTATCTTCAGAAATTGGTAACTTTTCCCAAGCCATTTGATTTATTATATTCATATGTATGTATGTATTGCGTCAATTGCGACTGTCAATAGCATGTATTATATGTATGTAAGTAAGATTTTGCTCATTATATTTCGTTTCAGTGATGTATTGAAGATACACGTACCTGAGGTGATAAAGCATCAACACCACACTCATTACGTATTCCTGCACAAGTATCCTGCAAAGAAGCCCAAGGAGAAGAAGAAGGAGCACCATCATCACAAACACATTCACATACCAAACGTCGGCTACCACCACAAGCACTGGTACGGAGTGCACACAAGTCACAAATCAAGCCACGGCCATGGTCTTGGTAATGGTCATGGTCACGGACATCCAGTCGTGGTGAAGACGACGGTGAAGCATCATAAGCCTCATCCACCACCACCAACAGTTCACAAGATGATGCACCACACCCCAAAACATCACAAATCTCATCCACATATGCCCCATCACAAGCCGAAACCGAAGAAGGCCCCAGCAGCACACAAGCCTCATCATCCTCACCACGACGTGCATCACTTCAATCAAGAGGATGCTGCATATCACCCGGTGACTTCCAGCTACGAAGTGACCGAAGCCTACGAAGGCAACGACCCAGGACAGTACAACATCCCTGACGAATACGGCGAAGTCCCAGTTGAAGGGGATGAATACGGACACGAAGACGATTCCGGCTCCAACTCCTTCGGCGGATCCTTCTTCAGTTATCCTCCGA
Organism: Arctopsyche grandis; assembly: GCF_051622035.1. Classification (NCBI taxonomy): domain Eukaryota; kingdom Metazoa; phylum Arthropoda; class Insecta; order Trichoptera; family Hydropsychidae; genus Arctopsyche; species Arctopsyche grandis. The sequence continues at coordinate 12,622,175 of NC_135356.1, forward strand.
CCCAAAGTGGAGGACACCATGGCTACTACGACTCTGGACCGTCGTCTTACGACATATCTCCGTACCATCACGCCGAGGAGCCGAAGACCCACGAATTTGGAGATTCGCATCACGTCGACGACTATGGAAGTTACAGGCCTCAATTAGAAAGTGATTTTCAGTTACAGCACAACGGTTATTCAGACGTCGGTCATGTGGGTCATCAGTCTGATAACTTCGGCGAAAATGTGCCGGGGTATACCCAGCATCACAAGCACTTCTTGAATGAGATCAATCACGGAATACACAAGACTAGCTACGACGACTCCGTTTCCAAAGTGTCGACGTCCGAAGACGAAGAAGGTGACTCTGGTGGTTTCCATCACAATTTCGACTATGGTGGAAGACATGGTATTTAAATATATCTATTGCATACATATATAGTGTATAATGTAATTCGAAAGAATTAAAATTTCAATAGAAACCATTCGTAAAAATAAAATTGTACAAAATGTATGTATGGTATAAAAACATGGTTCAATTTTGAATTAATTTAATATTAATTTTTTTTACACACTCCAAAGATACGATTATAATATCGCCTTTATAATAATAACATAATATAAATCGCACGCTACTTCAAATTGTATTTTTTATACTTTTATAATTTTTTTACTGTTATTTTCATTAAAAATATATGTATATGTACAGACTGAAATAAAATATGTGTTTTAACTACGTGCACTTTGTTTCAAATATTATTTAATAGCTTCTATACACATGTGTGTATTTATAGTAAGAGATGATTGCATAAGTTCGGGCCTGTTTAGTGTTGAAAAATTCTTACCGCCATCTATGAAAATCAGACATGAACTTATGCAATTATCCAATATATGTACACATGTAGATAAAAGCAATAAAAAGCCATCTTATCTGAAATTATTCAAAACTCATATGCATTTTGTTAAAAGGATCAATTGCCTACTTTGATAATAAAACGTTGTTTTTCTAATGAAGTAATCATATTTTTGGGTAAACGCAACTTCGGAATATTTTAAAGTACAAAACGAAAATTGAAAGATGTAATGATATTTTAATAAGTTTGTTGATGACAAATAACACTGAGCAATAAAATAAATTACCGGGGCAGAGATTAATCAATCTTTATTAAGTTTGACCCATTGAATTTGAATATGATAACGAGTTTTGTTGGTTTGCTTTCGTTTATGAAATATGACTTTGGGTATTTAATTCAAAAACTAGTATGCTTTTAAAATATTTTAAAGCAACCAAAAACTACAATCAATAGAAAAAGCATTTGAGTATTGATTCCAATACTCGCCCAATACAAACATCTGAGTATTGATTCTAATACTCAACCAATACAAATATATGAGTATTGATTCCAATACTCGCCCAATACAAACATCTGAGTATTGATTCTAATACTCAACCAATACAAATATATGAGTATTGATTCCAATACTCGCCCAATACAAACATCTGAGTATTGATTCTAATACTCAACCAATACAAATATATGAGTATTGATTCCAATATTCACTTTTAGCACATCAATTAAAAATCGCAAAAGCCAATAAACGGTAAAAATTGCACACTTTTTTTGAATACATCATTGTCATATTTGAATTTAGTGAGTCAAACTTTAATTATTGATTAGCCTTCGGTCCGGTAACTAAAAACCGTGATTTTTTGTTGCTCAGTGTAATTATTCATATATGTATGTTAGTCCTATTAGGCAAAACCAAGTCAAGTTTTAATATTGAAAAATTTTATCGTTCGTATAGGTATATATGTACATTAACTGCATATATTAAGTGTTGTTATATAAACAGCTCGTTTACATGAAAACACTCGATTTATACACTTGATCTAGACAAAAAAGATTTTAATTGTAAGTTAAACATTAAAAGTAATTATTTTTATCAGAAAAAACATAATTTTATTCAAGTGGAATATTTAAAAAAAAATTTATACATATTTGAAATGTTGTTTACAATATATAAATAATACATGCGTATCATTAGCAATGCTTTCGCGCAAAAAACTAGCTAAAATATGTACAATACAATGTTGACGCACATAAAATAAAACGATGCATGCATTTTCTTGCCGTTTTTATATATATTATATGTATTTTTCTTGTGTAGTGTATGTATGTTTTAAATATATATTGAAAAAAATAGGTACAAATAAAACGATTCTTTTTATTTTTGGTAGTGTGTTTATATATATTTATGTACAACATATAAAATTAGCAACGACAACAATTCAAAATTATGTTTTCATATAACAATAATCAAAGAAAAAATGGCTGGCGAATTTTTAGCACATTATCAAGCGTACACATTGCGTGTTTCAAACGATGCGGCATATGTATAAAACAATATCACACAGAATGAGATAAGAAACGGGAAAAATGTGACGGTAAAAACCAACTCAAACAAACACATTCACAACATTACACAAAAACACAGAATGTTCTATATAACAATAATAATACAAAAAAAAAAAACAAGTATAACAAACAACAAACAACAAGGGAAGGCAACTAACGATTGTTGAACGAGTCGCGCTTCACACACACAGTTCACAAATAAAAAGCAAACAAAGCACTGGCGATATTGTGATGGGGTTTTCAGTTCTAACCCGCAAAGTCGTCACTATTTCTATGGTGCTATCAATGGTATCCTCCACCGATGTCTTCGTGCTCGGATCCCCCACTGAAGTGGGAGATGTCTCCTCCAGACGATGAGAAGGAGTGCTCGTGGCCAGATGAGCTGACACTGCTGCTGTACCCACCCCCTGTGTGGGATGAGAAACCACCAGCAGAGTGGTCATCGCCAGCAGAATCGGCTCCCCATCCTCCCCCATGGCCGAGACCCCCAGAAAATCCTCCTGAGAATCCACCGTCTCCATGGCCTCCGCCATGAGGCGCCCCATAAGTGTAACCTGGAAAAAAGATACATCGATGTTAACGAGTTCATCCATTAATGAATGTGCGAACGAAAATGACCCTAATCATCCTGAGCGATTATCTCGAAATCGTACACCGGGTTTAATTGTGTCAACCTTAATAGATCGCGAGGAAAAGTTATTATAATAAATGCCTGCGACAACAAAATTTTCACAGATTTTGTTTGGAAAGTGAAACTCATCAATTTTGCTTGAAAATATCTAAAACACAATTTTAGTATTGTAGATAAATAACCAATCCTGAAAAATTTGTTTTGGCATTTTCCGATATGAAAATTATAAAATCAAATATATACATATGTATATACATATATATATATATATATATAATAAATTCTTTGAATGATGAACATCTTGACTAATGTTTGCGTTTATCTCTTTCATCATACAATCGCAACTTTTAAAGTATTACCAAAATTTAACAACGATTTAGAATGTTCCTATTTTTTATACAATTATACTTAAAATTGTAATTTTTTTTGTACTAAAGTGTTTTACGAACGATCTATAATATATTTATAAACGCAATATAAAATATGATTATTTGCTTTCTACATGTTAAACTTTTATAGTACATACATAGATTGCAACTTAAAAAATAGTTAGGATACCTTCATATGATACGTTTATTAATTTGGACACCCACTTTAGATTAGTTTCAAAATTTCCAATCAAAAGAATTGTTGAAATTAAAAATAGAACTTTTTATTTAAAGTGCAATGTTTCTTCAATGTTAATTCAGGCAGGCTCATTGGGTATGAATTTGATTCGAAATTTAAGCATCAAATGGACTGAAACTGTGACTATTGATTTTTATTATTAGTTTGTTTGATATGTTTTATAAAGTCATTATATTATATTCTATGATGGGAAAAATAGTTATATAATGTGAATATGGATGTATTATTTGCAAGTAGTGTGACTCTATTTTTTTTGTAATATAATTTATGAATTTAAAAAAATCATGAACAAACATGTTTGTAATATGTGTGGCGAAAATTGTAATTGTTGTTCCCGCGTTAGGAAAATCGGAAAAGCGACACGTGTTTTACAATTAAAATTGGTCGGGCGTAGAAATCGAGCAGAAGAAGACTGTGTGAATGGAAATATCGGTTTTTCAAAGTGAAAAGTGAGATACTGATAGTAAAAGAAGTTGCATTTTCTTGGCTCGAAGAACAATCGTCGAACAAATGCTTTACATACGCGAACGTGTGAACGCTCTCCGTCGACAACTGCGTACAAGATCGTTTTTCACACAGAATAATAATATTTCAACAATTAATAGTATACATACGCAGTTATTGTAATCGACTTCCATTCAATCTCTCGTTCAAAATCGCGATCAAAGGCCACACACTGTTTTAATGTTGGGGAAAATTTTTCAGTTATTGCTCTGAACTGCTTTCGCACGACGCGCTCGTCGTTTTCCAACACTGCGCTAATTGTCTTCGTTCACGAAACGAAACGAAAATTTTCCCGACGACCCAATTTCAACGCAAGAAAGATACCAGCCATGAGATTCTAATGTCACAATGAGACATTAAACAAATAACCGAACGGATTCGGCGATACTAATGACGAAAAAATGAACTGAAACCCACAATCGAACGCAAAAGCACACGCTCTTTTTTCAATGGAAGAAACGTGTTTTAAAATTAATCAAACCGCTAATTAATTCTCACCACACAATGAACATCATTTTGTAGTATTGTATGAGAGTCTCAATAAAAAGAAGACAGTACCAGTTACCCATGTCAAAGCTACAAATGATATGAAATACATCAACATACATACATACATACATATGCAACGAGCAAATATTTTATTTGTTTCATATATTATATAAAATACTGCAGCTTATAAGATAAAATACTCGAAAAATAAGATTAAACCCCGAATCTCGGTAAAAACTGACATGACATGTTGACATGAAATACGTGTGATTCAAAAGTGATTCAAAATATGTGATTCAAAAGATGCCCCAGATTAGGTTGATGAAGATGAGCTTTAAACTGAGCGAATTTAAGTATTCCTTTAAATTTTATAATAAAATATTAAATCATTGCTATTTTTATATAATTTAAGCTATGTTTCTTTGAATAGTTTATAGATGAAATGTGAATAGCTTGACATGAAATACAAACAAGTGATTTTTCGAACTTTTTACAATCAAAAGATGAGTCATTTGGTTGCTGGAAAAAATAAGATGTAAGCTTAAAATCGAACATTGCTTTAAATTGTATATAAAACATTAAACCATTGAGATTTTTATATAATTTCAGACATGTTTCTTTGAATAGTTTATAGATGAAAGCTTGATTTGGTTTTTGATCCGATCCATTCATCTACAAAATACACATTTTTGTTGATGATAAAATAAGATTTTAACATAAAATTGAGCAAATTTAAATTAAATTAAAATTGTATAAAATAACATCATTATTTTAAGATGCTGCTATAATCCAAATGATTTTTTTTAGATGGTTTATAGATCAATTACGAATAGGTGATTCGCAGCCACCATACTCTTCCAACCAAACACTATGAATCGTCTCGACAGTTCTCTAAATAAATATGAAAAAAGACAGATAATTCTTTTCAATAATAGAATAGTTAAGTTAAAGAAAAAGAAAATAGTGGTTTGGATATTAAAATCTAATTCAAAGCTTTCAATACAGTCTACCGTGCATTGTCGAGATCCACTTCCATTCAAAGTGATATGATTCCATACAAAGCGAACGCGTTCGAAGAAAGTTAAATAATATAAAGTTCACTTTCCAATTTCGCTATCGCGTTTTGAATAAGGATTTATTATTTTCGCGGTAATGTCGCAATCTTTCACCGCAATCCGAACTCGTTATCATTAACCGTCAGAGAGAATCGCACGTAACATTGTCCATGTTAAAGTACACACGTACATAATCGATTATTAAATTACATCAACGTATACTTAATCGATCCCCTAATCGTTTATATATTATACATATAATATACCGTATATATAAATTGAGAGATATTAGACGGGATTGTCGGTGCATGAAGCATGTCAAGATGGCGCAAGATAGTTGCGTCACTTCCTATTCGATTCTTCGTTTTATTAACATTCTCTGCAATGTCGTCAATCAAATACAATAAAATAAAAACAAAACTCCTTTTACTTTTCATTTTCGGGAACTTTTTGCAAAAAAAAATATATAAGCGATCCATTCGCCTGACGGAACATTATATCACACACCTTTCACCTTTCACTCTCGTTATACATACATAGTTGCATTGCGGTCGCTCTGCGAAAGGATATTTTAGTTTCGGACTTTAATTATTTAATTATTTAAATTAAATGGAAATTTACACGATTCACACTATTTTTTCGACCGATGTCTTATAATTTTATTGCGTGTTTTTTTTTTTTAATTTTTATTATGTGAATATAAACTAAAACATGTCGTAAAACAACCCTCATATCTATTTCCAATAAAAAGGCGCTCAAAAAAAATCAAAGAAAAAATGTTTATAAATTATTTATGTTATTTAAATTAGAACTAGAATATTGGGCACAATGTGGCAATTATATTTTAATTGTCATTTTGTACGAGTCGTTGAATTTGTACTACAATTAAATTTATAATGATTTTTTTTTTTATATTATATTGTACTTGCAAGGTCTTTCTTCTTTTTTTTATACGTATTCAAAGTATACAAACAGCGAAATGAATAATTAGAACTGTATCTAATTAGTTTATATGTATATTTAGTAAATTTATGCCATTCTCAGTAAATTTATGCACAATTAAATTGACATTTGAAAGTGGGATGGATATCGCTGCTGAATTTACAGACTTTTTATTTTATTATTAAATGTAAATTCTCAAAAAACGTCAGTTTGAAAGTCGAATGCTTATTTTTGATGAAAAATATGATTTCACTGTTTTTCGCCTCATAGTATCGTATACTATTTTTTACTGTGGACTTTTCAAATCAGAAGTCAATTGAAAATCTTAAGAAAATTAGATGTCATTTCGATAATATCTATCGATTGTGTACTGTATTATTTACGTATTTATTTCATGTCGGATATGAAATAATAAATATGAATTTGTCTTCATTTTACAACATTGGATAGTAACTTCTACTATATATATATTTAAAAAAAATTTTGAATCGAATTTTAAACGTATAAAATATGTTTTACGAAACATATGTAAATACATCAACGAAACGATGATTTTAAAATTCAAATAAACTTTAATAATTTTTAACATTATAAATAGAAAACTATCAAATTCAAACTTACATTTTCTTCAGGTAATGATGAAGATTTCATTAATGATTTAAAAATTTTATATGTTGGGAATGATTCTCAAATTTAGCTTTGTTTTTCAGTCAATATAACGATTGTATGTACATATGTATGTAGGTAATTTGAATCAACTTTTGGACATTGTATTCGCAAATTTCCAATACTATGAATTTAGCTTAGTATAAATATAAAACGATGGTTTATATACATATGTTTGGTCAAAAGGGCTTTTAACGTCTCTAACGATCTATGTGTCTGAGATTTACGTATACAAATAGTCAGTATTCGACGATCATATCGAATATAACATAAACGGTGACTTTTGTATCGCGATCATGTAATATTGTATCTATTTGAATGAATGTATATATTTTTATATTATAATGTTTAGTATAATTACCGAGCACTTCATAGTAGTCATCTCCACCGTGTCCGCCGCCGCCACCACCGCCTCCACCACCACCATGACCTCCCTTATGGTGGATGTGTTTGTAGACAGTATGGGTGTGATGATGATGCTTCACCTTGTACGGAACGTGGATGATGATCTTCTTGTGTCCTCCACCACCGCCACCGCCACCAGCTTGAGAGAGGGCGACCATCCCCAACACGGCCAAAACTACCAACTGTCAACAGAAAAACAACGAAAACGTCAACGTGAACAATGTGTGTATGATATCGGAAAATACAAAGCGCGCAAATTATATAATGATGTTTGTTAATGTCGCGCTAAGTTGTCGCTGTGGTGGAAAAGAATAGCGCGCGAGTTTTCCGCGCTTTTCCCGCGGCTCACCGTGAATTGTGCGGCCATCTCGCTTCTCTGGGCTTTTCCTCGATGTGTTGTTTGTTGTTGTTGTTGTGAGCTGTTGTCAGTGTCTGATGTTAATCGGAGCAGTTTCGCCAGCTTTTATATGGCGTCTCGTTGCACATTCCCCTCGATGGAGACTCGAAGTAGGGGCTAGGGGCCGTCGTTCATCCTAGATGGCGGTGAAACTGCCAAAATCTGGTGCTGGTACGGAGAGATGTTGCGCAATGGTGGTCGTTGACTGGTTCCTTCCTTTCCTTTTCCGGTTGGTCAAGGCTCTGTGTTGCGGCTGTTGTGTGCTACTGAAATTTGTTCGTTTGTTCATTGGATTTTACATATACTATACTCTAGTATTTTTACAAGTTGGCAGATAAATTTTCATACACCGGGGAGACTCACCAGATGCAACTATTTATTCCACATCCAAAATTATGCCACAAATTTTAACAAAAATTCAACGATCCCCAGACTTCATAAAATGGGAAACGAATTTAGCCAATTTGATCCATTTAATATAAGTAAACAAAATTTTAAAAAATTGTTACATTATCATTTCTCTTATATGTACAAAGGCTAAATGCATTTTATTTTATTGTTTTCATTTCATTTATTTATTCACTTCGGGTATATTCATATTTTTTTTATTATTATATTAATATTGTAAAATTCTATTTCTATTTCTATTATTATATTAATATTTTAAATTTTCTATTATTATATTAATATTGTTTTTTAATAATGTTCTATTGTATTATGGTTTAATGGTCCTTGCGGCCGTATATGTATAAATAAATAAATAAATAAATACACACATAAATATATGACGATACACGTGGAATACTCGTATATTATAAATAAATCTAATAAAATAAATTTATATAAAATTGACGATTCTGTCGGTGGAGCAGGATTTTTTCGATCAATTTTTGACCCACTTATACTGATTCGATTGTATTTAAATTTTGCATGTATTAGCTTACAATACTCCATCAAAATTTTCTTTCAAAATCGTGTCTTTGAAGAGTGGTAAAAGCTAAGGTGGAAAATGGTATCTGTTTACTTGGTTACCATATCAATTAATCAACAGTCAGTACTTGCAATATATTGTGTGAATATGTCGTCTTTTTGGTTTTGTAATGGGATGAAAATGAAAAGAGTTCATCGAGATCATTTTACAGTAATCGCATCTGAGGTTAGTTTTTATACACATTTTTTGTTCGAAATTGCAGAGTTCGTTTTTAAAATAGTTATATAGTTATACAGAGTTTTTTCACAGTTATAAATAAAAGAGAAACAAAAGAAAAGAGAAAAATATTTGAAACAATTTTTTTTATTTAAATTGCGTATAACGTCTTTGTCTATCATTTGTAATAAACAATAGTATAATTTTTATATCATAAAATGCTTTTTATGTAGATTTGTGATCTATACGTAAAAAATATGGCTACGTATGAATGAAACTGCTTTTAAAAATCGATCAAATGTATTAAAAAAAAATACTAAAATTAAAATAATTAAAAAAAATAGTAAAAATAATTAAAAATTAATTTTACTTTTTTTATATTTTTTCGACCCCTTAAACACGAGTGCTCTTGATGAGAAAATTCAAGTATAATCGTTGTATCAATGTGATGAAAATAAAAAAAAATCACTAAGTTTAATAAATCGGAAGCGATATTTTTTCCTCTTAGAAAAGTCAAAAATGTTGTGACCACACGATTTTTTCAACACCCCTGAACGTATCAAGCTGAAAATTTATATTTGTATTCTTTTTGTACCAACTTAGAGTTGATAAGGTTTTGGTCAGAATTCGACAACCGGAAGTACATAGTAATTTTTTTTTAAAACAATATTTCATTATTTTATTCTGACCTTTAAAATTATTAATTTCGAACAAAATCTGACAACCGGAAGTAGAACGTTTGTGTTTTGTAAGTTTCCCTACATTTGCGCTCAATTTTTATCGAAAATGCTCTCATAGTCAGTATGTGTGAACGTGTATGTATGTTTAATTATCGAATTTTGTTTTGTAACCTTCTTATATTCCTCAAATACATAGATAAAGTCGTGGATTGGTCATATCCGAATTTTTTTCATTAAATTTGTATAATTTGAATGGGCGTTAATAAGAAATTTGTGACCAAAAATTCCTCTTTCCCTCCGCCAGCTATAATATCATGTACTGGCAAAGTCATCGGATGAATTTGTAATAATCAATATTTGATTCTTACAGTTAAACTCCTAATCGAGTTCGACATACCAGTTTGACTTATTTAGTTAAGCAAAAATGTGCTAACCTTCACGATTCATATTTTGACGACTACTACATACATATGTATTATCGCTAACCAATTGTTTAAAAATTATTTGTGTATACGTATGTGTTTTGGGTCTTTTTTTCAAGACTACACATGTATGTACATATGTATAATAAGCATACCGCCTCTTATACATATTTGAAATGTCTGAGAAATTAAACACTTCAAAATGTCCCCTTTCAAATTCGACTTTCACTAACTTCTTAGCATATTGCACAAAATAATGGATTATATATGTTACAGTCCAAGTGTTCACTTCGGTTCGTTCATGAACGAACCGAAGTTTGTTCATACACGAACTATTGGTTATATATAATAAGCATACATATGTACATTGGGGATGTTACAAATGATTGACAATACTCAAATTAATATACATATGTATAGTCTGTGCATGGAGAAACTAGTCCGCTTGTCAATTTTTTTTGTACACTATGACTGGCCAGATTGGTTCGTGTATGAACAAACTAGTATGCTCATGAACGACTGAGTTGTATGTTCATGAACGACTATTCAATGCCCGTTGATATTTTAAAGGGTGATTTCGGTGATGTGTATATACATATGTAATTATCATTAAACTAAATTGAGTTCGAATTTATTTAAAATGAATGCATCAAACGATTCGCATGATCCATTTCATTTCGAATTACACAATCAATTTTTTTCCGCACACACACATATTATATATGTATATGTATATATGTTCAATTAAACGACAAAGCCTCGTCAATGCGTATTTGTATGTACCTCTCTGCACGTAATTACATACATATGTATGTATGTATATGTTTAGTTACACTAGGTGGTTTTATTACTGAGAATGGATATTTGCTCGAGTATGTATATATGTATAATACGATAGGAGATATCCAGGGAATCTCTAATTTGCATACGAAAACTCGACTACCGCGTATTAAATTACGCAAAACACTTTCGATCTAATAAACATTACGTAAACTCTTATCGTTTATCTATCTATATAAGTAGATGTGCATATTGGAAACGAGTTCGTATTGTTAACCTTCTGAATCAGAGGTGCTTAACCAGTGGTACATTGGAGGAAAGATTTCAGATAGTCTGTATTCAGATCAAACTTCTCAATGCTAAGGGAAGTGCTTTTTATTAATATTCAATTGAAATTCTAAACAGTTTTGCAAAGCAGAACTTTTCAGAAGTTATTTCTATCTAGACGATGTGAAATTGATCTATGGATTTGCAAGACTTTCTTTCTGATATAAACTTTATTGAAGTTGCTGACCTAACCAATTCATTGATATTTAAAACAAAAAAACTTATTATGATTGGAGTTTGACTTAAAGAATATTTAAGAATTCAGGTGTCATAAAGTGAGCTATGGAAATTGTAATTATGTTTGCAACATATTATCATTCGTTGTTTTAAACATCTGCAACAATGAAAACAAAAGCTTGAAATCGATTAGATGTCCAAAACATGCGTGTTGCCTTGTCAAATATGTATCACACCATAGCTTAGGGTGAAAACACACCGAGTGGTATGGGACGTCACGTGTCCTTGGCTTCCCGTTGTGACCGTAAACATTTGGGACCGTTTTGGGCGTTTCCCAAACCGAATTCGGGTGTAGTTGCACGTGCAGAATGCATATGTTTGGGAGGTCGCACGTGTATGCATATCCATATGCAACCGACAAGTTTCTCCTACATTTCACCGTTATCGATCACTATCAAGCAAGAATAAAATTTCATCGAAAACTCACCAGGGGGTGATTTTTGGCACTTACAAATTATGTCATAATTGTTATGTCATGCATTTACAAACATTATTCTGGGAAGGGGTATATGACTTGTATCTCACTATCAAAATGGTCCATAGAACAAAAAATGCTAAGAACCCCTGTTCTGAATCGGCAACATCATCCAAATGTATACATATAATATATCGAATATAATATTGATATTTAAAATTGAATAGAGGAAGTGAATTTTTTTCGTGTGCGGATTTGACTTTCTTTTGCAGACTTCCGCGTGCTTTGGATAATCGGATCGAGGAAATTATCGAATTAAAAATTGCACACACGTCTTGAGACGTTTGAATTTTAGCGAAATCGAAATTTTTTTTTTTCAATATTTCGTATTCGGAATCTTTGACGTTAATCATCATTTCTATTCAGGAAATGGAAATTTTCACGTATGGGAGCGCTTGATAATTTTCAAAATATGCTATTGAACTTTAAATTGTATTAAGTATAATACACTAGTGGCTTGTGTGCACATACTTGGTAAAATATAGTAATTCAGATCAACGGAAGCCGTTTGATCGGCCGACATAAACAAAAGAATAAATTTAAAATATTAATTTTTTTTTCAAAAAAATTAATTAAATTTTAAATATTATAAATATGAACGAAGTGACATGCGCAAAGCCCACACTATGCCGCGTCTCTTTCCATGCTATACGATTCCAAGGGGAGAAAGAGAGACGGAGTATGGTGTTAACAGCTTACTTTGTACACACGCATGGGCGTGCGTGCGCACGCACGCATTAGACGATTACACTGTTCGACAAATGACGACTTTTTTTTGGTTCAGAAGCGAGATATGACTTTTCTTATAGATCTATGCCCAGTGAACACAAATCTGGTAATAAAAAAATGTTGATTGGCTCGAGAATCGGCGATATATGTATTTTTTAAATCGTGCGATTTTTCTATATCTTGGTGTTGTTCGGTCGATGTATCAAAATCTGTCATTTTCATGTTCAAAAATGAATATTGGAATATATTTTATCTTTCATTTGTAGTACTGTTCAGTTTTCAAATTTCTCGTTAGTAGTCGTCCAGTTCAAATCAAAAGTCAAAAGTACGTATTTACACTTGGGATTTTTCCCACTGTTAATACGTTTTTATATTGAGTATTTTCTATTGAAACATGTTTATTGGGATAATGTTCTGTCCAAAATATTTTTTGTTTTCGTTTAAAAGGGTTATTTGGGAGTGTGCTGAATTTTAAATCGGTAAAATTTGGAGCTAAAAGCTCTTACTAGTATTTACACGAATCTGAATTGAATTAATAGGGATAATATATTAAATTGTCTTTATATGAGAATTAAGTAAAATTCCACTTAGAAAAATCATATTTCGACTATTCTTTTATTTTATCGAAGTAAGCCGGTTATCAACAGAATTTTTGTTATTAATCCACAAGAAAAGTCGAAATATGATTTTTCCAAGTATGTACATACATACATACATACATACATGTACATAGGTATTTCATATTTTTCCAAATCAATCCGTTTCCCAAAAACAAATATTATTATATAAATATAAATTTACGTACAATGTATTCATTTTAAAGTAACATTTAAATATTTTGTTACATAATTTATATTTCATATTTCTGAAAAAATCGTTTTGTGATATTACTATATTATATTTTCAACGTAATTATTTTTAACTGTCAAATACAATATTACATTTTATTTTTTATCTAATTTTATTTTTTGCTTTTAAATTAAATATTATATCTATTACTTGACGAAAAAAGAAATCAAAGTTTTCAATTGCACATTATTTTTTCAAATAAACCGAAAATATCTTTTTTTGAAAATTTTTAGTTATTTTATATACACATTTCAGAAAAAAAAAATTCTATTTTTCTTATTCACAAGAATTGTAAATTCTGAAAAAAATATTATATATAATTCTTTGACAAATTAGTGGTTATTTGAGGAGCATTTCATTCAATGTTTTTGTGGAGCGGTCCGTTTTGAGTCCTGGGAAATATGATCACCCTTACATTTTATATTATTTTACATATATTTAAAGTAAATTTTATATGAAAATGTAGTTTTGTTTGATGGAACCATCCCGCGTGAGTTTTGTCCGTGACCATATTTATTCATAACTTTGTATTTTTTTGTAAAAATTGCATTTGTTCACTATTTCATTCAGAGTTTGCTTCAGTGCTATAAAAAATCACATGGGTTGCTTCCATTTGACAAAACTATTATATGTATATTATTTTAGTATATATTTCATTTATATTTTTCTAGTCTATTGATGAATTAAAAAAAAAACGATTTCGATCGATCGACATAACGACATTAGTTTTTATAGACCATTTTCTCATTTAACAAGACATTTTAATTTTTCTTTTATTACAAAAAACGTATAGAACGAGCGTTCCAGCCATAAAAATGTATGGGAATTGGATTCGAGAATTCCAAACGAAATAATTATTTTTTTTAATTTAAACGCGTGCATTTATTCAAATACGATTAAAAAATGGTGGGCAAAAACCACGCTTGGCCGCTCTTGAATACGTGCGATAAAATCCGAAATCATATTATATCATACGTACGGCTAAGAAAATATTTGAACGAATAAATGGAACTTTCCCTGTACACATATAATTTTGACTGTCATCTATCTGTTATTTACGCACATATTTATTTAATGCAAACTACTCGATTTCGAGCGTCGCTGCCTCACCGTGACAAATATTATATTTCAATGTCTGCCGTATGGCGAAGTGTTGTCAGATTGGGAATTTTTCTGGAGACAGTGATTCAGTGCTTCCAAATACAATCAGTATGATCTGATGGCTAAAAGATTTTGGTATGACATCACCATTAGCGGTTTTGACCTTCGGGATTCAAGATCGAATTTTACATGGGAGCTTAACTTTTGAAACGATCTAATCGTTTTCGAGTTGACCGATTTAAATCGTGTCCCAAGAGTGTTTTTATAAGAATCTTCGTGTTTTTATAAAATCTTAAAAAATGGCCAAATAGGCCACCCAGGTATTTCTATTTGAAATTGAATATGCAGATCGTTCTGGCTTTGGTAAACTCAACTTAAATTTAAACTCATAACCAAAGCCAGGACGATGAGAATTTTCAGCTTCTATTCATATGTAGTGCAAAACACTATTCAATTATTTTGATATCCATTGCAAGGTGATATTAGTTTGAAGAAAATATTGGATTGGAATTAGTCTTCTTTAGTCTTCTGATTTCTTCCAATAAGAATATTTTAAGGATTTGATATATGGATGACCTCGTTGGACAGTCCGAGAAAAACATTTCTCAAGATCGTTGAAAATTACGTAGGTTAAAATGTTTTATGTAAATTGCAATCATACGTCCCGACTTAAAATCAATTTTTATCGGCTTTAGTAATTACGACTAGATTGTTTTTGAGTTGACTGATTTAAATCGTGTCCAAATAGTTTTCTACTATCTGAAGAGTGTTTTTGTGAAGATCTTAAAAGTAAAGTTTCAACAAATGAAACAACTAGTAGCATATTGATTACACTGAGAAACAAAAAAAAGTTTGACCCACTGAATTCGAATATGATAATGATTTTTGTCTGTCAATTTTTACAGTTTTTTTGTCTTTTGCGGTCTTTAACTCAAAATCTAGTATTGCTGTGCTCAAAGTGAGTATTGGAATCAATAGTCAGACATGTTTTCTATTGTTTTGATTTTTTATTCTTTTAAAATACTTACAATTAATTGTCTAGCAAATTTTAAAAGTCAATCTGTTTTTTTTTACGGAATTTTTCTCCGTGCTATTTCGCGTTTATTTGGCCAGTTTTTTATTTCATCACGTTTATAAGGATTGGTTTTTTTATCTCAATATTTTTTTTTTATCTAAACGTACTAACTCGAGCGGTAATTGCGATAGAAAGACTTTCGTTGTGTACACATTTGTCCTGGTCCATCAGAGTGCGACAAGTGTTAATGTCGATTGGATCGCTCTTCGCGATATTTTAAGTTATTTGAAATTTTGTATCTATTCCAACCTTTGAAAAAATTTTGAAATAATCTGAGCCCAGTTTCCTTCACTCGATTCCCGTGTTTTCGGAATTTTTCAATAAAAAAATGCATTTCATTTGAAAAAACCAAAAAAGAAAAAAAAATCATAAACGGAGACAATGCGATAAAACCACTACTCTCAAAACATTGATTTGCGTAAAAAGGAAATTTTTTTATTTTTTTTAAATAATAAGGAAGAGAAAGAAGGGTAAAACAATAGATGAAATCTTGATAAGATGCAATACTGGTAGTCACTTTTGTCCCCGGCTGTATGTGAGTAGAATCTGAGAATTCTCATAACTATAGCCAGAACGATCTGCAGACTCATTTTCAGATAGAAATTTCTGGGTGGCTATTTGGACGATTCAATTACGGAATTGTGGAGATTAGTGGTTGGATAGTGAACGGTTCGGTCGAGTGCCAATTTTCGACCGCGAAACGGCCGCAAACTTACAAATTTGAAAGAAATTAATTAAAATGTTAATAACTACGATAATTACGATACTTGCTAGGAAAATAACACTTTAAATTAGTGAACGTCGCTTTTATTTATCACATGCTTTACTACACTTTCTTCGTTTTTGTTTCGGACGTTGATTCCACGTAAGATTCAGTGCGTAAATTTACATAAAACGTATGCGAATTTTATGAAAAAATGGAACGATCGCATTGCGATCAAAATACAGTCAATGCATCCACTGTACATATACAAATAAATTTAGATTAAATTTCAATTTCAATTTAGAACTACGAATCTTGAATACTATCTCAACGCACTCTAGCTTATATCGTAGAATGTATTTAGAAGGACCCAGAGTCCGGGATAGAAGGACAAAATACCCATACAAAAACGCTTGGGTAAATATGTTTGTTAGTTGTAGGATTTGTCTGCTTTACAAATCTACAGTTTAAATTTAAAACTATCAAATGTAATGTGCCATCTCGTATATAATACTACACATAACTTATATATATATACATATATAAGACAACATACGAGTCTTGGAAGAGCTCCATGCAAAAAAAATTCCACAATGCAAATCTACGGTTTTCAATTCAGGACGGGTGAATTTAGTATACTTTATAACGATATTCTAACTTAGATCGTATACCAGCATTATGGTTAGCATGTATTGCTTTTAATTGTGTGGTCACGGATTCTATTCCGTATGCTGCTGGCCAGACCTTGGATATGTGGCTCCAAGGTCGATCGTTTCCTATCAAAGTTTGCCATTTTGTCTGATTTCATTGAAATGGTTCCAAAAAATTAACAACCCTGTCCCATCCCTTTAGTAAAAATTCGAGTTATTCAGAATCTCAATTTTCACTGATTAGAAAATGCTGCAAAAATTTGTCCATATACATACGTCTCATATTTGATTAAATAAATAAAATACGACTTTTTAATTAGTCTGTCTTTTGAAGGCTTTCTTTGCAACAATCATCTGACTGGGAAATACGGTATATACCTACATATATAATCTGCAATTCTTAATTTAGAACCAGCAAATTTGGTATACCATCTTATATACTCCAACTGTCCGATATTCAATTACATGCTTTTCAAATATAAAAACCACTAAATTTGATCTTATATTTTACGTTACCTTAACTAGGATCGTAGACGGGTTTTTGAAAGGGTCAGAATCGTTTGAGCGACACGACGCTGGACACTTCGACTGGTTCCTACACATGTGCTAAAACTGAACTCTTAAATAATACATATGTATACGAATTGGTTTTGACCGATTCGGCATCATCGCATTGTGTATATCGTTCGGAATTTCATCACTGGCGTGAAAAGAAAGGTTGAAAAAAAAAATCATCATCCGCTGCCATTTTGACATTGCGCAAGGTCACAGTCCAGTGAGAGTATCACGAGTGCAACTCCTGGCTTTGTATACATAATATGATATAACATCGAAGTTCTGGGAGACTCCTTTCACCACTGACAATAAATGGTAAACTCGAGCACGTACCCACACAAACACTCACCTGTGCAAGTGCAAAACTCTCTTCCGAGACTACTTTACTTTCCAAAGTAATTTCGGGTGTGTCGGCGATGCTTTTACCTGCCACCATGAGATCTCTCACGTCGAAAAAGAACCATCTCATAAATTAATATAATGCATGCATAATGATGGTAATGCTCATCGCACGCTAATTAACGTGCTGAGCGTAACACTCTCGGATTCGAATCAACGAGCCATTATTACCAGGGCTTGACAAATTATGCCCGAGGTGTTATTATTCACTGGACTTATACATCCATGTCAGTTCAGTCACAAAATTCCCTTTGGAAGGGGAGGGGGTTCACCTGAAAGGCGCAAAAGGCTTTCGATCTCTTGATACAGAACGATCAGTGTAGTTGAATACTCACATTACAATGCATGCTATAATGTTTAGGTCTGTGATGATTCTCTTTGACATGCATAGTGCTGTGGTCTATTTGTGACATTCAAATTTCGACGAGGAACTATTTATGTACACCTCTGAAATACATATTATTTCAGAGGTCGCCAGGTGGACTATTTTTAGGCGTAGTTCATTTTTCCAGTAGCTCGCTCGCTATTTCCAGTAGCTTATTTTTTTCTATAGATGCAGTTGAGAGGTTTTCATTACAAAATATAATATAATAATTCAATAAAAATAAAATGTGTTGTATTAAAATAAATCGATAACAACGTAAAAATTTACGTGTTAAATATTTTAGATAAGATCCGTCGTTTCCTTTTTCTCTCTCTTTGTCGGGAATGTTTACACCTACTTTTGTACTTAGACTAGTACTTACATATGTACACGTACATATGTACATCCATCCGTAATAAACATTATTTCATGTTTTAAACTATTCAGCTCCTTTGAGAGTATCGTTTTTAAATAAAATTAACATCCTGCTGGCAGCTGAATAATGTTTTCCTAGGAGAAAAAAGTATTTAGTTAACAGTAATTTCATACAAAAAATGGAATCAATGAACGGGCATATTAGATACTAATATACCAAAGAATTCATTGCAGTTATTTCTTTTCAAAAGATGCGAGAACAATATCAATTTCTTGACTGGTATTCGTCTTTAGTCGAAAAAAAGAAGATTTACGCCCAAAATGCGTATTCACTACGCCGAAAAACACGTGGCCACCTCTGATGTACTTATTATATGCATATCATTAATAAGTGAGGCACAAATATCTATCTTTTTCATAGGATTTTTTACTATTATGCTTTTTGTTGTTCTAATAGCTACTGATCTAGTGATCATTGTCTATTTTCCAAATTATTTTTCTTGTTAGAATTGTAGCGCCTGGTTATCTGTAGACATACGCAAAAACAAAATAACACTCGTTGAGTGGTTTGTTTATTTGGTTTATTCGGCGGAGCGCCACAATGATCTAAGCGTTCATTAAGCGTCACATGTATGCACAAGATGACAAGTCAACCTTTCTTCAATTCAAGCATGCCAACCTAACCATTCATATATGAGTTATTCTAGGTTAGAAAAATAAATTCTACACTATTTATAGTATTATCTCATTTTAATGTTAATGTATACGTGACCATACGTCCCATATTTGACGTGTTTTGTGTTTGTCCCGTATTTTTCCGTAAAATTGTTTGATTTGTCCTGTTTTGTCCGTCCATTGATGCACAGAAGAATTTTATTAAACATGCATATGTTTCCATATTTGTTTCCCGAAAAAACATATTATTATATATGTAAATATGCATTTACATACATAGATATTCATATTGAAGTATGTAACATTTAAATATTTTTTGACATAATTAAACATGTTTGACATGTTTCTGAAGAAAAAAAACTGCTTTGTGCTATTATTTTCATCATCATACTTAGTTTTAAATAGCTGTAAAATACAGTATTGTAATATATTCAATTTCGTATCTCGTTTAATTTTCTTCTTTTAAAGAAATGTACATATGCTTTGATAAAAATTATACTAATTAATAAAAGAAGACATAATTTTTTCAATAAAAAGGAAAGCGAGAATATTTATTTGGAATAATTTTAGTTATTTTTACATGTTTCAGCAAAAAAATCAACCTGCAACGCATGAACTTCAAATATTATTTTTTACATCTTGTTAATATTTTCCTTATACACACAAAATTTACATTCTGAAAAAAATATATAATTCCTTGAAAATAAAATTGGTATTTGAAAAAATTATAAAAATTTTGAACTTTTTTATATAGGGGGGTCATGGGTTTTTTGCGGATCGTCCCGTTTTGGAGTCCTTGGAAATATGGTCACTCTATGTATATATAAGATATAGTAATAAAAGAGCTCAAAAAATTTGCAATTGCGTAGCAATAATGTTTATCTTTCGTTTCCTCAGATGAACTCAATCTGGTAATGTACGAAACTTAAACGAATAGTCTTCTATTATAGAATATAAGTTTTTAACCAATTCCGCGAATTAATATTAAGAATTCAATATTCAACATCATAGAACTAAGAGTGAATTCTGAATTCCGAAATTCGAAAATTTTCGGAACTCAGATTTCTATTCTGAAAATTCTGAATCCATTTATTTAAAACAACTTTTACTTCGCACAAGTTGGGTATGACATATTTCAATATATCCGATTTCCATCAATTAACCCGCTTTGTACAAAAAGTGGCGAAGACCATCGACCGTCGTACATTCATTTGTATGTATGTATATACATACATATTGTACATATGTATGTTCGTATAATATGTACATATGTAGTATTGTGTAAATTTGCAAAACTTTCCGGACGAATCTTGAAAATAAAAACTGCATGTGAAGACGAAATGAGTCGGCAGATGGAAGTTGAATGTCCAGTTTTTTATTTCTTATTCATTTCATTGCATACATATATATGTATGTACATACATACATATATACGAGAACATATACACGGCGTAACAATCTCGTTCGTAATCTGATGAGATCGGCGCAGTATAAATGCGTTCGCATTACGACATCCGGAAGGAGGAAGTCCGTCCATTCTGCAAATTATCCCGTCTATGATGTCGGCATTGTTGCACCATGGAACTATAAATCAATTTGTGGATGGACCAAAGCGTGACCGTAGATTCGTCCGATGGATGAAAAATGAAATGTCGGAACATTCTCTTTAATTATTATCATTACTTACTTCTATTTGAAAAGATGCACGGACATTCTAACGTTTAATTAAATCGGCTTAGTGCCATCCGCAAGCTTCCGAGTGTATCCATAGTCTTTTAAGAGGTGATAAGTCTGAAAAATTATGCTAAATATGTCCAATAGTACTTACATATGTAGGTCATAGAATCAAATGATTCTTTGTAGCAATAATAGCACCGAGCAACAAAAAATCGCGTTTTTTACTTACCGGAACGGAGACTAATCAATTTTTAGTAAGTTTGATCCACTGAATTCTAAAACGATAATAATTTTTATTGCCTTGCTCTCGTTAAGAGATATATCTAAGCGTTTAAAAAATGTGCAATTTTTACAGATTTTTGGCCTATGCAGTCATTAACTTAAAATCTAGTATTGCTGTGCCAAATTGGGGTATTGGAATCTATAGTCAAATGTTTTCTATTGTTTGTTCCTTTTATTGCTTTAAAATGCGTTTAATTAATTATCTAGCGAATTTTAAAAGTCAACTAGTAAGTTTTGATAAAAAAATTAACATAAAAAACAAATCCTTATAAACGTGGTAATGTGAAAAATTAGTGAAATTAGCATAAAATAATACGAAAAAAAAGTCTAAGGAAAAGAACTCTTTTTTTGCTCTCTTACTTTGTAGGACCGTTCTCTGATTATGAGCTAACTTCGCACATATGTATGTATTACCACGTTTATAAGGGTTGGTTTTCAATCTCAATATATTTATCTGAAAGTACTAAATTGAACGGTGATTGATTTTAAATTATAATATGAATTGCTCAAGGCGGGGCTACTCATCGTTCAAAAGTGCGCGTGGGCGTATGAGATGGAGTGATGCGCTCTCCATTCCTTATCTTGCTCTTGCAGCATCACATACAGATTTAAAATCATTTACCGCTCGAGCTAGTACGAGTTGGTAAAAATATTAGCATAAAAAACCAATCCTCATTTTATTTTATTTACTTTTTATTTTTTTACATAGATGTAATATATACCAAGAAGGCCTAACAGGTAGATGCCAATGCGCCTTCCTAGACATTTAATTACAACCATTGCAGCATTTTTATTGCATAAATCGCTGTATTTTGAGAGGCTGAAGAACACAAAATTAACAATTAATGAATTAATTAATCCATTGAGACATATATAGATTTAGACTTGTACATATTGTACTTGTACATTTTTTACAAATTGTACAAAGATCAAATTTAGATATTTGTGATATAGCGGGTAGGATAATTTTTGCCAATTTTTTGAAACGGTTTCAATGAAAATCAGATAAAATGGCAAACTCTGATAAGAAATGACTTGGAGTCACAAATATTCAAATTATAATTGTGGTAAAGTAAAAAAATAGCGAAATTAGCTAATTATATAACGGAAAAAAAATGTCAAAGAAAAATTATATTTTTGACTTTTAAAATTTATTAAATAATTAATTGAAAGTATTTTAAAGCAATAAAAAATCGCAATCTATAGAAAATCATATGACTATTGATTCCAATACTCAATTTTGGCAAATAAATGCTAGATTTTAAATTATTGACTGCAAATGCCAAAAATCTGTAAAAATTGCCTATTATTTTTAATCACTCATATCTCTTAAACGGGAGCAAGCCAACAAAAATCATTGTCATGTTCGAATTCAGTGAGTCAAACTAAGTAAAGGTTGGTTAAGCTTCATTCCGGTATTTTTTTTTTTTTGTTGCTCGTTGATAAGTAAATTGATTCAAATTTCAATAATAAATATGTATATAGTTTCATCTATCTTTGAGGTTTGTAATTACCTTCAATGAAAAAGTGTCACGAACATATGTATATATTGTAAGAATATGTATAAATCTTATGTACAAATGTACATATTTTACTGGCTGTGTGCATTCAAATACGTTTCCTGTAATACGTGCAATATAAAAAGTGTATTTTCTCATGTCGCAATGAAAACAATAGCCGTAATAGTCCTTAAATGTAGGTACGTAATGAGAGGAGAAAAAAAGTATCAATCGTATTGACAAACGTATATTTTTACGGTTGTTAGACGTATTAACAAACTTTTCCACGTTTTCTTTTCTGCAAAATGGACAAAACATGCGGAAGGAAATTTCATCACATTTTCTTTTGTCGTCCAAACGATTTTCAGATGGTGGATAAATGTCGGACACAAAACTTTGCCCAATTCGATTTCTGTCGCAAAACGCCCAACTGTCCATTGGAAAGGTAATTTTTACCTAATGTTTGAAATAGAAAACAATATCGCTGTTTTTTTATTTCATTTTTCGGCCAATTCAATTTGTGAGTAAACGGTTGCTTAACGGCTTATCACGGCAATTAGATCAAATCTAAATTACATAAAACAACATTTTGGGTATAGTTTGGTGAAGGGCCTTTCTCAATCATGTAATATGTGTGTACATATGTACGTATGTAAATACATACATGTAGTTTGAAGTACACAGGGCTGTGGAGTCACTTCAACTCAGATTGCTTGTGGCTTTAGAAACATCGACTTTTCTTGCCAAGGTATGAAATTGTTACTAATTAAATTAAGTTTTTATTAGTTAATTTAAAAAAAACACTTAAAACTGACATGTAACTGAATTTCATACACAAACAAATCAATTTATTAAAAAAAAATGAGAATAAAAAAGTATGGGACAGGAAACAATCGGCTTTGGCCACAACACATCGAAATACGTGCAATTTAACGATATTAATTATGATGTAATATAAACAGTAGTCGGATTTGGTTCAATTTTTACTAATTATTACGATTCCGACTCAATTTGATATGCTATTGCTTCGCGACTACGACTCCGACTCCAACTCCACAACCCTGATTTGAACGCAAATTTTATAGTGAAGCGAATCTGATTAAGCACATTAAAAATTAATTATATTCGATATATATTATATGTATTTTGAAAAAATAATTGATGTTTGATTCAAGGTAAGTACAACTGTATATTTAAGTCTGATCTAAAGTTTGATAACGTTGTATTTGATTTCTTTAATATTTCAATTTGTTTGGATACATTACAGTACATTATCTATCGAGTGATAAATCCGATTCGTAAACATACTCATTTCATGAATATATAAAAAAAAAGTTTAGTTCATAATCAGTAAAACCTGTTGCCTTTTTCATGAGAAGTGTTAAGTGTGTGAAAATTCATGAAATATACAGGATTTCGTTGCTTAGTTCATGAACTAAGCAAAAGTAGTGAAGTCTTCTTTTTTTTGGAACTAAGCCAAATTATATTTCACTATTTAAACACTCAGTTTACATTGTCGAAAAGTCTTACATGCTAATATAGCGACCTACACTATGAAATAACACATTATATTAAGTTAAATAATTAAATAGCATTTTAAGTGGCGAGTGCACGCGTACTAACTAAAATGCGCATGCGCATATGAATAATTTCGGAAACGTCATATTGTGACAATATTGACTCGACGATACGACAGTAGCAATATTGTGATCTGTAATGTACATATGTACATATATGTATGTGAGTCAATTTTACCTTGCACTCGGTCAAAACTCTTCTGAACATGTGCTGCTGTATAGTATTTTATTTTTATTATATTTTTCAGTTCTGGGCTGTTGCAGTGGCGTAATTACTAGTCACCGGACCCAGAAGGTGCCGCGTATTGTTCAAAGGTTGTAAATGCATTGTTAAAGGTTTGCCGAACCTTTTTTACAAAGGATTTACTACAATGGAACATTGGATAGCACTGTGACTATCCTACCTCTAGTAATTACTATGTAGCGACTTAGCGAGGGTAAGCAATGCTTACGGGCCCAAGGAGATAGAGGGCCATAAATCAACAAAATAACTGTTCAAATTAAGACACGTTTTGCGGGAATGCAGGTAGTGAAAAACTATTTTGGTTTTCTTGAACCTAGGAAAATTATTAATATGCCGGAAACAGATGTTCCAGACTATTATTTGATTCTCAAAAAAAATATATCCAGAAGTTTTCTCAGATCAATTTGAATCTCAATTTGGTTCTCAATAAAGAAAGATCTTTCTGAAACAATGACCATAAGGCAATTTTCAGAATTACTATTACCAAATACAGTTGTTTGGAGAGTGATTTTTCAAAAGTATATGTACATACATATATACCGCATTCATGTTATTTTTTACTCTTCCGGTAACTGTGGCTAGTGTAGAAAGAAAATTCAATAAATTAAAAATAATTAAAGATCAAAATAACGGTCAAACCGGACTCAATGAACTATCTTTATTTGAGCAAAAAATCATCGAAACCCCCCCCCCCCCCTTCTAATTTTTAAATCTAAATACCAAATTTTTGGTTTCGCAACGCAGTTTTAATAATTATTGTTAATATGTAGGTACATAATATAATTTTCTTAATTTAACTCACCTATTTTAAAATTTCTTATTTCCAGCTTTACTGTTTGCAAAATCATGAATAATTCATGATTTGCAAACAGTAAACTAATTATTAGTTGTTTGTGGTCCATTTTGGCTGCTTCTTTGTGCTCATTTCAGTCAAAATGGATCCCAAACAACTAAATCATGATTTTGCAAATAATAAGGCTCGAAAGAAGAAATTTTAAAATGGATGAGTTAAATTAAGAAAATTATATTTATGTTAATACTGCGTTGCAAAATCAAAAATTTGGTAATTCGATTTAAAAATTCAAGGGGGGGGGGGTTCTTGATGATTTTTGGTTACGGGCCCAAAATTCCTAGTTACGCCACCGTGCTGTTGCTTTTCAGTGCTGGATAGAAGGAATAGAATATATTAAATAGTATGACCTTTAGGTGTGACATATGTATGTACAATAAATTGCATTTTTGGCCGTAGAAAGATTTTGATATAAAATTAATTTATGTTTTTTTATGAAATTCAACTTTCATTTTAAAAACAAATCAAATAATATTCAATTGTATTAGCATTTAATACGCTCCTAACGCATGCCTCAAATATTACAATAAAAGATTGTGCTAACAAGTAAAAACTTTCACAGTCATTATAAACCAAAAAGTATTAAGTACCTACTTCGCTATTACAACGATTGCATAAACATCTTAATAACGTCCGGATACGATTTTTTCAAATTAAAAAACAAGAAGTCCGTTGAACGCTCAAACCATAATAAATCTAATTTATGTATGTCGCACAATACATAATGTAATAATTGTAACATGTGTGTGTATGTACATACATACTCACATCGTTACGTTGCTATGTATAGAATTTGGCCGAGTTTTAAACTTTTTTTAACGACTTGATACCTACATATACATATGTAAGTGTACATATATGCATGTTTATATTGAGCTTCATAATAAACAGGTGTGTCACCGTAACAGGTTACGTTCGACTCTCTTATTTCCTCTTACTATGTTGTTTATGTATTTATTTCGCATTGTCATTAACCGGAATGGGCGAAACGCGAGTAAATTTGTCAAAAGAAGAAAATCATGAAAAAAAATTGAATTCTTGTATCGGTGTTGTTGCGTGTGCCGTTTGTGAAATGTGTGTGACATCAAAATAGAAGTAAAAATTTAGTTAATTCTATGGAAGCACTCCAGCGTAAAGGAAAGGTTATATATGTATGTATGTGTATAATACTGTACAACTATTATAAATTATGAAATGTACAGCATGTCTCAAGAATGAGTTGTGATATTGAATACTGAAATTATGTTTGTTACATTCAATTTAGGCGTTCAAGATATTGAAATCCCAACTGTGAACTATTGTTGTTCTTTCACGATTCACTTATGCTTTAGTGTTAAGTAAAACCAATCTGAATTGAAAATACCTATAACACTGAGCAACACAAAAATTACCGGGGCAGAAACTTGTCAATCTTTACTATAGGTAAGTTTGACCCACTAAACTCAAATGTTTGTGGGTTAAAATGATTTTTGTTATTTTCCTTTCGTTTATGACATATGAGTGCTTAAAAATGCGTAATTTTACAGATTTTTGCAGTCAAAAAAATTTTTTACGCAAAATTTAGTATTGTTGTGCCAAAAGTGAGTATTGGAATCAATAGTCGGATGTTTTTTCTATTGATTGTGACTCTTATTGATTTAAAATGCTTATAATTAATTATCTAGGCGAATTTTAAAAGTCTAAATTTACTTTTTCTTACGGATTTTTTCCGTAATATTATGAGCTAATTTTTCGTTCGATTTAGCATGTTCAGATAAAATAAAAGTATATTCAGACAACTTATCAATCTTTACTATAGGTAAGTTTAACCCACTAAACTCAAATATTACAATGATTTTTGTTATTTTCCTTTCGTATATGAGATATGAGAGCTTAAAAATGCGCAATTTTACAGATTTTTGCAGTCAAAAATTTTTTTTCCCCAAATTAGTATTATACCAAAAGTGAGTATTGGAATCAATAGTCGGATGTTTTTTTAGTGAATTTTAAAATTTTTTTACACTTTTTCCCGTAATATTATGAGTAAAGAGCGGACCCAGAGCGCGCTGTTCATTGTTCACATGTTGTAAATGCATTGTTAAAGGTTTGCCGAACCTTTTTTACAAAGCATTTACAATAATGGAACAATAGACGGCGCGCTTCCGGTCCTACCTCTAATTATGAGCAGAGATCGGCGGACAAGTTTCTTTTGCACACAAAAAATGGTTCATTATTGTCAATTTTTTACTATTATCAACCTTTTTTTTTGCTCTCTTGCTTTGTAGGACAATAGTAATTGACAGTATTGAACCATTTTTTGTGGGCAAAATAAACTTGTCCATTGATCTCTGGTTGTGGGCAAAATAAACTTGTCCATTGATCTCTGGTTGTGGGCAAAATAAACTTGTCCATTGATCTCTGGTTGTGGGCTAATTTGCACATTATACCACGTTTATAAGGGATGGTCTTCAATCTGAATATTATTTTATTTTATCTGAACATATGTACTAAATCGAACGAAAACTTAGCTCATAATATTACGGAAAAAATGTGTAAGAAAAAGTATATTTTAGACTTTTAAAATTCGCTAGATAATTAATTATATGTATTTCGAAGCAATAGAACAAGCAATCAATAGAATGAACATTTAACTATTGATTCCAATACTCAATCTTGGCACAGCAATGCTAGATTTTATAGTAATAACTGCAAAAGCCAAAAATCTGTAAAAATTGCGCATTTTTTTCAACGATCATATCACATTAACGATTAGAAAACAACATAATTCAGTATCATATTTGAATTTAGTGGGTTAAACTTAGTAAAGATGGATTAGTCTGCGCTCAGGTATGTAAAAAACGTGACTTTTGTTGCTCCGTGTTTTTGGTTTATATTTATGTTTAATTTTTTTATTATTGTATCCTTTTTTTTAGTTAGCCATGGTGACAACATGTAATTGCTCTATAATGTTAGTATGGAAAAATTGTAAAATTAAATTAAAACCGGTAAGCTCTAAAGTCATTGAAAATGTATGTATTTGTAAAACTGTTATGATTGAAATTCGTCATGTTGAAAACAGTTTTTGATGCTCACCTTAATCATTTTGTATATGTGTTACAGTGAGAGCATATTTCAAGTGAAAATATATTTTCACCAATTCAAGCAGTGAAAATGTATCAAACAATGAATGTACAACGTTTACAACTCTATAAATTTAACCCTAACAACCCAATCTTAAATGAATAGGGCCAACCCTTACTTAACCTAACCTATTCTAACCCTTAAATAATACCCACCCTAACAATCTAATCTTAAATGAATATAACTAACGCTAAAA
This sequence comes from Arctopsyche grandis, assembly GCF_051622035.1. Taxonomy (NCBI): domain Eukaryota; kingdom Metazoa; phylum Arthropoda; class Insecta; order Trichoptera; family Hydropsychidae; genus Arctopsyche; species Arctopsyche grandis. Next base: position 12,651,277 of record NC_135356.1, read on the forward strand.
ATGTAACTGGTTATGATTTCACTGAAACGTCAGTGAAAATATATTTTCACTTGAAATGTAATTTCACTGTGACATATACATATATTAAAAAAAATAGTAAAATTAATTTTTAAAAAAGAGAATTATGATACCTGGTTCATTATTTAATAATATATTGTATTCTTGAACACAAGTACATACATAGGTTTGTATTGTGAACAAAAACCTAATATATTGACAGACAAATTGTTTGCCTATGACAAACCGTAGTGACAGGCGAATTGCTAGAGACTCATTTACCGATTTGTCTGCAGACAAATTTCTATGTGAACGCCCACGACTAATCTGTTTGTTATTTGCATTTTCTACTGCTGGCTCTGTGAGTTTTTGTCCGAATTTATATTAAGTATTTTCTAGTATTACTAATTAAAATAATAAAATTTCTTAGTAGACAAATGTATATATATGTACAATAAATAATATTTATGTACATAACCACAATAATAAGTGAGCTCAACTAAAACACAAACCTGTTCGCAACGACAGGTAAGTTGCATTTCGGTTTTGTTTTGCCAAAACACATAATCGCTTTCATTTTCATATATCGATATGTATGTAGTAATAATAATGACAGCACTTGAACGATTTTCGCTAATTCACTTTATTGAATAATGTCTGATTGAATAACGTCTTAAAAGTGAAATTTTTACTTTTTCGTTAATGGCGTATCGCATGCACATTTCACCCGAAATTCGAATCGAAGGCAAAAACTTCAAAATCGTCAAGTTCGAATGCAAATATGTAAATTAAATCCGCTCTAAATCCATCATATGTACATACATACCCATTATAATATGTTAATGAAACGGATCGACTTTTTGAACGATGACTTTTTCGTTCGGGACTTTCAAAAAGATAAACGACCCGGAATTTCCGTTTGCCAAGTATCAACAACACATGACGATTGTTCAACCGGCAGAGATCCATCATCCAGTGAACGGAAAACCAATTCACAAAAATGAAATGGCGTGTTTTCAAATCGCAAATGCCTTCAGGCTAATCTATTACAATTTCATTTTACCAACGTATAGTATAAATTAATTCGACGCATACCGCAGCTTCTTTTGAAAAATTACATTACTTAACTATCGTATGTATTTGTAAATAAATATTGCAAAAATAAAAACACTTGAACACAAGATAATACTCACAAAAAAAGTGTAAAACAAACGATAATTATTGGATCAGTAACAGTAACAGAATATACCTAAGATATTATTGTGAACAATAACACAGTATCCAAATATCAAAAATATTTTCACTTAAGCTTTTATAAAATAGATACTGAATTTCGATTCATTTGAGTATATGGTAACCAAGTAAACAGATACCGTGTAAATATAATCAAAATAACTTTCGCTATCAATACAAAGATTTTGTTAGTAACATTTTTGAGAGGGAGCCAACACAATTGATTGCAATATTTGACTGTGAAAAACATGTAGATACATTTGTAAAATAATTAATCAAATTAAACATTCAATCAGAATTTCATGTTCGGATTCGGTATATCAAAATCATTACTATTTTTAACCGCAGTGTGGGTTTGTAGATGGACACAGGAAATTTATTTTTCATTTTTAACACTGTATGACTCAAATATTACATTCGTAATGAATATAGGCTCTTTTAAATTACCGCTCTATATCGTAAGCTTCCCGGTTTGCATTTAAAAAAATAGTTGTAAACTAAATAAAAGGTTTTAAAAAAATACCTGGCTCAAAATAGTAGCATTGCAGATTTAACAATACAAAAAAATATTTAATAAACACTTTTGTGCACACTCGACGAAGATCGATCCTCGACAGACCGTTTTGAGAAATCGTATGTGGGATTTATCGACTCGCATCGCATGATCCGTTTTAATCATTATGGAAAAATGTCAAATAAACACACACATTGTTTATAAATAAGAGTGATGATTCTACACGCGATTGATTTTATTGTGATTTTTTTTTCAATTTTTTCTTGTTTAAATTTTATTTTCTCGGTCGCATTCTGGACGTACATACACTTTCGATTATGAAATCGAAACTCTCCGTGGAGAATTCTCTTTCAACGTTTGCAAATGTCATTTAAACATCCACATAAAGGATGACAAAACATACATATTTTATGATTGCACATTGGAAATCTTCAATAATTTATGGTAATTTTACACGGAACGAAATATCACCGGTACTTCGTTTACAAAGCTATCATCCGAGTGTCAACATTTTCGATATACATATGTATGATGGATCATTGATATCTAAGGCAATATCAATGTTGTCTTTCAGGTGCTGAACTTTCATATTTTTCGACTATTTATGTATATATGTAAACTTTACTTTTCAATTAATCTCATGTTCAAATCGCATTATTTTGAAGACAAATCGATTTTTTCCATTCGAAGTACATACATATAAAGATTGCTTCATCCTTTGGATCATTGTTTCTCAACCTACTAGGTCCACTTTGGCCCCCTTGGGAGGCCCAGACCCTCTCAAAGGAGGCAAAACCAAAATTGTACTTTTGGGGAGGCACAGTCAGAATAAAATAATAAAAATTTTATATTTAAATAATATCGAAAGAAGAGCTTAAATGTTTTATTTGTCATTGATTTTTAAATGCTTTTTATTATTACGAAATTATGTTCACAATACATCTTACATCTATTTTAATAGCTACTGATCTACTGATCATTTTCTATTTCACAATTTAATTTAATTTGGTTAGTAATTATAGTATTATATTATTCAAATGTTAATGTACAGAATAATTGGAAAAAGAGCTCAAAAACCTATTTATTTTATTTTTCATCAAACTGAATATATGTATGTTTGTATGTACGTTTGCATTTCGTCAAATATATTAGTTTGTGCAACCGATCAGGCTGCTTCAATGGTTGGAAAATATCTAGGATTATTTAAAATAAGGTTGGGAAGGCGTTTACATGGGTGGTTCTGTTAATATTATAATAAAAACAATAACTTTCATCAAATCAAGTCCACTTCGAGATCGCCTTATTTTTCGCGGATTTTTATCGCCTTATATTACACACAGAAGCTTTTTGGTTATCAAAGGGTAATTGTCTTAATCGTGATGTTGTACTTTGGAACAGTATTGTGTCCTTTATGAGTGACAACCAATTTGGGGGAGAGATGGTTGATGCAAAATGCGATATATTTTGTCACATATATTTGAGAAATTTTATTTATAAAACAAACACAATGTTGATAAAATAAATGAATTTTAACTTAAATCATAAACCATATGTTACAACTGGTCGATTTTTAATGGTGTGATGATCAATTTTTAATCTAAAGCTAAGTGTCAAATACTTCATGAAGAAAGCAAAAAGTTTGTACCGTTCATGCATTGAAATTTATTTGACAGTTTCATTGACTTGAATTTCATTTCATATACACAAATATCATCATTATACTTTCAATATAATGAGTGGATTTAAAAAGAGTATAATTCACGCTGAAACACATATGAATCAATATTCAATAGGTTGTGCAAATAGCCAATAATTCGCAGATATAGTACCTGCAAATAGCCAATAATTCGCAGATATAGTACCTGCAAACAGCCACAACCTATTTAATATAGTAAAATGTATGTACAATGTATATATGTTCATATTCTATCTATGTATGAAGTATGAAGCAAAGTTCATAGTATATTTAACTACCGCTTTCTAATAATTTCTAAGCATGTCTTGTGAAAAATAGTACGTACGACCCCAAATCATTGGTTTTGTCATGATTTGGGAGCGAAGCACCCCAAAGCCGCCGAAGCATGCCGGTCCGATGATTAATGAACGAACGTGTCGGTGTTTAAGCGAGCGTTGATATTAATAAGTGCACGTTCGATGTAAAAAAAATGTATCTAGTGGTTAACAATAAATAAATTGAATAATTACCACGTTATAAATTATTTAAAGATGGCAATCAATCAACGTCTCGTTTTGAATTCATCAAGGAAAGGAGAGCAAGCACCTTCGAATTAATTTAAATAACAAATGTCTATCGCGTCTTCTTTCGAGCGTCCACAGTCAACAATGGATCATAACGAGTATAAAATTAATTTATTCAATTTTAAATGAAAATCAAAACGCTGTGAATGTGAATTGTCGTTATACATATACATACATAATTAAGTGTTAAAATATTGATAAAAATTATCAATTTAATTTTTATCAAATAATGTATCGCAACAGTGGACGTAGATAATAATCGTTTTTCTTGTCGTTTTATTTATTATACCTATATTGTTTTTTACTCTTGAATCAAACACGCCAAGAAAGCATCATTGTTAACGATTTTTGCAATAAGAGTAAGAATATATCATAGTTTCACTTCGAGTTTTACTTTTCGCATTATCGAAACTCAAGTCCGTTTTTTAACGCATTTTTTTAATAGAATTGTATACAATAAATAAAATTGGCCTGTATTTACATTTTTTCCGTGTAAGGTTTGTGGTTTTGTTAATTTAAAAATATTTCTATACAGATATGTATAGACGAATGTGAAATCCTCTTTTATAAATCGTTCACGGCTATAGTTTTTATAATTTTTACAAATTATGCGCTATAAATTAACAAAAAATATTATTCTAAAAATTTCTACTCTAATCAAAATCGTACGTCACGTTGTCAAAAATTGAATACAAACGAATTAAATTTTATCACTTAGTTTATAAAAAAAATGAGAATGTATTCTTCCTGTGGGTATCTAATTCAGTATTTTTTCAATTATTTGTTTGTAGCTAAATGTGTAATGAAGTTTAGATATTTTAATATTTTTTGTAAGTAAATGTATAATTGAGTCTCAAAATTTGGAAATAAAAAATTACGCCATCAAAAAAAATATCTGGTTAACATCAAGGTCAATCAACATCAACTTGAAAATAATCAGTGAAAATTTTTCATATGACTGATTTAAATTTAAAAAAATATTGATTAATTTTTGTAAGAAATTTCACTATTTTAATTTATACAAGGTTTTTTCAACAATAGATTTTTCCATATAACTAAAATAAATTCGTTTTTATTGTATTTTGGTATAATATTTTTAAATCGCGAAGTATGCAATTTTATAAAACTATTTTGTAAAATGAAACAGCTGCAATAAAGCGAGTACTCGAACCAAATTGCAAATTTGCAATGGAAACATCATAGATGGCAATTAATTGTTTTCGCAATATAAATTGAAAATTTGGCCCTCTATGTGCATTTTTTTCTCATTACTATCTAATATATAATTTCGAAAGAGACTTTGTACATATGTATGTTTTATTTGATTCGTAAAATCCGTGACTTTCAATTTAATAAAAAAAAACAAATGAATATTCAAATAAATTTAGATAAAATAAAACTATTCAAATAAATTTAATCAAATGTTTACCATTAGATTAGCCATGTTTAAGCGGTTTATATTACAAATACCGAGCGAAGCCGGGTAAAAACACTAGTATGTTGTATATAATCATAATATGTATAATACATACATTCATAATTTGACAACCTTAATTAATTAATTTATTCAAAATAAAATTTATGAACCAATTTCATTTAAGTTTTAAATAAATGAACCAATTTTATTTAAGCGTTTATAAGAGGCCTGAAATTTTCGAAATAGAGATTCTAACATTGAATATCCGAATTACTAAAAATTGAATTGCTCTCATCTGATATAAAATTTACTTGACTAATATTATATCTATCAAATCATCAAGCTTTGACTTTTCAATTTAAGTACATGACGTTTGCACTGAATTAAATAGAAGTATTTATTTTATTATTACATGGTTTTCTTTAACTTGACTGAATGGTATTCTTGTAATAAATTTTGACTTAGACCGAACTAATCTTTTTCAGATGTTGCATAGGAACATACATATGTATATCGTGTTACAATATTCTATCAAAATTTGAGTTGACTTCCCTTCCTCAATACATACTATGTACATAATATAAATTATTATATGTTTACTTTGTTACTATATCAATTAATCAACATTTATGTAGCACTTGCTTGCTTGCTTAATTTGTAAATATGGGGTATTTTTCCAATTGTCGAGTGGTTAAAAAACATGTTTTTAAAAATATGTTTTTACATGCCAATTTTACATTTACATCTTAAAACAATCACAGGAATTGAATCAAGCTATTGCATAATCATCTCTATCACTTTCTACAATATTTTTCATTCAAAAAGTGGCACTATCAAATTTATCCAGCATATCAAACCAACATTCTTTACGATATTCCAATCCATTAAGGAAATGGAAAAACACCTTTTACAAAATATTAACTATTAAAGTAGCTTCTAAAATCCATATCCGGCTAAGATGATTGTTTCACGGTTGAGTAAATTTGGACCAAATTCATAAATTTATTTACCGAATTCATAAATTCAGACCAAAATTAGTGGCCATCCCTGCAAGGCATATAAAGATCAATAACCGTAGACGAAGCGAGTCTCTGAATCGGGGATTCTCAACCAATAGTTATTTGGGGTTCATTGTCAATCATCTTATAAAAATCAAGTTATTATCTTTATTTCAATTAACTTAAGCTAAATCTAACATGTCTTAACATTAACTCATTATTCATTCAATCGATCATGCACACTCGTATATCGGATTGCTCCAACGCGATGAGTTTGCTATTCCAGATTAAGAATCATTTATTAATTATTTAAACAGGTAGACACCCATTTATTAAACACGACATCTATGGTCAAACGATTAACAGCCACAGAGACGTCTATGGACAAATTTTTGCATCATTTTTTAATCGGCGAAAATCGATATGCTGAATTTTTGCGAAAGGGGTAGGACAGGGTTGCTAATTTGTTGGAATTTTAAGTATGTAGATGCTGGAATAATCCAGGCTTTTCCTTTCAAGGTAATTTAAGTATACCACATAAATTACCTTGAAAGGAAAAACCTGAATTATTCCAGCACTAACAAACAACATTCGATAGAAATTAAAAAATGGACATACAATGTCTGTGCACCAAGCCGTCGAAATATTATATAGAAGAAACATACATTTATTTATGTGTTCTTTTATTTTATTATCTAGTCATATTTTTACTTTATCTATGTATGTACGTAGTAACAATAGATGAAGTTTTGTGATCTGCGAAAATTCGAACTCAGAATCGATTACTGATCACGTTTTCATGATCTAGTTTTTCTATTGCTGTTTTTTCTTTAATATATTAAAAAATATTTTTAAATTGTACATTTTAATGATATATGTAATATATTTTTAATTCACACAAATTTTATGAAATGCTTACGATAAATGTGCATTTGAATTGTCCATTTTTATTATCACCCAGATCTTCACAGCAACTGTATGTATTCCATTTGGAAAATTGAATGTATTTATATACATATGTATATATTTTATTTTTGTCAGAGTTTGAACCCACTACCACTTAAGGGGTGGGGTAATCAATCGGTTAATCGGCGATCCATGCTTCGGCTATTTTTATATATTTGGGAATTTTATTTTGAGAAAGGGGTTTGTGGGTTGCGTTTGCACTGGCAAGTGGTCCATGGAACAAAAAAAGTTCAGAATCTCTGATCTAAAGTGCGCTTTAAACTACCTGGATTGCCCTCGTAACGGGGCCATTCTTCGTTTTCGTCGCATGCGAGCCCCGATTATCACGAAATCTCTCATATTGTCCGAGGAATAAAACCGAAAAGGCCAAAGTCGGCGGTTTGTGCTGTCGAAAATTGTGGTCTTGGTCCAGTGGCCCTCGGGGCTTGACTCCCCACCATTAGAAGCAGTAAAAACCGGGCGTTGAGCAAATAGACCCACACCGACAAAAAACAACGGCCATTAAGTGAGAAGAGGCCATTACCTTTAGGTGGACCTTTATCGGCCGATGAGACCCAAAACATAACAGTAAAGTCCTTCCTCCCCGTGACCCGTCCCTTATCTCAAGAATTCCGATAAGTACTTGCTTACACATTATACATACATACGTGTGTACAACGGGTGGATTCGATTGGTCCAACCGAGTGCACCTACTCAACATCTTTATCGATTATACCTGCATATATACATAATATAATAATCTAGTGTGTGAAAACATAGATATGTTTCAGTGTGGCTCGCTCTCGATCATCATAATGCTAATTTCCCTCGGGGGATGCGGGACTTTTCGAACTGTACACTCCCCTCCCCATACAAATTATATCATATTTGGATATTGAACGCCAAGATGCTACACAAAGTCCAATGCACTCAAAGAAGTATGAAACGCTGAATGCTTGCCATAACGAGGAAATACAGGAAACGGAATGCGTGGGTGAGAAGTATGGACAAGGGTTGTGGATATAGTGGATAGTGGATTGAAATGGCAATGGGTGGGCCATGTGGCTAGAAGAATGGACGAAAGGCGGACAAAAGAAGTGCTAGAATAGTACCCGAGAGAATGTAAAAGGGTAAGAATACCGCAAGGAAGATGGGTAGACGAAATAAGAAAATGTGTGGGGTGAGATGGTTGAGAGTTGCGCGAAACAGAGATGAATGTAAGCGTGTTGGAGAGGTCTTCATCCAGCAGTGGATGGTGAGCGGCTGTAGATGATTATGATGATGTAAAATAAAAATTAGATTTTGGAAATCATTTTTTGCGAAACATATTAATATCTCCTGTTTTATTACTCATACTAGATCAGTCTACCCACATATAATACAATAATTAAAATTTCTGGCGTTTACAATCACATATTTCAACGTTTATTTTCCAAGTATCAGTTCATTTAATCATTGTTTTCCTTCTATTATCCGGATAATGAAATAAAAAATAAATAAATAATTTGCTTTGTTTGTAATTATATTTCATCATCCTCTCCGATACGATACCCACATATAATTTTATTACAATTTCAACTACTCTCACTCATCGGGTCAATTCATTGTTAATTTGATAAATAAAATCATTCAGTACGTATATTATAATAATATAATATATCATGTGATGTAATTTAACATTTTGTGAAATTTCTTAAATAGTGCTCTCACGAATTTAGTGCAATAACATAATTTACTCGAAATAGTGGTTCATACAGTTAATGAATTTTCGTACCACTCAAATAGTTAAAATCACGCTTCAATACTCGGCTTTACAATCCCTGATCATTTACCGCTAGAGTACGGTAATTGCTCCGCATTAACTTATCTGTGATGTAAATACATACATATGTATGTATTTAAATATGTAGAAATTCGAAATTCTTTGAATTACGCGGAAACGAACGCACTCACGGAAAAAAGATTTATTTACATAGACATGTAAAATAAGTGAATATGTAGAACTGATACGCAACTGACACAGATCGACAATCGTTATTAATAAATGCTGATCTTTGATTTGAATCAAACTTTCCCTATTATGAAATCTTGTCGCTGTTAAGATGAAAAATTTAGGTTCAAATTAGGGAATCCGAAAATATTACCGAAAAAAATTACACTTAATTACAATTAAGTCGTAATTTCCGAAGGCGCTCAAAAATAACTTACGCAATAGAATTCCACAACAAAAGGTTAACACCCTCGGATAATATACAAATACCCCTTGACACTTTTTTGTGGAATTCTATTGCGTTAGTTCTCCTTGAGCATATTTGAAAGTTTGGATGTCTCGAGAGTGCAACTATCTCGGGTGCATTTTCCGGTCACCGTTTTGAATATTTATCTCAAGTCGTTTCCGTTGCTTTTTAAAGCAGAAACAATGGATTGTTACATTTCAACAATTAATATTATCAGAAAAATCTGGATTTTATAATCATTAGATCTTATCGGTAATGGTTTTGTTTCGGCCGGGTTTCGTTCGCTTATTATGTGGCTTAAAATAAATAATTACAATAAAAATCAAAGGTATATATTATATTCATAAAAGTCATATTCATATTTCTACGATATGTATTATATATGTTATATTTTAAAAAAAATGAAAAGGACGACCGTTATGAGCGGGTCGGTTGCGTTTTACGATGTTTTGATGTGATTACAGTGAACTTTACCACCCGATGATCCATTTCCGGTTGTAAAACCGGCCCATAAAATCCTACCAATAAATTCGGGATGTTCGACGATCGTAAAACTCACAGATCCCGGGATTCGCCTATAAAATTTCAACCAAAGACGAGAGGTTCTCGCCGAGCGAAGGAATTCTGAGTTATTCGCCCTAATCCGATCACAGACAGGTGCGTCAAGATGCGTGACGGATTATCCTGTCCTAAATGTCAAACTGCTCTGCATATTTCACGGCATTACAATGACGTCTCTCGGATTAGAATCCATCAAAGAAATGCACTTACGTATTGTTAATTGTACTATGAAAGTCCTTTTACGATCTACATATGTACATACGTAGCCCAGTATGCTTAGAGGGCGAAGGTCCTAGTCAGTACATGAGTCCTAGTCGTTCGCTGGAGCATTTTTGATATTTTAATAAATCAGGCAGATTGAATATAAAATTCACAAATCATTCCAGCTAACTGTCTTTCAATTATAGATTCATTTTCAACTAGTATATTTCAATGGATAGTTTTGGAAATGCATTAATTAATATGTAATTTTTAATTAAACTTAAAACTTATAACTTTTATATAATACTAGTGGTTTTACCCGGCTTCGCTCGGTATTTGTAATATAAATCGCTGAAACATGGCTAATCTAATAGTAAACATTTTATTTAATTTATTTGAATAGTTTTATTTTATTTAAATTTATTTGAATATTCATTTGTTCGATGACCAAACAAACATGCAAAGTCTCTTTCGAAATTATATATTAGATATATTGCAAAAAAAGGACTTTATTTTAAATGGTCAACAATGTAGTGTGATAGAATATGAAAACAGGTAACAAAACTCATTTTAACCTAGTTGAGGAGTTTTCATCTTTGCGCTTCAAGTATGTATATATGGATGTGTGTATGTTACAGTGCAAGTGTTCACTTCAGTTCGTTCATGAACATACTAGTGTGTTCATGCACGAACAATTGGTTTTAATTTCTAAGTGATAGCAGTAAAAAAAGGTATCGTCAAATTGACTCACCAGTTTTAGTATGAAAATTTTAGCTGTTAAAATCTTTGAGATGTCAAAACGCAAAGTATTTAAAAAGGAAATCTTTTTTTAAGTATCTTCCTACAGCAGATTAACTATAGCACAAAACGTACCGGAAACTGCACCTAACCAGCAAGTACGAAAAGGAATTCTTTGGTACATTCTATATTATCAAATTATTTTGGTTATTTTATTTTTTGGATGAATTTTGAAAACCAGATATTGAAAAAGATAGCAATGGTTGTAAAGTTATATATTTAATTTGTTCAATTCGAGTTATTTCATAGTCAAAATATGTATTTTCTTAATGTAATTCGGGTAATCAGAAACCTGATTTTCCTGCCTTCAATTTATCATTGAATTTTTATAAAACAATATTAAGTTTGTATTACATTATCACTCAATTTAAAAAAATATAATTTCACGAATCGGAATCTGTGAATATGTATGTAACTTTCGAAAATGTAACTATACCTAGTGAATGTGTAATCGGATATGAATCCACCAAAGCTTAGTGTAACTATAATTTCACTGTAATATATTTTCAAATTTTATGTAAATCTGTATTGTGCTGTATGGACTGAAATATGTAACTTCCGAAAATGTAACTATACCTAGTGAATATGTAATCAGATATGAATCCAGCGAAACGTCGTGTAATTATGACTTCACTGTAACATATTTTCAAATTTTATGTAAATGTATATTGTGCTGTATGGACTGAAATATGTAACTTCCGAAAATGTAACTCTCCCTAGTGAATATGTAATCGGATATGAATCCGGCGAAACGCAGTGTAATTATAATTTCACCGTAGCATATTTGTAAATTTTGTGCTGTATGGACTGGAATATGTCACACTGATTTCATTATTCGTGCATGATAATTAAAACGTAAAAATTCATTAACCAGACAGTTCAAATTCCAAAGACAATTTCTCGGGAGAAAATCACATTATGAAAATTGCTGTTTAAGTCTGTTTTAAAATTACTGCATGAAACTACATACATACTACTGCCAATATGTACCTTCATGAATAGCACATTCCAATGTCGAAACTTTACACATCACTAAACGTTGGATTAACTCCAATATATGTATGATATGAGTGTAAAACTCTTCCAGATAGATACATCGAATTGATGTAGCACTTCAATCTAACCATCCCAGTAACAATTAATATCTTACGATTATGTCCAATGCGACAGTCTCGTCTCTTGTGACCTCCTCTGGCGTTAACTGTTCAATTTTCGACTTTTAAGCCTCCTCTGGACCTCCTGGACTATGAAAGGAATTCTACATACATACATGTCGGATAAAATCTCGTTATACGACCGCCGAATTCGAGGGCTCATTAAAATTGATTTTAATGAGCCGGAGCGATCATGCGAGCAGGACAAGTCGCCCACTATCATCAATAAATTGTCGATAAACGAAACCATCAACTTATTATGTGAATTACATACTTCCAGTATTTTCCAATTTTAGTTCGAATTCGATCTAAATACATAGGCTTTCGACTCGTTGAATTTATCCCTACAAGTAACGACGAGTAACATTATTTTAACATATTTATATCGGAAAAAATCGACCAATACACTCTAATATATACATATATATAACATGCATACGAAATAATAAAAAGGTTAAGTTTTGAGGCAAAGGATTTTAGAATATGAGGCTTAAAAGATAGATTAGACTGCTTCGTTTGATTGATTTTTGATTTTTAAATGTTTTTACTGTTCATATTTTAATGTTCGTGTATATATGCACAGTCCGAGTATTCACTCCGATTCGTTTATGAACGTGCTAGTTTGTTCATACACAAACTATTGGTTTTAGTTGAAGTGTTAACAGTCAAAAAGTATCTTCAATTAGACTCACGCTCACCAGTTGTCGCATGAAACGTTTAGCTGTCAATCTTTTTAAGCTGTCAAAGCGGCAAGTTTTTCATAGGGAAATCCTATGCAAACCACACTACGACGTTGCTATACTTCTTGTTTCTGCTAATATTAAAAATATTCCAAACCAGGGTAAGCATATATGTATGTATATACATATGTACATACACAGAGGATGGGACAACCGTTTGATAATATTTAAAATTATGCATAATAGTTTGTACAAGAACAAACTAGTTGATTTGTCAATTTGTTATTTTGCGTACACGGTCAAATTAGTTCGTTTTCAATTTTTTTATATTCTTTATACGATTCAAATACACGACACTGACAATTTTTCTTTTCAATTAAACTCGTCATTTCAACTATATTTTGCAAGGTATGCTTAAATTGTAAATCACAATATGTTTCCTTAAATGTTAATAATACTGAGCAACAACAAAAAAATACCAGAGCGGAGACTAGCCAATCTTTACTAAGTTTGACCCACTGAATTCGAATATGATATTGATTTTTGTTGTTGGGTGATCGTTTACGAGATATGAGTGTTTAAAAAAATCCGTGATTTTTACAGTTTTTTGGCTCTTGCGGTCTTTAACTCAAAATTTAGGATTGTTACGCTCAAAGTGAGTATTGTAATCAATAGTCAGATATTTTTCCTATTAATTGTTATATTTTATTGCTTTAAAATACTTCTAATTAATTGTCTAGCGAATTTAAGTCAAAAATATATTTTTTTTACGGATTTTTTTCCGTGCTATTTTTCATTTATTTGGCAAATTTTTTATTTCACCACGTTTATGAGGATTGGTTTTCTATCTCAATTTTTAGGAAAAATATCTGACTATTGATTCCAATACTCACTTTGAGCATAACAATCCTAAATTTTGAGTTAAAGACCGCAAAAGCCAAAAAACTGTAAAAATCGCGGATTTTTTTAAACGCTCATATCTCGTAAACGATCACCCACCAACAAAAATCAATATCATATTCGAATTCAGTGTGCCAAACTTAGTAAAGGTTGGCTAGTCTCCGCTCTGGTAACTCAAAAACGTGATTTTTTTGTTGCTCAGTGTAATGTGTTCACTTTCCTTAAAATGTAACTAAAAATATATTCAGTTAATTTTTTTGAAAAAAATATATATTATATGTACATAAAGGACATATGTACATACCTTCCTCATGTCCCACATTTTTTTTAAAAGTAGTTACGACCTGGTGATCACCACATTGGACGCTTGATTTGTGGGCAAACATAATTTAATTAACAATAGTTTCCTTTATAACGGTAATTTACTGGAATCCATATCATTTTAGCATTGATTTGGCACAATACTGCAGCCTGATTGTAAATCAACAGGCCAATTAATTATTATTTTTTCAAAGCATTATTCTTGCTCTAGTTAACGATGTAAGTATTATTGATATGAGATAGATAATCTCGGATTCAGATATAGCAATTAAGAATAAACCACGAATTATGTAGTTCTACGTCAAATTAACCAAAGGGAACATTATCCCAAGATTGTAGAATATCGTCACCTTCAATTAAGGGTGCATTTACTTCGAAACGCATAGCCAAGATCGGTTACTAACGAGTGTGAACTGACCGTAAACGTTTGACGCTCAAGTGAATCACCTCGCATTATGAAGTCGTTAAGTGTGCACGAACATTGTTACACTGACAACACTTTGTTTTATTGTATTTGTTTGTAAACATAATAATAGGAATATTTGTATCACAAGAGTTGTCAGGTTGAAGGCTCCCAAGATGTCTATCAAGATTATCGTTCACGAAAAGAAAGTGTGCATGACAATCATCATTTAGTAATTCTGCATTGAGCGTTATCATAATTGCATAAATATATATGTATGAATAAATTTCTATCAAAAAAATTCATCGATTTTGAACTATAGTCTGCTGAATTCTTGGTTTATCAATTGATTTATCTCAATAAAAATTTCGTATAATCAGGTTTTTCATATATATATTTTTAGAAGAGTTTGATTGACCTAAAATTCCTAGTAAATTCAAATCGTTTTGAAACTTTGCCATTTTTTTTAAGTGACACTCACTACTACAGATTACATTACCGGTTTACCGATTTACCAGCAAATCGCCATAATTTCACCATCAATAATTATGTTATCGCGAATTAAGGCATAATATTGCATTAAAAATCAAAATCAAATGGCGTATTGTGGATTAGGTAGACGGAAATTTGTTTACTTTCAGTATTAAATGTCCAAAATTACTAAAATTTTGAGCAGGATGAATATTAGGTATGCAAAGCAATAAACTTATCATATTTCTCTTTTGTCATAGGTCTTGAAGTTTGGTAACATAGCAATAGTAATGCATGGTAATAAGTTGTAGCTAGTAGTGAAACTTTTGTCAGTTTGACAGTTCTCTTGTAGCAACACTGATGCATTCGTAAGAATGGCTACACTAATTCATGCTTAAGAGTGGCAACACAGACCAACCAAGTCATAATAAATGCGATCAAACGGTTGTTTCAATTATGATTATAATTATTACGAATGGGCTTTATGTATTAGTAACCCGTGATTTTCGTTTATTATTTTCGGTTCAATCTAGGTTAACGTTTTTAGGCAAAATAACCATACACAGTTATCATTTTAGTTAATTTATTTTTCATTTACCGGTAAAACCAGTAAACCGGTTATGGGAGAATTATTTACAGCGTAATGCAAATTGAAAATTGCAATTCCTACTAACAGTCTTTTGTATGGCGGAAGCGGTTTATTCAATAAAATTACTTTTTTTCATGTTTCCGTCATTATTTTGAAAATAAAATTTATTGAGAGCTTCCTCTAATATCTATATTTATGTTAAATATAAAAAATGCCAAAAAAGTCATGAATTTTATGAAATATACTCAGGGCAAAATAGCCTATCAATTCCTTTCCAAAACCACCCGTTTAAATGCCAACACTATAAACAATGGTAAATTCAATAAAAATCTAGGAACCCTTAAGCATAATTTGGAAACGTATATATGTATGTATGTTCATACATACATACATACATACATATGTGATACATATACATACATTAATATAAGCTTCCTCAAGTTTCCTTAGACTTCCTCCATCTAGGCAATGTAGAAGCAATCTTCTCAAGACACTTAGCTGCTTGACAGAATGTAAATTACTTTTTTTTGGTCGATCTAAAATAATAATAACGAGTGGGAACGATGTGACAAATGTTCGCACAGTATGTTTCGTTGAGGCCGATGCACTCGGTTGCATTCTGAATGCACGCGAGTAATAAGTATTACAGTAAGAGAAAGACATATGAGCATATTATGTGAGTGGTTAATATCTATTATGTACATATGTATATATATATATATATATATATATATATATATATATGTAAGTATAATATATAGCCAGGGTATCCCAAAAAAGGGCATTGTTAAAAATTTGACTGCTACGATGAAATTACAATTAATATGAGTATTGAATTTTATAATTTTGTTATATGAAGGTAGTATCTGAACTTATAAACTTTGTAAAAGTTGTTATCGATTTACATCAAGGGATTTGTAAAGTGAGTGAAATATATAGAAGTGTGTTTTTTATAAGAAATCTTTCTATTTGATCGATTCATCTGATTTACACTACTTATTTATTAACAATCGATGTGTGGGTGTGTGTATTTTTTGGACATCCTGTATGATCTGTAGATATCTACGGTGAAAAATCAGACGAGCTCTCCTAACCGTAACGTATAATTTGTATGGGAGCACTTAAACCGGCACTTACTATCGACCCAAAACAGGATGCTTCTTCCTTAACAGTATTTTATTGTTAATTGTTTTCTTTTTTGGTGCGTGTCCGTCCGTTAAAAGGGGAGAGGAAGATGATGTCATTCGAAAAATGTGAACTCTTATTGCCCATAAGTGCTGAATCGGTCAATCACATCTTTTGAAATTTTCTTTTCTCAGCAGCCATACTTTCAATGTATTTTTATAAATGTAATTAAACCAAGCTTTCATACGATTTGATGGAAGTCTCTGTGTCTCCAAAGGGGGATGGAGATGAAGGCTGAAAAAGTGACTTGCAGGCAAATTGGTCGATGATTTTGTTGCATGACCAGATCAAATGTATGCAGTTGTATGGAGCATGCCACACCGGGCTACTCACTGATTGCCCAAGTGCGAGTTTTTAACATGTGACGAAACAGTCACGCGCCCACAATACATTTTGAAGGACAAGCTGGCCACCCAAGCAATTAAATCACCATCACCAGATTGAATGCTGGTAACCGATCTCACTGGTCGGGTAATTTTATTGCTTGGACAACCAAAAACGTTTCTTTCAATGTGTGCTCGTGCACTTACTAAAATATGATCACACACATGTTTCCATCCTCACAGTCCACACACAAAATATAGTTTTCTTTGCCAGATTTAAGTTTTGATCAATGCATCAAACCATCACATAGGTTTTATTAAGCTCACGTTGCACAAGTCACCGGTTGTGTTTATTTTATGTTTATATTTATTTTTCTTTTATAAGACATTCCCTTCTTTGTTGTTTTTTTTATAATATATAATTATTATTATTATATAGCTTATTATTTTTATGATTGTGTTTCAATGTGTTGTTTGTGTATATACATACATATATATGTTTTATTTTTGTCATGTCTAATTTCTTTAGTTATTATTTTGTTTCTTTTCTGTTATATTCATTGTCATTGTGGCGCATTAGGAATTCCTGTAATGCTACAATGGTCTAAATTTTAAATAAATAAATACTATTTTAAAGTCATGCAACACTTTCAAACAAACAAAAAATGTTTCAATAGTACAGTAGTTTTCAAACAAATATTCTAATTTTTATTATTAGTTTACATAGATAAATACCAGGAAAGCCTAACAGTTAGACCCCAATGCACCTTCCTAGACAATTAATAACAAACATTGCAGCATTTTTATTGAATAAATCGCTGTATTTTGAGAGGCTGAAGAACACGAAATTAACAATTAATTGATTAATGAATTAATCCATAGAGATATTTATGGATTTAGACGTGTGTACATAATTTTTTACATATTGTACATAAATCAAATCCAAATATTTGTGACAGCGGATAGGGTGATTTTTGCCAATTTGATGAAGGAACCGTTTCAACAATAAAATCAGATAAATCGGCAAACGATCGGCTTTAATCGACTTAATACACAAATATCGGCATTTAATCGACTTAATACACAAATATCGGATAAATCGGCAAACGATCGGAAAGGATCGACTTTAATACACAAATATCCAAGTCTGACCAGCAGTATAAAGATTATCACGGGATCGAACCCGGTAACCTCTCGGTGCTAAACATAAACGCAACCACGGAGCCATACTGCTGGCTAATAACTGGAATGAAAATTATTGTTTGCTACAGTATAATATCCAGGAGAATATATTCTCGGTGACTTATTTTTTTTTTACCTTATGAAGGGGAAGAACAGTAAAGTATAATAATATATTTATTGTTTCAGTAAATCCGACATGTTACATACATACATACATACATTGATAGACGAACAGACGTCTTATCGTCGGCTCCCCAGGGTTTTTAGATAAGCATCAGTCCTAATTGAGGGTATTGTCTACGAGTGAGTACGTGACCGAAGACCCTCGATGGAAGAGGGGTGATCAGGTAATTTATATTGGAATGATACGTGAGAGGGGCGCATTGTTTCCGAGTCGAGGAGCACGAGGAGCCACCAGATCAGATTGAAGATAACCACCAACCCGTGACCAGCCCGAGGGGAAAGAAGAGCTTCCTTCCCCCACCACCCCGTCGCTTTCGTCTGACTCCAGCTTCCTGCTCCCAGCTTGACTTTAAATTGATTCAATTCCAATAGGGAACACTCAGTTTTTAAACTCCATATATGTAGAATCATCTCATCTGGAGAAAGTCTGAAATTGCATACATACATGTTTTATAATAGAATTCTCCTCTAAGTATAAAAGACACGTTCGATTTTTATTTACTTTATCTATGTACGTAGTAACAATAAATGAAATTTTGTGATCATGCGAAAATTCGAACTCAGAATCGATCACTGATCACTGATCACGTTTTCATGATTTAGAAAAAAATGTGTCGGTTTGCCTGAGTGCCTGTGTGTGTGTGTCTGTGTTTTCTAAACACAGTTAGTCCTATCGAAATAAAACTTAGTATCGGTTACTGAAATAGTGAAATGCTTATCGATATCAAGTAAATTTTTTTCAAAATTTTAAGTTGACCGAAAATGGTACCTCGCCTTATATTTACATACACGGCACAATCTTGAATTTGCAATTAAAGCAATGACTGAACACTTCACTAAGTGGAAAATTCAAATTAATCAAACCAAAACAGACGCCATATTCTTTAGTGTTAGAAAGCATAAGCCAAGTTCAGATCTGAAAATCCCCTCTGGAGAAAATCTGAAATGGCAGTCAGTAATAAAATATTTAGGAGTAACGTTTGATAAAAGAATGAGATGGGCACCTCACATTGAGGCAGCGAAATGCAAGGCGATGCGGGGTATATCCTCAATATATCCAATATTTAATCGCCATAGTTCTTTATCAACGCTAAATAAAATAAAATTATATCGCACGCTCATATTACCATTATTAATCTATGCTTCACCTGTATGGAATAACGCCTCGAATACTAACCTTTCCAAGCTCCAAGTAATACAAAATAAATCCCTAAAAATAATTTATAATACACCCATATATACTAACCTGAAAAAACTGCATGCCATATATAATATTCCGTTTGTTACAGACATTACTAACAAACTAACCAGTAGATTCTATGACATAATCACTAATAACCATACTAACACACTTGTGAAGAGTCTCGGTGATTACAACAAAATGTCTGTACTTATGTATTAGATGTATTATGAACATTTATAAGGATTGTAAATAGGTTTTTGAGCTCTTTTTCCTATTATGCTTTAGATTAACATTAGAATAATATAATACTGTGATTAATAACCAAATTAAATTAAATTGTAAAATAGAAAATGATCAGTAGATCAGTAGCTATTAAAATAGATATAAGATGTATTGTGAACATAATTTCGTAATAATAAAAAGCATTTAAAAATCAAAACATACATAGGTGTCTTCTTTTTTTTTTTTTTGTTTTTTGGATTCAATTATCTCCCAAACCGCTAACTGAATCCGACTGAAATTTTTTGCATGTAATATAAATTATAAATTTTATACCCTGATATTTTAAAAATATTTTTACCTTAACCGGAAGAAGTACTTCTACTCTAGAAAATCGAGGTTTTTTGTTTTTCTCAGAAAACTTTTGGTTTATTGAACTAACATCTCATATCTAGAAGGTTAAGCTAAATACCAAGTTATATATAAAATTTGGTGAGCATCCGTCAACCGGAAGTCGAAGTTTACTCTTGTTCGATTTTTCTTCCACTATTTTTTTCGACTCTTTAAACACGTGTTCTCTTAACGATAAAATTCGAAGTATAGTCCTTGGATCAATATGACGAAAATAAAAAAATCACTAAATTTAATAATCGAAGTAATGGGATTTTTTCCTCTTAGAAAAGTCAAAAATGCTGTCACAACACGGTTTTTTCCACACCAGTAAACGAATCAAGCAAAAAATTTATATTTGCATTATTTATCTACTAACTTAGAGTTGATAAGGTTTTGGGTAGAATCCGTAAACCGAAAGTGGTAATTTCATTTAAAACAATATTTCATTAAATTTTAAATTATTTCTATTGTATTGATACTTTATCTTTAGAATATTTGTGATAATTTTGAGTAACAAAAAAAAATTTGAACTAAATCGGTCGACCAGCAGTAGAACTTGTGTAAGTTTCCCTTATATAATTTAACGTCGTATCGATAAGCATATGTATGTGAGGAATATATATATATATATATATATATATATGTATGTAAGTATAATAAACAAAATTCGATATTGAAACATACATCCACGCTCAAACATACCGGCTATGCAAGCATTTTTGATACAAATTGAGCGCAAATGTAGGGAAACTTACACAAGCTCTACTGCCGGTCGACCGATTTTGTTCAAATTTTTTTTATTACTCCACATTATCATAAATATTATAATTATAAAGTATCCATAAAATAGAAATAATTTAAAAGCTCAAAATAAAATAATGAAATATTGTTTTAAATAATATTACTATGTAGTACTTCTGGTTTACGGATTCTAACCAAAACCTTATCAATCCTAAGGTAGTAGATAAATAATAAGTTTTTCAGTAATGGAATTAATAATAACTAGGCTGCCGGAACATTTCAAAAAGGAAAAGTGCACACACATACGCATATAATATGTTAAAAACGAGTTTGCATGATAGAATAATATTACAATATCAGAAGCACGGAAGCGTTTAATCGTCTTGTAAAACTAATAAGTTATTGTTTTATGCATCGATTCGTGAGTTAATCAATAGTGAATACGTAATACATACGCATTTTGCTAATACGATTCCCGTTTTAGCAACATAAATCTTTATGGAAATTTCGCTGTACCATATGTTTCGACGTTTCCAGGTTCTCACAAAAAATCAATAAATTCACTAGAATCATTTCCCGACACATCAATCATCGATATCCATAAATTAGATGTGGTACCATAGTACAGCTAGTTGGCAAAACATCGAACCATGAAATAAATGTATTTATTCAGCAATGGATTTGTATTAAACATGATACAAATCATTACTATATGTATTAATGTTCAATTGTTTTGATAGCAAATGAAAATCAAAAGTTAAAGAAAAGGATTCGAAAACAAATTCATGAAATATTGAAGATGAGATTTCAGATTGTTGTCATTATCAAATCATTTTTAAATATGATCATATCCCATTTGAATATATACCATACATATACATATATGAGTTTTCCCACGAAACGAGCCGACAAGTTTAAACTGTTATTCATACACGTCATACCGGGATTACTACTGGTCTGATAATGAGTACTTAAAATACCACAGGTGATTTCTTGTCCATCTTCTGGAGATGACCATCCTTCGAATACACACACACACACACAAGTCCACTTTGACACGATTTCGATAAAAGCTCCGAACGCCGAAGAAACGGTAAAAAGCTCTCTCTCTTTTTCGTATCACTGGCGATAATCAATTATTGATTTGGATTAGTGCTTTGGACCATTATTACGAGTGCTCGCCGCCCAATAATTACCATTGGACGTGGACCTAGCCCAGAAGAACCGTACCACTGGTGGTCATGTCTTCATCTCTTGACACGTCCACTCCAAATGTGTAGATTAAGACTACTACATAAATTGAGCCGAGGATAATCTCTAAGCTTTCATTGGAATGTATTAAATTTTAAATATGTAGACTTTTGTGCCATTTTGGTATATGAGTTTGACCCTCTAATAATGCTTAAACTAGTCATAATAGCGTACTACTTATGATTCAAAAGTTCCAGATCTTAATAATGCTATAATTTCAATTTTTTAAATTAATTTGAGAAAGGATTTGCTTCCCACCATTCACAAATTAAAATGTAGATATTTTTCTGCAGAAAATTCCCTTATGGGGCCAGATGATTTACCCATATGAGGAATAAATCTCTTTACTTTGTTTTTGAAAACCTCCTATCGAACTATATATTTCTTTACAATTACAACAAATTTTCCGTACTTCGTCTACTCATCTAAGGACTTGTTCATAGTCTCGACAATGTCGCTGCGACATTGTCGAGACTATGAACAAGGCCTTACTTGTAACAAAAGAATTGTAAATAGGTTTTTGAGTTATTTTTCCTATTATGCTGTACATTAACATTAGAATAATATAATACTATGATTACTTACCAAATTAAATTAAAATTGTAAAATAGAAAATGCTCAGTAGATCAGTAGCCATTAAAATATATATAAGATGTATTGTGAACATAATTTCATAATAATAAAAAGCATTTAAAAAACAAAATCAAATAACTTCTCATTTTGTACTCTTTTGGGTACCATTTGAGAACTTCTCTTGTGCATTCTTCTTTCTGAAAACATTACCTATTTAATCTTTTCACTTGCCACATTAGATATATCAGCTACTTATCCACGTGCTTTGTTTCCTGTCTCTTCACATTGTATCGTTTCGTACTTTTATCTATACATTGTATATTTTGCAGTCTAAGTGTAAGTTCCTTTGGTTCATGAACCTACATACATAGTTTGTTCGTGCACGAACCAATCTGGCTAGTTATACTGTACACAAAAGAACAAATTGACAAACGAACTAGTTTGTTCATGCACAAACAATTATACTAAGCATAAGCTTAATTATTCTCAATTGGTTGTTCCCATCCACTACGTATGTATGCTTACACTGCAATAATTTAAAACGAGAATTATAGTAACGCTGTAATGTGGTTTCCATAGGATTTCCATATTAAATATTCGGTGTTTTGACAGTTCAAAAGTTTTTACAGCTAAACGATTCATGCGACACCTGGTGAGCGTGAGTCTAATTGAAGATAGTTTTTGACTGTTACCACTTAAACTAAAACCAATAGTTTGTGTATGAACAAACTAGCACGTTCATAAACGAATCGGAGTGAATACTCGGACTGTGCATATATACACGAACATTAAAATATGAACAGTAAAAACCAATCAAACGAAGCAATCTCATCTATCTTTTAAGCCTCATATTCTAAAATCCTTTGCCTCAAAACTTAACCTTTTTATTATTTAGTATGCATGTTATACATATGTATATATTAGAGTGTATTGGTCGATTTTTTCCGATATAAATATGTTAAAATAATGTTACTCGTCGTTACTTGTAGGGATAAATTCAACGAACATTAAAATATGAACAGTAAAAATATTTAAAAATCAAAAATCAATCAAACAAAGCAGTCGAATCTATCTTTTTAACCTCATATTCTAAAATCCTTTGCCTCAAAACTTAACCTTTTTATTATTCAATGTGCATGTTATGCATATATGTACATATTTATTTTTATTTTATTTTATTTTATTTTATTAATTGAAAAATCAACAGACAGGATGTACAGAGATAGGTATAAAAAACACAAAAAGTAAATAAATAATATATGTAACACCCGAGTCCAATAATAGATTTTTACAAAAATGAAAAAGATAAATATAAGGAAAACAAATTAAAAAGTAAAGAATAAAGGCATGACAAAATATGTAGTACATTGCATAATTAAACTATAGTATTAAAATAATTGGAAAAGGTTATAAGATAGAATATAAGAAGAAATTGAAATTTACAAATATAAAAAACAAATGAAAAAGGTAAATACAAAATAAACAAATGAAATGGAAAGGAATGAAAGCTATAATATGATTAAATAGCACATTACATAACTAAACTAAAGTATAAAAATAATGGAAATATTGGAAAAATAGAATAGAAGAAAAAATGAATCAATCGGTCAAGATTCTCTTGATGTTAGACCTGAATTGATGTAGGGAAATACCAAACAGATCAACCTCATTCAGCTCTCCGTTAAACATACGATAAACGCGCTGCAGATAAAAATATTTTTGGGAATTAGTATTGAAAGGATCAAGTGAAAAGAGTGCAACGCGTCTAGGGTATCGAACTGGGATTCTGAAATTAACCTTATACAGTAAATCAGAACAATCAAGGAAACCATTTATGAGCTTAAAGAAGAATATAGCATCAGAATGTCGTCGCCTGACAGAAAGATTGTTAAAAGAAAGGATTTTTAAAATGTCGGAAACAGTAGAATGGGTATAGGTAGGAAAAAGGTAGCGTAAGGATTTAATAAATTTAAGTTGAACTTTCTCAATACAATTAATATGGGATAAATAAAAAGGTGACCAGATAATTGAGGCAAATTCAAGGTGAGACCTTACAAAGGAAAAATAAAGTAATTTTAGTACGTAAGGATCATTAAAGGGTTTTGTTGAGCGGAGTAGGAATCCAAGAGATTTAAATGCTTTGTTGGTAATAAAAGAAATATGTTCAGAGAAATCTAGTTTATCATTGAGTATTACACCAAGATCCTTAATAGAAGATGACGTGTTAAGGATTGAATGATTTAATTGATATTGATTAGTAATAATTGACTTATTTCTAGTGAAATTTAAAATAGAGCATTTTTCTAGATTAATAAAAAGATCATTATTTAAACAATATATAGAGAATCTATCTAGATCTTCTTGTATCTTATGACAATCGTCTATGGTGTATATAGGTTTGTAAATTTTTAAATCATCAGCGTAAAGAAGTATAAAGGAATGTTTGAAGATGTATGAGATATCATTAATATAGAGTAAAAAGAATAAGGGACCTAAATGCGACCCTTGTGGGACACCGGAAGGAATATGTCTAAGTGATGATCTAAAACCATTGAGAATTATGATTTGGTGACGATTTAGTATATACGAAGAGATCCAACGAAATAAATTTCCTCGGATTCCGAGGGACCAAAGTTTATTGAGTAAAAGGTTGTGATTGATTTTATCAAAAGCTTTAGAGAAATCCGTATAAACGACGTCTATTTGGATTCGTTTGTCCATATAAGATGTGAGAGTACTAGTGAAATTAAGCAGGTTAGTCTCTACCGATCTCCCCTTAAAAAAACCATGTTGTTCAGGTATAATGTAGTTTTTGAAATTGGAGAAAAGGAAATTATAGATAATTTTTTCAAAGATTTTACTAATGACAGATAGTTTAGATATAGGACGGTAATTCTCAATAAGATTCTTATCACCTTTTTTAAAAATAGGGGTGATGTAAGATAATTTCCAATAGTCAGGAAATTTACCGTTCGACATAGAAAGATTGAAAAGGATTGTTATGGGAAGAGATAATGGGACAGCACATTTAACAAGGAAAAAAGAAGGCAAACCATCACAACCCGCACCAAGATTAACATTGAGAGAGTTGATGTGACTGAGTACAGTAGATAAGTCAAAATGAAAAGTAGATAAGTTACAAGAAGAAGTATCTGTATTAGAGATAGAAAGGTTAATGGTAGAATCACTATTGAAAGTGGAGTCAAAATAGTCAGCAAAAATGGTACAGATTTCAGAACCATGTGAAGCCGACTTATTTCCATAATACATTACGGAAGGATATGAAGAGGAGGTATTTTTTTTTGAATTTATATATGACCAAAATGATTTGGGATTAGTTTTAATATTATTTTGAATAAGAGAAATATAATTTCTAAAGCAGATTAAAGAATATTTTTTAATTCGAGCTCTTAATAGTGAAAAACTTTGATAATCTAAGGGATTTGAATAAATTTTAAATTTTTTATGGAATTTGTTTTTTTCTTTTATTATTTTAATAAGAGACGATGTAAACCAAGGGGGATATTTGGTACGTTTAGATTTAAGAGTAAAAGGGACGTGGCATTCAATAATATTTTGTAAGGTATCGTAAAATTTTTTACAAGCTAAATCAATATTTAAATTGGACAAAAGTGAATTCCAATTGATATCGCTTAAAATTGGAATAATTGTAGCATAGTCAGCTTTTCTAAAGAGGAAAGTTTTATTATAATTATAATTCAAGGGTGAAGATTTGTTGTAAATTATTGAGATCATATTTAGATCGAATTCGGATTAAAATTGGAAAATCCTGGACGTATGTAATTCACATACTAAGTTATCTAATTTAAGATAGCTTTTGACTGTCTGCACTTTAACTAAAAGGAATAGATCGTGTGTGAACAAACTAGTATGTTCATGAACATTTGAACACTTCGACTTTTGCATCTATGTACATACATATGTACACTACATATGTACACTACATATGTACATACATAGATAAGAATGAAAGTACCTTTGAGAGCTTTTTATGGTATAAAGGTGTGTTTGATTGAGAGACGAACTACTCAATGAATAGGAAAAAAGGTGACCATTAATTTAAATACTTATTTTTGGCACAATGATTTAAACTAGATTTTGAGTTTAAGTCTGAAAAACCAAAAATCTGTAAAAATTGCGCATTATTTTAAACGTTCATGTCTCGTAAACGAGATGAAACCTTCAAAATTCATTGTAATACTCGTATTTGAATTGAGTGGGTAAAACTTAGTAAAGATTGATTGATCGTCTCCTCTCCAGTTAGTAAAAATCGTGATTTTATGTTGCTTGGTGTTATCGAGATAATCGAATCGATAATTCGAACCCACGACTTCTCTACTGGTAAACAATTACCCAACCAGTTTGAAGTTATAATAAATACCTATATTACAAATTGACAAAGAATAATAATAACAAATTAATAGCCGTTGTGACCTGACAGGTTACCCCAATGCGTCACAACAGTCTTACAAAAAAAAACAACAAAAAATAAATAAATTTTAAATCATTCATCGTCTTTAAATAGACTCGTGTCGAATCTCATGAGTAGTCACCGGAGCCTGAGGGGGCCGTGTATTGTTCAAAGGTTGTAAATGCATTGTTAAAGGTTTGCCGAACAATGGATAGCACTGTGACTATCCTACCTCTACTCATGAGACTGACCAGTTCATCAACGCGACCAAATGCTCACCTACCCTTTCGCGGTATTTTTTTTAACGAATTTGTCAATCGGGCTTTCGACCATAGATACACATACATACATATATTGCAAGCAGTGGCGTGCGGTAAAAAACAAGAGGAACAAGCTGTTCCTCTTGTATCCTGCCCATGCACATTAAGTAAGGCTGTATGACAAAAAGAGAGAGAATTTCACCGCACGCCACTGATTGCAAGATTTATTCAAGTGCCTGAAGTTTTTTTTTTCAATAAGGTATCACACCTGAAGTATTTTGTTTACAAAATGAGTCAAGCCCTTCTCGCTACTGGCATTTTACTCATGACTTCTATAGCGGTCATCCGCGGGCAAAGGGTTAAGGAACCGGACAGCCTCTACCAGATACGAGATACCAAAAGCAGATTTTGATAGGTTGGAAAAGTCGACGATAATGATAAGTCTGGGTGCCATAACATACTTCTTTTGGCTTCGGGTCAAAATCAACCAATACGTGATTATTAAAAAGATGTTTTGGGTAAGTGAATATGTTAATTTTAAAACAGTCTTTTTAGTGAATAATAGTGTAATTTAGAGATTATATGATTGGTGCTCGTTGACCACTGGTTTACTAGCGCCGATAACCCGATCTCGCATTCTCGCCAAAAAGGCCACAGCGTATAAATGAGTCGTATACAACAACCAATAAGGTATCACGACTGATCGACCAATCATCTCTGTGCGGAGATTACCTGACGGGCATAATGCGGTGGTTTTGTCCGTGCTTCATTCGGAGCTGACAGACCGACAGATCAAGAACGATCAACTACCTCTATTCCTACTGTGCGTCTTTTACTCTGATCTCGGAAATCCCTCTTCACTAAGGTGACAATTCGTACTACATAGCTTTACCAGTACAATACTGGTATTTTTGGGCATCTATCCTGGTAAATCGTGAGATAAAACCAGTACACTTTATGTAATAGAACTTTAAAGCCTTCGGTGAAAATAATGTCTCCTACAAAAATATTGATAAAATATTACTTCATTATTGTCTATGTTAACCAGAAACCTGTCGATCGACATTTAGTGATAAAGCGCTACTAAATGTTGAAACTCTTTGCCGTCACTGTGGCGGCATTCAAATATATTACGTTAGTGTCATTTATGCTTTTATTAGTTACTCTAAATCTTTGAATTTACATTATATATTGATAATAAAGATAATTTTAGAATGAATGCATAATAATAAGTTAATAATTCGTATAAGTACAAAACGTGTTGTCACTAAGTGCAATGTTGCAACATTTTACGGGTCATAAAATTTGAATGCCATGCCACTCTTAATCAATACAAACAGTGTAACAGGTTTTGGGTTATTTGTTTTGTTTTTCAAACTGGCAAAAAATTGTGATTATTTTTTCTTGCAGAAATATAAATTTTCGAATTATGAGTGTTCTTTGGAAATATTTTCTACATTGTTCAATTATTTAAAAACTATTTTTTATGGCTGTTATGTTCTATTAACCATTTGTATGTGTTTTCGTCAATAAAATTAAAAATAATTTTATTTAAACAAAAAATACAAATAAAATACTAAATAATAATAATATATGAAAATATAAATAAAATACAAAATTACTGAAAAACGTTTCGAGTTTACAGTATTAACATAGGGTTGCCAGGCGTCCCAGTATTTCGGGTTTGTCCCGGTTTCAAGCCTCTCGTCCCAGCGTCCCAAAGGGATCTTTCGGGACAGCCAAATGTCCCGGTTTTCGAGAGCTGCTCATTGATCATTCATTGTTCAGAAATACTGACCCCTGCAGTTATGAATAAAGGGCGGATAACCAAGGTGCCGTTTATTGTTCAAATGTTGTAAATGCATTGTTAAAGGTTTGCCGAACCTTTTTTACAAAGCATTTACAACAATGGAACAATGAGCGGCACCTTGGCTATCCGTACTCTAGTTATGAAACTGCAAAAAAATGCACGAATCTCAATCTCGCCGTAGATCCACATTCATAGTTAAAAAAACAAGATTGAGAAAAAAAAATTCCAATCTTCTTTGGAAATATGTAATTAATTTCATTTAATATTAAAATAACTAAAGAAACTGGAAAAAAAAAGGAAATACTAGTTTATAAAAGCAAGGATCTTAAATGTAATTTGTTAAGCTTACGCTTTTTACAAAGTTTTTTTATCATTTTTGTAATATCTGTGCCTGGGGGGGGGATACAATTAAAATGTCCTGGTTTGGATATCAATAAATCTGGCAGTCCTATATTAACATCAAAAAATCTTCGATTGTAAAAGGTTAAAAAATGTTTGCTAAATACATATAATTTTCACCAGAATTTTATAAGAGCATTCGAGAAAATGAATTTATTTATTTTCAATTGTGATTATCCAATGTTTCTTTTTAATAATTGAAATAAAAATATATTTTTGGAAAAAATGTCCTGGTTTTGATTTAAATGGTAAATATGGAATAAAAATGGTCACCTTACTCTACACCTCCACACTACATTGTTATCAGAAAAGTGAAGTATTAACGACAAGCGATGTCTTAATTCAAGTGCCTTTGCCGATGCCTGGCACAGATTATGCGTGCTGGCGTTTTTTTTTACATGTGCAAAATTATCTAACAAGAGGCAAAATTTTTCCTTAATAGTAATCATAATGTCCTTAGGGTGATAGTCAGTGATCGGCGCTCAGCGTGCATAATGGGTTCTCTGTAGTCAATTTCTATTTACCTTTTTTTTTTTTTGCTCTCTAGCTTTGTAGGTTGATAATAGGCAAACGCTCTTTCCTGGAAAATAGCACTGTCACGCCGAAGCTTAGTGATAATTAGTCTTCGGCGGTGGAGCGTTCCTTTTCCAGGAAAGAGGGCGTTTTGGGGCTCTTTTCCAGGAAACAGGGCAAACTACAAAGCTAGAGAGCAAAAAAAATAGGTTCACTATAATGAACAATGGTGCGCAGGGTCATGCCGGCCTATGGTGATAGGTAAAGCCCGGACCCTGAGGGGGCTGTCTATTGTTCAAATGTTGTAAATGCATTGTCAAAGGTTTGCCGAACCTTTTTTACAAAGGATTTACAACAATTGTAAAATAAACGTCACGCTTCCGGTCCTACCTCTAGTGATAGGTATTGTGCTTTTTAAGCTGATAGCTCAGGAAGCGGGCCCGTCACTCCATCGCGACAGCCTCGCCCAGCGATCGAGACGCGTTCACCTTCCGCCATCGGCCACGGCCGGAATGTCAACGTCTCGTTACAATGTAACACGGTAGCTGGCAACACAGTTTGACGATCTAATGGCGTGTTATCGGAGTGCAAGTGATGTCGTGCAATGGCGCGGCGGTACCTTGCCTTGCTTGACTCCGGCTGACAATACTTTTTTTCTTCATCCGTCACGCGCTCGCCATCATTGGACAATTTCGCCTACCGAGCCTTTCGACCGTAAACACCATATTATGTTATAAATAATGAGCCGAGATTCCATCATGGTCATTCAAGGTCCAACACGCCGATCAGCAAGTGCCGTTTTACAAGCAACGCACACAAACACCCCATCCGCACAATATGAATTGGCTATCAGCGGTTAGTATCCCGTGAACCACACAAATTATCTTTTCCCTTAAGACCTAAAGGCGTCAATCAACTACATATACAAGGAGCTGCTCAGATGGGACCGTTAAAACGGGGAGGACTACTCAAGAATTCGCAATTGTTCCAAAAGCAATCTTGAGATGCTTACATTTGAGTAGCTATCGTGACATGGAAGATTAAAAAAAGTGTAAAAAATCAATTCCAAAATTGAAATTGATAATCAATTAACAGTGATCTTTATAAATTAAGCAAGATTTAATAAAAAGTGTCATGCATAACATCTAGACCAAGGTTTACACTTCTATATTATAGAATGCTTACTTTTTATCGGTGGGCCCGATTTCATCAATCCTCGTTAAATGAACTCCCTGTTTTATATTTGAATATTGTAATTTGACATCAGTTTTGAATAAGACTAATAATTTCATGTTTATTACAACTATGTACATGCATTTTTATGTATGTATTTATTTAATTTCAATTAACTACAAATTTTTCATATAATCCTAGTACTAAGCCAACAAGAAAAGTATAGAAACGTAGAGTTCATTTAACAAGAATTGATGTTTCGCAGGTGAGTCACTTTTTATTATAATTATGTATTTATTTAATTTATTTATTTAAGTTTTATTTAAATCTTTCTACTAAAATCTATTAAATCTTCTATAACCCGGTAAATCGGATCAATATAAAAATTAAAGCGTAAGATAACCCGTTATCCTGTATATATTCTTACATTTTCTTTCCCCTTTTTAAATTTTTTTTTTTATTATTTCTTAAAGAAATATTATAATGTATAATACTATAATATAATATAATATAAATACATAATAATATTACAATATATAATACTCGGTATGACGTCACCTGTCCCCCTTGTATCCTGCTCGCGCACACGTAAGTCTGTGCGACAAAAACAGGGAGAATTTCACGGCACGCCAGTGATCTATATAACTCCTTGTGTAATTTTGTGGGACAAAAAATTAAACTTGATTTAAAGATATTATTGCATTGATTTATAATTTTAACTTTTTTTTTGTTTTTTGACTTGCAGATTTCCATTTTACTTTGCGTCCTTTCGATCAGAGGCACCGAAGCTTCCGCAGCCGGAAGGTAATTCGAGTATAAAACAAAAGTAAAGTATTATATTTACCAAAATACTCAAAACTACCACATACATACATATGTACATATGTATGTACTTCATGTATAATACAGTGCGTAAGTTGCGCGTCTTTTTTAAATAAATGCAGATAGGAACACAGTAATTGGCCGGTTTAAATATAATTTTGGCCATTTGGATTTTAAAATACCATTTTGGCCTGTAAAAATGGGCTAATTACTATGGTATCTTACATAGGATATGGTTGTATAATTTTGATAAATTAAATTTTTAAAAGTTTGTATATATTTTTGTATCCAGTTGCGGTCAATGTCATATGCAGCGTCATTACTTTTTTAAACATCACTGTGGCTGTTCTTTTCGATTGTAAATTAAATCGATATGCTCTGTAATTATATGTATGTATTTACTGAGAAATTGCGTGTTTACACTAATGATTGAGTGGCGATTAGCGAGCTAATATGTAATTTTGCAATGGCTGTTTGCGTGCCACGCTTCAGCACATTTCTTCCATAGTGTGATCTATCAAAGGTGAAAGTGGAGCTGGCGAGCCGTAACCACCTTCACTACCTGTACTTCTTTGTGCGTTTATTCTTTCAGGAAAAAGATTCGAATCTACATACCCCAGAAGGTGAAGCACATCCACCACCATAAGAAAGTCTACATAACCCAGCACATGTCCCAGCCCACCCAGTTCATGCCACAGTATGCAGATTCAGAACAGTATGCATCTGGGTACCTAGCAGCTACTGAGCCCGCCACTGCAGTAGCTTCAGCTATCACTCTTGTACCACTTGCTGAAGGAAGGAGATCCACTGCAGCTGGCCTACCCGCTCCTAATATTCAACCTTTATATAGAGCAAGAGGACACTATGGACCGTCGCCGACTTACTCCGCTACAAAGATCACCGAAGTCAAGCCAACCACCAAACGCATCAAAGTCATTAAAGTATCCGAGGGGAAGAGGAAGAAGAAGATCATTTTGAAAAAGAAGCCTACTCGTATCATCATTAGAGATCAACCTCAAGGAGAAAAGGATGCCAGTCCGACGTCGTCTTATCACAGTGAATTCTATTCAGATCTGAAATCCAACCAAAATACTTTCAAAACAATGAAGAAGCCCAAGAGAGTTGAAAAATACGTCGATGGCGACGGAGAGCACATTCATACTTACAGCGAAGAGCATATTCACCAAGTTGTTTACGATGAATCGCCTCAGGGTGTTCAACCTGGTGGTGCTCCTACTTCCATAGTCCCAATGGATGTTGCTGTGCAACACGCCATGCATTCTCCCGTCATTCATGGCTCTGTGGCACCATCGATTATACCGTCGGTGTATCCTTCAGTGGCTGTACAAGCAGCTTCTCCATCTCATTACTATGGAGGAATGTCTGGTATGGGGTCGATGGGCACTTCTGGTCATCTCGAGTACATGCACTACGATCCGCAAGAAGCAACCCATGATCACATGTTCCACGACCATGGTGAGATTATACATTCGATGATTCCCGAGAACAAATTTCCAGGCAAACCAAAGGCTTCGTACACCGGTCATGGATTTAGAGTCAATCCCACGTTCAGTACATACGATGTGCCATCTTATGAAGGCAAAGGATCTTGGGTGTCTCAAGATAACGACAAGCACAAAGAAGCCCCACAGACTCTTTCCTATTACGAAAACTTTTACTCGTCGAAAAAGAATAAGAAGCAGAAGGAGCATAAGACTCCATTCAAAAGCTCTTCAAACGTGAGCTCCAACAAATACAAGTACACTGACGAAATACCAATAAATTCTGATGCACACTTCGAAGACATTTACGATCACGTCCAGTCTCAAGCTTCAAAGCATTACGGAAAGCAAAGCAGCAAAGGAGTGAAAAACAATAGGAAACCTGTGTCATATTCAACTTCAGAGACATACAAAAAGCCCAAAATCTCCAGTCTCCGCCAACATCACTTCCACAAAGTAGCTGAGAATAAGCCGTATAGCACTGTGCCGTCATTTTCCGACAGTTATACTGTCGGAAATCACATAACCATAAACAACAACTATAAAGAACCTAAAGAACCATCGACTTTCAAACACTACACAAAAATTTATTCGGGATCTTCTAAACCAGGAACAAATGACGCACACACAACTTCAGCCACTGATCACAACAATGAAAAAGATGTGATTTCGGTTTTGAATTGGCGTGGGGGAAAAAAGAACAAGAACAAAAAATCAGTCTCCACACAGAACATAAGCTTCGGAGGTCAGGAGCACAAGATGGTGATCAATCACGAAGCGGCAGATACTCGCACTTTAGAAAGTCAAATTCAAGATTCTGCAGCACAGGCATCAGACTTAGACATAATAGCATATCCATCATCTGACAGTTACTACAGCGTCATGGCGCCTAAACCTTATAAAAGTTCTTCTGCGATCCCAGACTCTTCTAATAATAGTTATAGAGTAGTAGAAGCACCGATGATGGTAGCAGCTGAAAGTAGCTCTGTCGTTAAAAAAATCAAAGTAGTAAAACCATCGAGCCCAACTACACCCCGACCTGCAGTGAGCAGTTCCACAATAGCTACAGTCGAGGCAAATACTTCTAAGACACCAAGGAAGTCAAAGAAGAAGAGCAGTGACAAAAAACAACGGGCAAAGGTTGTAGAACCTATCCCGGTTCTTGTAGAAGCTCCCAAAACATCAACGAAAGCACCAATGACATCCAATAAACTCTCGACGATAGGCAGGGGCAGGTACAAGTTTGGGGACAGGCTGCAGGATAGACTTGACTTCGAGTATGAAGATTTCGTCTTTGTATGAGCATTTAAAGAAGTAACAGCGTGGATAAAGTGGTATACTTGATCACTTCAGTACCTTATTAAGTTAATTGTATATTATTAGCGAAACACTATAATTTTAATAATTACTTAAGTGAAATTAATAGTCATTGTTTTAATTTTAAATTTATTATAAATATACTTATTTTTATAAAATTGCGACTTTTATTTAAATTTAAGCAAAGGGAAGGTCACGGCAATAAGTACTAGTTAGACAGTTGCATTTAAAAGTTAAAATATGACATGATCATAAAAAATCAATCTCAATCCGAAGCAAAGTCAAGTCGAGGAAGTTTGTATTGGAATGGAAAAAACCCAGTTGAAAATGATAAACGAATGAACTTACATCCGCAAAGGATTGAATATGTTGATTTCACCCTTGGAGAAGAGGAAGAAAATCAATAAAGATCAATTCTACAAAGAAAATGACGTGAATATAAAATAATGTTTCATAAAAAACAATTACGATACCAGCCTAAATGAATATCTTAGAGCAGTGGTTCCCAAAGCGGTTCCTACGTACCCCCAGGGGTACTTGTGACCAATAAGGGGGTCTGTGGAAAATTAAAAATAATTTGAGGATAAGTAGACAACGTCGGGGGAGGAGAGTCCGCGAAAGATTTAATATAAAAAAAATATTTGTGACACATAAATTTAATTTAATCAAAACTAAAAGTATAATATCCGCGTTTGTTGCAAATATTTTTCTATGCAAACAAAACTTCTCTATCTTTCAAAATTACAAAAACGAAATGAAGACTTGCTTGCTTATTGTCAACACTTAATGGCTCTTCATTCTGACCTCAGCCAAAAATTTGAAGACATTCTCCACTTGGTTATCCCAAATTGGGTGCTGGACCTTTTTGCCAGTAGCAATTCATATTAATACAGGAGCAATTTAATGAATTTTCCACAAATGAGGAGCTGAAACCAATGTTTGAACAAGGATATCACAAATTATGATTACAAAAACAGATATCAGCTCTTGATAATATTGCCGTATTTCTATTTAGTAGAACGTGGAATTAGTGCAGTTATGAACCTCATCACGAAAAAAGAAACTGACTGGAAATTAGTGCTCGTGGAGTATGCAAAATCTGTTTGCAGAAATCAAAAGACTGAAAGGAACTGTGGTCAATTATCTCTTTGCACTTGGGTTGCCAACTAGGAAATACGAAAAAAAAAATTATATATTAAGCCAAGGTTTATTTTTTGTGCAACAGAACACTAAACAAATGAGCTGTTATAATTTAAAAGTGGCATAAGTCCACTTGTTTTCATTTTGAAAAATATTTCACAAAATGTTTAATGTAATGTTTTTCGTTTAACAATATTTAAAAATACATGTGCGTTTATTCTGCTTTTCCGAGATTCTGGACATATAGAATTAAAATAAGTGATAAGCGATCACGCGTACGTCACTAAAATCTCAATCACTGAAAATGTGGCACCCAAAAACTCCATCAATCGAAATTAACACACGCGAAATATTGTACTACCGAGAACTCGAGTGCCATATATTCCGTATTCGTGATTTTTGTGGCGACGATTGACGTGCATGCGATCGCTATTTGCGCAATAATCCGTTTACCGGGGAATACATAATGAAAAGAGTATTCGATGGATGGAAAAGTGGAACAATAATAAGCGGCAGAAAGATTTCTAACATAAGATTCGCGGACAAGACGACGTTCACACTTGCCGCACTGGGATGGATAGCGAGGAAGCATGGAGACATCAGTTTTCACTTGACACCGCTGCTGACGGACCACGGCTTTTTCGGCAAGTACCTCCACAAGATCAGAAAGGACGTCGAAATGAAATGCCACCACTGCGAAGCCGAAGAAGATTACGCAGAGCACACCCTGTTCGTGTGCTCTGCGTAATCTTCTTGGGCCATAGAAAAAATAGAACTGGAGGAAATTGGAGTGACTTCGCCTGAAAACTTGGGTAAAAAATTATCAGAAAAGATGGAAGCTTAGGACATTATCGACACGTTCGGGTCAACAGTGATGCGCAAGAAGGAGGCGCAAGAACGAGAGAGAAGCAATGGCGCAGCTACCGCGCCCGCCGACCCCACAATGCAGGGGGGGCGCCCAGACTTGGGGGGCGCCCAGACTGGGGGCCGCCCAGACTTGGGGGGGCGCCCAGACCTGGGGGGGCGCCCAGACTTGGGGGGGCGCCCAGACTTGGGGGGGCGCCCAGACATGGGGGGGCGCCCAGACATGGGGGGCGCCACAAAGCGGCGCGGCACGCCTTTTTTTACGGATTTTTAATTTGTTCTGTAATTTTTTTTAAAACCTCTCTTATTTTTAAATCTATTTGCATCTCATTTTAATATACATACCTACATTATTATATTTTTAATTCATCCTCATTGTGTTTAACATTTGTTTATTTATTTAAAACACAACTATACCACAGTTTCTTCACAAGTCACTCCAATATGACACTGTGGCCAGGAAATGTAATTGATCAATGCTAATAGGGCTGGAAGCATGGGCGCCCGCCGAAAATTTTCTAAAGGAGGGCTAAATATTTTTAGTAATGTTTTAATGTAGTTTTAATTTACTGTAGCGTATTTGTATGGTGAACGAATGGACAAGACACTGTAGTAATTAAGGGCATATGAATATTTTTCCACTTACATATTTAGGGAATGTATATATTTAAGTCTGTTATATAATAACACATTATATGAAAACTTTCCAACAAAAGCTTTCTTTGTGGTCAAAAGGTATTAGTCAAGGATGCACGGAGATGTTTTCGTGTTTGAATGATTTTCTCACGAATAATGAAATATCACTGTCGACTTCAGTGAAAAATGTTATACTTGATCACATGGCCGAATGGATACTATTTTTCAAAAAAATATTTCCCAAACTTGAATTAGGATAAAAGGAACAATTGGATAAGAACACCATTTGCCAAGTCCTTAAAATATGATCATATTACGTGGACACCCCAAGAAGAGTTGATCGGTATCAGATCAGATAATTTGCTTGAAGTGGAATTTAATGAAAAAAGTATTTCAGAATTTTGGTTAAGGCGACAGCAAAAATATCCTACTATTGGAAAAAAAGCCCTGGTAACTCTTATTCCATTTCGCGACTACATTTTCGTCATTACTTATATTAAAAACGTAAAGGAGGTATGTATAAAATAAGCAAAGGTCATGCCCTTTCACGGAGACGTTGGAAGATGCTTTATGACATTGAACCCGATATCGATTTTGTATGTAAAAACATGCAACCTCATCTATCGCATCAAATTGTTTCATGTCTGTATAGTTTTTATTCAAAAAAAATGTTTTTAAGCAAATTTTGTACTGAATATAAATATGTGTATTATAATTGTAATAATTACTGCCAAATAAACCTTTTAACTAGAAAAACAATTTTTTAACGAATTAATTATTTCAAATTTAGGGGGTCGTGACATGAAAGCAATTGGGATGCATTGGTTTAATTTATTATTATGAATTTGAATTATAATACTAAACCAACAAAAATTTTACCCCCCACTGGGAAAAGCTGTAATGACGCCCCTGGGCTCAAATATTGAAATTTTGACGGTATACTTTGGTTGTTTTGCAATAAAAACATTTATTTTGTAGCGTTAATCATATAAAAGAACGTTTGTTAAATTAGTTAGTGTCACTGTCGCAAATGGGTACGAGGCTATGCATGCAACTATCGCGAGCTGACATGTGCCAGGTGCACCAACCGTACATCGATCACACGTAGTCGAGTAGTGCTGGCGGCAGTGCGTCACGAGCGCTGCTGTCAACGTTGACACCCACCATGACAGTAATGTCACGTCGCGGACGCACTCGAGCGATTCATCCACGCCCCTGACCCTTCCCTCGTTACTATTACCTCATCAACATGTCTGACGACGACGACACGGAAGCCCCCAACCTTCAACCCAAGATCTTCAGCGCCATCCTCTATGGAGCAGCCTCGTTCCTGATAACAGTGGTCAACAAAATGGTGCTCACCACCCACCACTTCCCCTCTTATCAGGCACTCGGCCTAGGCCAGATGATCACAACCATCATAGTCCTATTCCTATCGAGATCATTCGGCATAGTAAAATTCCCATCGTTCGGACGGGACACTGTCCGCAAGATATGGCCACTCCCCGTCATCTACCTCGGAAACATGATCACCGGCTTAGGAGGCACTAAACAACTCAGCTTACCTATGTTCACTGCTCTCAGACGCTTCAGCATCCTAATGACGATGATAGCCGAACGGATAGTTCTCAACGTGAGGCCGTCGTTGGCGGTGAAACTGAACGTGGCCGCTATGGTAGTCGGAGCTCTAATAGCAGCTGCGGATGATGTCACCTACACGCTCTCCGGATACGTTTTGGTATTGTCGAACGACTTCTTCACGGCCACCAATGGTGTGTATGTGAAGAAGAAGCTCGACTCCAGGGAGCTCGGAAAATACGGCCTCATGTACTACAATTGTCTGTTTATGATCTTGCCCGCTGTCGGAATAGCGTATGCTACTGGAGATTTGCACGCCTCGTATGCTTACGAGCACTGGTCCGATCCCGTATTCTTATCGCAGTTTTTGCTCTCGTGTGTAATGGGGTTCGTGCTGTCTTACGGTGTGATGCTGTGTACGCTCTACAACGGCGCTCTCACCACGACCATCATCGGCTGTTTGAAGAACATCTCGGTGACGTATTTGGGTATGGTGATCGGAGGCGATTATGTCTTCAGTTGGGTGAATTTTGTCGGTTTAAATATAAGCGTTTTCGGTAGTATACTGTATACGTACTTCACGTTCAGGAAGAAGCCGAGCACCCAAAGTTATAAGCCGTTGAAGGAATCATCCGAGGCTAAGTCGGAAGTAGTTTAAATATATGTATGTATGAATGGTTTCATCTCCAGAACTGAGCTAAAGAAGACTTTTTCAATGAATCCCAAAGAGCAGCATTATATTTATACATCAGCCAACTTTAATGGAAGATGATTGTAGACTTTAAATTTTATACTTACTAATATTCAATATAATCGAATTGCACTTTGGGTTTCAAAATCAAGAATTAAAATTTTAGTAATAACGAGAAGAAATCGAAATCACTTGAATGATATCTAATATTAAGTTAAAATCAGGGTTGTCTCAAAGCTCCAGCAGACTAGGCACGTGCCATTTTTACTTTTTTTTATTATAAAATTGAAAAAAAAATTGGCTGTCTTTGAACTTATAAAATATTTTATATTTATATTATTTGATTTTTTATATTCAAGGGATTATTTTCTTAGGATTGTATTCTGATAAAATACTGCTTCACGAAATTAAATATCTTAACCAATCAAATGGAATGAAAGATATTTTCTAAATTTTATGTATGTGTTTTTAAAAATATGTTCCGCAATAACATGTTCCTTTGGCAAATTCTGTCTAGGGGCGCCATATACCCTCAGGCCGGGTCTGGTTGGAGTGAAAGCTTTGTTTAACTGAATTGATCTGAGCTATTCATAAAGTCAAAAAAGTTCCATCCTCAATCACTCATACTGATTCAGCACCTCTATAGTAGAAGATGATTAGCATTTAGTAAGTTTGGGAGATGAAACTCTTCTTAAAACAAAGCAACCTTTTTTATTTTGTCCACTGTTTGTACATGCATATATGATATGCAACGGTGATTAGAATAATTTAGAATTATATCAAGAATCTTCTCATCGAATTGATTTGACTTCATATTCAACGGGCATTGTCTCTCTACTATTAACGATTTAGAAAAACTTAGTTTGTAAGAGAACATTTAACATGTTTCATCAAATCAATGGTTAATATTATTTAAAAAAAAAACAGCTTACTCGTAAGATATTAGGAGCACAGTCAGTTCATATCCAACACCAGGCCTGATCTTATATGAAAACATACGACAAATCAGAATCCATCGACTGATTGTGACTTGCTTACGTCTACGAGTCATATTTGAAATAGACTCGAGTCCGATTTGTCGTATGTTTTCTAAGCCAACAACTAGAGATTGCATTACCGATTTACCGGAAATTATTTTATCGCGAATAAAGTACATATACAGGTATATTTTTGCATTACAAATGGATTTAGGTACTTTTGAATTTGATTATTTTCATGCTTCAGAGTGGCAACACAGACCAACCAAGTCGTAATAAATGCGATCAGATGGTTGTTTTCATTGGTAAACGGACTACTAGTCATATGTAAATCAGTCACAGGACAACCGGTCGCTCTAGATCGGTCATACGTGATCACCCGTCACACTAAAACTGGTCACGAGAAAACTGGTCACACCCTAAAATCGGTCAACCAGTTTTTTCGTGACCGATTTTAGGGTGTGACCAGTTTTCTCGTGAGCAGTTTTAGGGTGTGACCAGTTTTAGTGTGACGGGTGATAACGTGTGACCGATCTAGAGCGACCGGTTGTCCTGTGACCGGTTCACATTTGACTAGTAATCACCGAACCGTTTTAATTATGATTACACTGAGCAACAAAAAAAATTACCAGAGTGGAGACTAACCCTTCTTTACTAACTTTGACCCACTGAATTCGACTATAATAATGATTTTTGTTGGTTGGTGATCGTTTACGAGATATGAGCGTTTAAAAAAATGCGCAATTTTTACAGTATTTTGGCATTTGCGGTCTTTAACTCAAAATCTAGTATTGCTGTGCTCAAAGTGAGTATTGAAATCAATAGTCAGATGTTTTTCCTATTGATTGTGATATTTCATTGCTTTAAAATACTTATAATTAATTGTCTAGCGAATTTTAAAAGTCAAAAATATATTTTTTTTTCTGTGCTGTTTTTCATTTATTTGGCAAATTTTTTATTTCACCACGTTTATAAGGATTGGTTTTCTATCTCAATATTTTTCTTTTTTATCTAAACGTACTAACTCAAGCGGTAATTGCAATTTAAATGCTTTCGTTGTGTATATAACCATATACACAACGAAATTGTGTATACCAAAAAACCAATCCTTATAAACGTGGTGAAATAAAAAATTAGCCAAATAAATGAAAAATAGCACGGAAAAAAAAATATATTTTTGACTTTTAAAATTCGCTAGACAATTAATTATAAGTATTTTAAAGCAATAAAATATCACAATCAATAGGAAAAACATCTGACCATTGATTCCAATACTCACTTTGAGCACAGCAATACTAGATTTTGAGTTAAAGACCGCAAAAGCCAAAAAACTGTAAAAATCGCGCATTTTTTTAAACGCTCATATCTCGTAAACGATCACCAACCAACAAAAATCATTATTATATTCGAATTCAGTGGGTCAAAGTTAGTAAAGATTGGTTAGTCTCCGCTCTGGTAATTTTTTTTGTTGCTCAGTGTTATTATTACGAATAGACTTTTATGTATTTGTATGTTTTATTTTTAATTATTTACGGTTCAATCTAGTTGTTCGTTGATAATTATTTTGACGGTAAATTGCAATCCCTATTGACAACTCTAGGAGCAGGCCTATCGATGCCATTATCGTGACGGGCTAGATTCGACACTGAAAAGGTTGTTTAATTAAATTGAACTTAGACACGTAGTGAGGCTCAACTTCCAAAAACAGACATATAAACTATTCACTTTTAAACGTGTAGTTTTTGCGTTTTTATATAGTCATATATGTTTTTTGTATAAGCGTTTTTGTTTAATTTTTTTTTTTTATTATGTAATAACGGAAGTCGTTTATCGACTCGTTGTTTTCCACTGTATACGCTTATATTTATATATTATCACAAAATAACTAACCACTTATTTGTTTCCATGTGAAGACTGTCCACTAACAATAATTATAATATAATGTAATTTTGTTACCGTAAGCGAGAATCTTATAAAACATGTAATAAAAGACAATGTAGTGTGTTGCACACATTTGCGACGGCAAAAAATATCACATATCTTTGTACGCGCGCTATGAATTGCGATTGCAGGGAACTCACTCGAGTGTTTAACTACTTATATTTACTTAAAATAATATGTATATGTAATGTAATGTTTACTTAATTCTTTCTGTCGAGTATAAATCAACAAGTAAAGGCAATTAGAAGACTCTTAAGATGATCATATCGTACTACCGGTTGCGTCACTAGGGGTAGTGTCTATTTGTAGTGTATATATTTTATCAATTATTAATATTTTTCAATTGTTATGACTTATGAGAGAAAAGCGCCATAAGAGCTTAGTGCATACGTTATTTCTGGATTGCGTCTCTGTCAGATTGAATCAGTTAACCTTCTTACCTTTAGATACATACATTGATTTCTCAGGAATTTGAACAAAAGCCAATTATGACTCATATTTGATGCTATATATAGCTGCACCAGACGGATTTCGCGGTAGCTGTATAAATACAGGAAGCTGTATATATACAGAAATCTGTATATATACCGAAATTCCAATGAGGCGTGTAGCCGCTCGAGGATCGTCATACAACGAATATGTCGAGTTGGAACAATTTGGTGTCTCCCGGTGCAGACCACACGGGCCTAGGGAAGCTACTGGTATTACATTTGTGTAAAAATGTCGGTATTGATCTGATTTTTGCTGTTACAAGAAATCAAAGTGGAAAATTTGGTCTTTGATAGAACTTTTTCGCTGTAAAAATTGTCTTTACTTTTCGATTTATTTTCTTATATGTGTCAAATCTGCAGGTCGTTGTACCGAATATTTCAATGTGGCAATTTAGTTGCTTTAAACTGACTCACAGTATTATTTGAAATTTTTCGCTCACAGAAATGTTTTTCAGTGGATCGCTTCGATGCTATTGAAAATCATTACAAATGTATTATATTTTAAGTATTAGTTGCATTTATACAATTAAATAATTAATTTTACTGTGCAATATGTATTGTAGTATGTATTTTAATATTATTGCAATATGTATTTTACTGTGCAATATGTATCGGTGCCATTTTTATGACCGCATGACGAAGTATTTTGATTGTTCATTCATTGCCATGATTTTTAACTTTATTTTATATATAGTGCACATTTCAACAGCGCAAAGCTGGCAGTTATTATTTTCTATATATGGAAAAATTTAATTTTATCTTGAACTACCAGTGAAACTTTCTAATGTATTTTTTAGACATATATAAAGTGTGAAATAAATGTTGTGAATTTCTACTAAAGACAAGTACGAAACAAATTTCATCTTCTTATTTTTTCTTCAAATCCACATTCAATATTTACATTTCAATCAACATGCAAAAACAATTTGGAGCAATTTTTATACAAAAATTCTATGTAATTATTTTTTCAATCATACATATCATGATGACCTTTAAAATTTTCTTTTTATTCCAAAATTTTTTTAACTGGTCATATGTGCAGTGGCGTAATGAGGATAAATAGCGCCCGGGGAACACCTTTTTTTTGCGCCCTCTCCCCCCCCCCCTCTTTCATCATATTTGTCGAATTATAGAATTTGCTAAGAAACAAATACATATTATAAACGTTGATGATGTCTTCTTGACTGACGACGGCGAAATGATCTCGATTTTTAAAAATATATCGTATAATTTTAAATACAGTAAATACAAGAATTTCTGTACTTTATTAATGTATAGGATTTTCAAGCGTTCAGACACAAAATATAATATATATATATATACAGTGGCGGCTCGTGAAAATCCAAAGTGAGGAGCTGTAGTAGCTCGTTGACCATCCGGTGACCAAATACAAACAAAAATAGCAATCATATGTACTGTACTGGGAAGTCTGCAGCCCCCGTATGGACGACAAGAATATAATG
The DNA here is from genome assembly GCF_051622035.1 of Arctopsyche grandis. Taxonomy (NCBI): domain Eukaryota; kingdom Metazoa; phylum Arthropoda; class Insecta; order Trichoptera; family Hydropsychidae; genus Arctopsyche; species Arctopsyche grandis. The sequence continues at coordinate 12,696,197 of NC_135356.1, forward strand.
GATATGTACTATATTGGGAGGGCTGCAGCCCAAATGGACGAGCCGCCACTGTATATATAGAAAGCATTTTCTTAAAATGCTACTTTCGCTCCTATGGTTGGGCTCAAATCTGGCGCCACATTATTGCTTTCAATACAAAGCCTAGAAAGACTGGTGAAGTTTGTTGACTAATTCGTCACCCACTCTCATTGCACTTTTCGAAATAAACCTATGTTACTATAAAATTCGACAATTTAATATTTTGCCCTTAAAATTGGTGTACCCGGGATATCAATACTTCCCCCCCCCCCCCTTCCAGTTACGCCACTGCATATGTGACTATTATTTTTTTGATACTTATTGGTTATACAGACGCGTCTGAGCATCGAGTATACACACTTATGCCAACTCAAACAAATATATGGCAATGAAATTAATGGCCTCTAGTTGTTGTTAACAACCGAAGATTGACAAATTATTTTATTATACACACCTACATACATATGTATATATATATTAGGTATTCCCGGAATTAATGTCGTTTTTGTAATATGCAATTTTGACTCGGGTCTCTTTCGGTTCGTTGACCATTGAAGACTTGTCTTGTGTTTTTTTCTTCTTCTGGATTCCATGCGTTCCTTTTGAACAAAAAAAATCTTTTGTACCTGATCCACAAAAAATGATAGAGATGTATCCATCAGAAGCTCATTTAAGGAGCAATATGTTATTGTTGTTTCACGCGAAAAATGTGCCGTAGAGGCTTCAAAATTCATTTGCAACATATACGGCGATATACTGGATGTGAAGAATGTGTCATTGTTGGTTTAAGAAATTTCAATCAGGCAATCTGAGCTTGGATAACGAGCCTCGAAGTGGACGGTGCATTCAAGAAGATTAAGCATCTCTAAAGGCTGATATCGAAGCAAATCCAATGTTGACTCTTGATGATATACATATATCTTGATGTAAATAATTTAAAAAATTAAGTTTGAATTTTACTATAAAAAACGACATTAATTCCGGGACGACCTAATATATAAATCATCTGTCTATGAATTTCACATATTTATTTATTTATTACATTTTATACGAGGAAGGCCTTACACATGTTCTGGTGGAGTATTGGCCAGTATTGCATTATTGCAGAGAGAATGTCTTCAAACGTATCTTAAATAAAATCGTTTTCGATTTTTATCCATATTGTTCGATATAACGTCAATCACTGGTTGCATACTGTCACTTTACTTCAACTGTTTGCGACACCTAGAGGCCATTCGTGTAACTGCCGTGTATTTTTATGTGTTAGTGTAAGTGTGTATACAGGTAGTCCTCGACTTATGACCAAAAGAAATCACCGATTATCAGAAAATTATTTTTCAAAATTACCATTAAATTTTTTAAACATTAAATCATGGGCTGTTGTTACGCCACTGCCAAGTCTTGGAAGAAGTTAAATGGCGTATATTTTCGAGAAATTAGTAAATATGCACATTTTGAAGTGAATAAAATTGATAAATTTTGACGTTTTGTATGAAATTCAAACTATGACCGAAGTGCAAGAACGTGTTTCCGTCGTAAATCGAGGAATACCTGTACTCTATACTCAGATCCGCCCATATAACCAATAAGTATTTTATTTTTTTGTATTTATAGTCTGAATATTTTTATATACAAAACTTATAGAAGCCTTGTTTTTAGAAAACTTTTTTTTACTAGACTTTTCTATGTTTCACTTCGCTAACGATTCAGTATTTATTCCTACAGTCTTCCAATCGTTTTGAAACTTTACAATTTTAATTAAAAGAATTAGAAAATAATTAAACAATTTTTAAGGACATTATGAAATGCTTAGATAATGGTCGAGTCAATATTTCTATTTCATAAACTCAAATAGTCAAATCCTGTTATAATAAATTTCCTCAAATTGTTACAATGAAATTAAAGAGTAATATCTGGAAGTTGAATTATTTCAGAATTAAATTATATCATCACAATAAAACAATCATCATCATTTCACAGCCAACGGCGAAGAAAACAAGCTCGCGCTTTACAAAACACAAATCCTTCGACTTTACGGAACACAATCGAGCGAGCAAGAAAGCATTAATTCGGTTCCGTAAAGCGAGGAATCGGTGTAATTTATTTGTAACAAATTTTGCATACATACATATACATATTCATGAACAATTTGGCAGCGAGCGATTTGATTTAAATGTGCTTAGCGATTGACGCGTCTCACTATTGGGTTCGAGTAAAAAAACCATAACAATTGTACTAATATATTATTACATAAATCACATTCTCATACTGAAAAACAAAACTCGCTTTGCATGATAATACACATTAATGATCGCAGACTCGCGCAACGTCCGCCTATCGATATCAACCGTTCTCTTCCAATTTGGTCGCCTTCATCAGCTCGTACAGTTGCGCCACTTGCTCGTCCCGCATCTGATCCACCAGCCGAGGGTCCATTTCGCTGCCAATCTTCATCCTCCTCATACCCTTCAAGCCGAGCTGTTTACTTAGCGTTATGGCATAATCCTAAAAAAATCAAATAAAATAAAACAAATGAATTGAATAATTAAAACAATTTCAAGGTTATATGAAGATACTCACAGTCCACTCATTCATGAACAAGTTGGCTTCCGCGTCTGAGCATTTTTTGTGTCTTTTGAACTCGGCCTTGACGTACTCGTCTCCGAGTGCTTTCATCTCCAATGGTAAGCCTCTGTGAAGACGGAGGATGGCCTTGTACAGCATCCGAGTGCTCTGGAGCTTCGTGAGAGACATTTCCGCATTAAAAATCAACGCAAGACTGACGTTATATTCACTTTGTTATGTCATCAGTCGACTGTCAAAATGAAATTTGGCCGTAACAATGGCTCAACATCGACCAGTGCTTCAATTTTTTTTACATCAATTTTAATTAAAATGGTTCGGTGATTATTAGTCAAATGTGAACCAGTCACAGGACAACCGGTCGCTCTAGCTCGGTCACACGTCACACTAAAACTGGTCACACCCTAAAATCGATCACGAGAAAACTGGTTGACCGATTTTAGGGTGTGGCCAGTTTTCTCATGACCAGTTTTAGTGTGCCGGGTGATCACGTGTGACCGATCTAGAGCGACCGGTTGCCCTGTGACTGGTTCACATATGACTAGTAGTCCGTTTACCAATTAAAATGATGCATGAATGCCAATTGATGGTGATGAATTAGTACATTTTTATGATTTAGTAAGCACCATCGAGGGTACAAAAGTCAAAGAGTTCTCATTTTCTAACCTTAAAAATAAAATGTCCATCAATTGTATTATAGTTCCCCTATTGAATTATGAAAAACGAATTGCTATCATGATCCAAATGAACAGCTTGTTGGTTGTCGTGTGTTTTGGTGAAAATTATACAGTTACACTGATTGCTACGTGTAATAGAAAATTGACAGCTTTGAAAAATCTTATAAAAACATTGGGCCTTTATCACATTATCCCGTTTTTATTTTTAATTGGAAGATAAGTAATATGAAACACGGGTCATTAAAAATTATAAATTAAATAAAATACAATCTGTAAGTCAAGTGTGTAAATGTAATGTATATGTATGTATGGGTTACATCCATTGATTTATAATACACTAGATCCGCCATCACGCTTTATACTGGTCTCCTTTTTGGCGCATGCACAGTTTCTCTCAGTAGGTAGGTAGGTACTGCTGCGTCGTAGGGAAAAAAACCTTTTTTTTCCCAACTTCCCCGCTAGTTAAACCCCCCGCACCCCTCAGTTAGTGAAGACAAGATCTCCGACCAAAATCACACGTCAGGCCCCATCTATGTGTATTATATATCTATGGTTACATCCCAAATGTGAATCGCTACCAGGATAACTGCCGCTACGAAAATCGCCCGCGCGGTATTCTGTCGCACAGAAAAATTGCCGTACAGAAAACTGCCCGAATTTCGTAAAAAAAAAAAGCATTTGCTGCAGTTATCCTGGTCGCTAGCGATTCACATTTGGGATGTTATCACCGAACCGTATGTACATATGTAGATCACTTTAAATAAAGCCTTACAGTATATTGGACTTATCTAAAGCCATTTTCTTCCATTACAATATCAAAAACTATTACGTATTTGAATTGTATAAACTTGGTCTCAATCAAAATGAATTAAGGATAGTAAATTACATCTACGGGAATTTTTAAATAAAAAACATGCATTTTTCAATTACAATTTATTCAAAACACATAGTTTTATATATAATTCATAATGGTAAAACACTAGCAAGTAATCACTGTGATATATATGTTTTAAAGCAGCGATTATTTTTTATCCTTGAAAAAGTTGAAAAATTAAGCGACAAAAACGGCATTGCAAAAAAAATATACAATTATATTTTAATATAATCAGCCTTAAAAATTAACACGTTGGCGCCTAGCAATGTGAGTAGTTCATTTCGCCGGTTCTCGACGAGTGGCGTATATTATATTATAATAATATCGATTCCATCAATGAAATGCAATCAGAAAGTTATCACATACACAATCAATTATTTCAATTTTGAAAAATTTTGCGCAGAATCACAGTTTTATATGCGCGCCAATTTCGCTATACGCGTAGCAAAGATATCATTTTTATGCCAAATCAAGCAGACGCCAATGTGTTAAAATAAAAAGCACTTAAAAATATAACAAATTCAAAATGACGCATTTCAATATATATATTTTATACATTCATATTTCAATAAACTATCTGTTTACATAATATACGTATAATTAAATCGTATGATATTTAACTAAATTCTATCTTGCATAGATCAATATATTGACAACTTCTACATACATATATGTATATATACATATATATATATAATGGTATATCTACGGAAACTAGGGAGTTTCAAACAGGGAGAGAGCCATTGAAAATTGAATAAAAATATCAGATTCTTTTTATGATATGAATTTGACGAAGTATTATATGTATGTATGTTCTAAGACTGAAATTTTATAAAATTGGAAATATTAATTTCTTGCTGATGAATCAAAAAGTCATCCGGTGGAAGGAAGCAGCTGTATTCAGGCACATACATACATACTTGTTTTCAATGATACAAAGTTTAACGCACGAATTATCAAATTCAGTTGCAAGCTTCATCCGGATGCATTTTTTTTTAATTTATTTATTTATCACCAATTTAAAAGTTTAATTGTATAAAAAATCTTGCTTCATTCCACATCAGTCTTTCGCACAATTATCACCATTGTACACGTCTAATTTCGAATAACGTTATTGAAATAAAATTTTAAAAAAAATGTTAAACATTTAAACAAATAAAAATAAAATTTCAATCATTAATCCCATGAGAAGCATTTTTCAAATGATAAAATCATATATTACATATAAAAATAAGAGGATTTTTTCCCTTTTTGAGATTTTTGAAACATAATATAAAAATTAAAAAACTACACACATTACATAATACAATTAAAATACTGTTTGGAATATAATACCTTATTCGTAATATTAATTTTATAAAATTCATATAAAATAAAATCGTATTTCACAAGCAACATTCTCTCTAAATTCTTGATGTTATCATTACATATTGTTCAAGAAGTACATATATAAAAGGAATGATATATTATAATAAAAAAGGAATGATATATTATAATAAAAAGGAATGATATATTATAATAAAAAAGGAATTATATCATTTTTACATTACTCGATAAATCAATTTCGCACAATGTGAATCACATTGCAAATTTCATTAACTAAACACGAAGCGTGATGAGGAATTTGGTGAATGACATATGTATCAAATAATGGCGAACGTTAAAATTAAACATCAGTTATTAATATATAACAATAGATAATTACATATAATCAGTGGAGAGATTAATTTTAATTACTTATTTATGTGATATAACATGTATAACGTGTTCCCAAAAGTCACTGTATCAGAAAAGTAGAACTTAAGATGTCTATTATTCAAAAATATTCAATAATACAGACCATTTATATGGAAAATACATACATAACAGTCCAAAAATAAACCTCGACATACATAAGATTGCGCTCAAGTAAGACGAATACTATTTCAACGAGTACAATATGAGAAATTAATGCCATAGTACAATATCTCTGATGATAATTCACAAATTGATTTGATTATTTTTATTCATGTAGGTATACATTGAAGATCATTGAAATAAGTACATACACGATTATGATTACCCGATGGTTCTATAAGGTGACTAACGAGGCTGTTGTGTTATAGAAATATCAGTAAACCGGCCATTCACCATATTGTTATCGCATCCTCTCGTCGTTATTACCGTTCTGTGGTGTATATAATAATAGTAAGTATGAAGACACGTGCCGTTCGGAAAGTGCATTTTGGTTATACGATGCTGTATCGTAATCAATGGTACAGTCGCAGCTATAGCAAAAAATGTCGCTGGTGAATATACATCGTCGACAAACAAGTACACTGTACGAGTGTGCTAAATATGAATATGTGTACAAAATAGGAACATAAACGTTTAAATACTCAAAAGCAAAAGCGAATCTTGGGTATATATCACATACAAGTATCTAATATTCTTGCACAAATCTAATATTTTAATTTTTTTTTATTTTTTCTTTATATTTTCGTCTACATAAAGATTCTTACATACATTATGTTAAACTTTATATACCTAACTACTGAAAAATACTATCGTATTCAAAGCACGAGGAATGCATTTCTTATTTATATCGTAAAATCATCGTAATGTAGATGCGTTTACAAAAGACAAGCTGTGTGTATGTATAATATATAATGAAATAAAAAGGAATGATTATATTATATTATGAAATCATTTTCGTTAATAATAAAAATGTGTGTGTGTGTGTGTGTGTGTGTTATGTAATCTGGTGTGTGCATGTACATATAATATATTATATAAATACATAAATATAATAGTTTCAAGCATTCTTTATAAAAATTGATAAAAAGCATGTTATCAATATTTGGTGCTGGAAACGTAAATTGCATTATCATCATGAGCCACAATGCAAACCGCCGGATATACCATTCTTCCCCCGCACACGTTAACGATAAAATTTGACCTCTGTCTCGATACAATCCTTCATCAGGTCGTCCAACTCTTGGAGAGTGGACGCGCCCTCTGCGTACTTGTCCGAGAACTCAGCCAGCTCGTTGACGCACTTGTCCTCCATCGTCTGCAACAGTTCGAGGATATTCTGCAGCTGGCCGGCGCTCTGCTTCGAATGCAGATTATACAGCAGGTGGTGACGGTTGCGCTGTTGAAGACAAAACATATTCACATAACAAAATCGATGTATCTATGAAAATAAATCAGTAAGTAAAGACAAGATGAAGTAATATTAATGCACTGCATTCTCACTCAAACCCGAATTGGTTGGGTTCCACGGTGAAACATCTATGAACAAAACGTTTAACGACACAATGTCTGCAATAGAATGACAACACGAATAAATGGTTATGGATGGAATTTTAACGCGACATGATGCTCATGGAAAAAATGATGAAACGACATTATATTCATAAACAAAATTAATTAATGGTTACGAAAAAAAATTTTACACGACATAATGTTCACAAACGAAATGGTCACGCAACATTATGTTCACAGACAAAATGATTGCGACATAATGTTCACGGACAAAACGTTCATACGTTCAAAACGATTTTTTTTTAACGAAAGGCACAAGAATTCATTAAAACGTGAAGATCTATAAACGTCCTTTGACAAATGAATAAATATTAATCAGATAAGCCAGTATAACCGAAATTTAATAACAAATAACAAACTTTTCGAGCAGTCAAATAAAAATTTTTATTAAAAAAAATCGTTTTTGAATGTATGAATGTTTTGTATGAACATTATGTTGCATAATCATTGTGTCCATAACTATTGAATCATTTTGTCAGTGAACAGTGTCTGTAGCCATTTAGTCGCGAAGTCATTTTATCGTAGACGTTTTGTCCGTAGAAGTTTCATCGTGACACCAATTGGATTTGGTTATGCAAAGAGGATCCAACTCAAATAAATGAAAATATCTATTTGTACAAAATATGTACTTAGTGGTAGTACACTGTTGCTACTTATTTCCCTTAATTAAGATTAAAGCACCAATATATCTAGCTGAACCTATCTTATGCCCAATTTGTTTTGGATTTGAGTTTTTATTTATCTCTTTCAACTCCTTCTGGGTCGCTTCATGGATATTTTACCTCTTGAGAACGACCTCTTCAGTAATCTACATATGTTTACATATCTAACTATATCACCTACTATACTTGAATTTTATAACTTTACTTCGATATTATACTATAAAAAGAAGAAAGTCGAAAGCATACTATACAAAATTAAACCCAATTGTAACATGCATATATTGAAAAATCAAATAAGCATTTACATGCTTATGTATACAGCTGGCAAAAACGCCAATAACGTTACCGTTGGTAACAATTTGTAAAGTTTATATAAAACGTACAACTAAAAGTCAGAAATATATGTACAGCGATAATATGTGGTTTTATTTCATAAAGGAATATTTAACCAACACTATCAGAAAGCTTTTAAACACATACGAACATTGAAACCGTGTTAGTGACTAAGGTACATCGAAGGAGACTATTTTGGAGGAGATAAAATACTCATCTTTTAGTAGTGCGAATTGTGAGATGAAAACACTAAATATGATGACCTTCAGAGTGTGTTTTTTACATGCTATAGTGGTTGATAATAGCACAAATTACCTTAGCTTGTTGATTTACCCTCACATACTTATATACACAATGATATACTCACGTCATTGGCGACACTAATGGTGTGATGAGAAATTCTAGCATTCGGAGTAAATACAAATGGCTTATAAACAGAAACGCTAGGATCCGGAGTTCCGGTGAGCCAGTGAACACTCAAAGCCGACTCGGAGAGGCACGTCATCTAAAAATAAACATACATGGAAACAACGTTCCTATGTGGAGAACAAATCCAACAGATATGCAATCACCTGACTCCCTTGAGTGGGGTAATAGTCTTCGACCGTGCGACAAATGTTGTTATCTTTGTTGCGTAAAATTTTAAACATATTTGCAGTACTAATGGTTTCCGTTGTGTACAATTCGTCGATTAACTTCTCTGCGTCACCGTGATAGTCGTCGACATCATCCGCCTTTAAGCACTTTGCGAAATTAAATTCACCCTGGAAACATTTCAATGAGAATGATTTTATTGTATAATCCTTACGTGTGTGTTTGTTAATACGAAAAGATCTTAAAATACTTGGATGCATATTTAAATAGATTATGTACATATGGTCAGGGTATTCCAGCACACCTCGTAAATCTTATAAAAAGTCTATTTAGAGACAATTCTGTGTTAGTAAGGGTAAACAAGTTGCTAGCTTTAAGTCCAAAAAGGTGTGCATCAAGAATATACTTCGTTTTCCATGCTGTTTAATAGGAGGAATGGGTAAAAGCATACCCGATGATATTACTCTCATAGCCAACTCGGAAAAGGAGATGGGGGATCTACTCCGTCGTCTGCAACAGGAAAGCAGAATACTTGGGCTCGAGATGAACAGAGTGAAAACAAAGATTATGATGGTGGATCGAAATGGTCAACTCGTGAGGACAGATGTTTGCTGATCTTGAAGTTGTACACAATTTAATTTATCTCAGATCAATGCTATCGGATGACGGAGCATGTGAGACTGAATTAAAAAAGGCGGATTGGCAAGGCGCAAAGCTCTATGTCAAAATTGAGCAAAATTAAAAAAGATCGAGGCATCACTCTGTCTAAGAAAATGCGTCTGGTCTGAGTTTTGTATTTCTATATGGGGTAGATACAGACAGAAAGAGCTCGAGAAAGGTAGAAAATAGACGCTTTTGATATGTATGTGGTGTTGGAGACGGTTGCTTAGAATCCCTTGGACAGCAAGAAAAACTATGCCTCCATCCTGCAAGAGCTGAGGGTTGGTGATAAGCTATCATCCATTTGTTTTAGACTTACATATATCCTTTAGTTTTTTGGGAACATCGCGAAGAGAGACCAGGACAGCCTGGAAAAATTGATCGTTCTGCGAAGCGGAGGAAGAGGGTGATGACCACTGTGAAGACCACGACAGGTCGCATTATGGAAGTCAGAAGATGGGAAACTCACGACCCTCATATGTGAAGAAAGCGACGGGAAAATATGTATATGTCGTCAGCATACAACATAGAAAATCCATTTTCTGATTTAAATTTTTCATTAAAAGTATTGAGACAATAAATAATGGTTCAACACGGTTAATGGACTTCAGTTGTATGCCAATTATGTAATTTTCATTGAAAAGGCGTGTTTGAATGTAATAAGTGTAATCAAAATGGCAGATACATTAAAGTAATTGAATGGATCAAATGATAGCAGGTAAGTCGATGAAACGGGCGTCGACGACCCAGATGTCGATATATCAAAGTTGAAAACTTGATATTACAGCAGACCGCATAATTTAGTAATCAAAAGAATAGTATTGCACAAGTCGAACTTGAGCAACATATAAGAAGGTCTATATTTCAATTATTCTGAATATAATGTATGGATATTGAACTGTATGCGGACTGGATGAAGTTTCGGAAAACACTCCAATACAGAATATATGTACATAGAATTTACAGTTCTAGAAAGAAACAAAGGAAGACGAGGATTAAATAAACAGATCTCACGGCTTAAGAATCGTTTAGATGGTCTTGTCTGCGAGATGCCCCCACTTTCTAAGCTAACGCACGGAGAAGTCAAGAGCAAACTTGAGATATATATGAAAGCACCGAATCATCACCCCCTTTCATCTACCCGGAATGGAATGAAAAATTATCTTTCCCAACATATGTATTACCAAAAGAAAGGCTCGGTGGTTGTGTTGATACTAAGCACCGAGAGGTCGCCGGGTTCGATCCTGTCAGCTGACATCGATTGAAAAGAATTTATTCCGAGTATAATCTTTAATCCTGATGGTCAGACTTGGATCATTTCCTATCAGAGTTTGCCATTTTACCTGATTTCATCATTGAAGCTGTTCCTCCATCAAAATTGGCAAAAACCATCCTACCCACTGTCACCACTATTTTAATATGATTTCAAAAAATTTACTATATATAACATAGATGCCTCACTAATTTTCTTATATTTTTATTTTATTTTATTTTTTACATAGATATATACCAGGAAGGCCTAGCAGGTAGACCCCAATGCGCTTTCCTAGATAATTAATTACAAACATTGCAGCATTTTTATTATATAAATCGCTGTGTTTCGTGAGGCTGAAGAACACGAAATTAACAATTAATTAATTAATTAATTAATCCATAGAGACATCTCTGGATTTAGACTAGTACATAAATTTTTACATATTGTACATAAATCAAATTCAGATATTTGTAACAGCGGGTAGGATGATTTTTGCCAATTTGATGAAGGAACCGTTTCAACAATGAAATCAGATAAATTGGCAAACTCTGTTAGGAAACGATCGACTTGGAGTCACAAATATCCAAGTCTGACCAGCAGTATTAAAGATTAGCACGGGATCGAACCCGATAACCTCTCAGTGCTAAACATAAACTAAACCACCGAGCCATACTGCTGAATATATATAGTATTTTTATTATGTTTATATGTATGTCTGGTCACAGTGACGCGTTAGAGTATTCTGTTATGTCACTGTGGTTAATATTTAAATAAATAAAACTGACATTATGTGTTTGTAGTGTTTCAACACCACTTATATAAAAGAATAAATAAAAATCATACTTCTCCGTTCCATAAGTTGAGCTCTTGCATCTGTTCCATCAGACCGTCCGACATTTTATCTATCTTAGTTTGTATGGTGTACCCGTTTGAGAAATGCTTATGGGTTGATTCTATTTTAACGGCCGCCCAAAATTTGCCGCAAGTTTCTATGAGCCAACCTTCGTTAGGATCGACGATGACGAAAGCGTTGTGATAAAATATATCCGGATCGTTCTCGGCACAAGGACCACCCTGTCCAAACTCGTTTAGTAAATTGGTAATCATGTCCACGCACCCTTCTGCAGACGAACACCTCTCTAAAGCGATTCTGCAAGTAGCAACGAAAGCAACGTGTATACATAATGCAACATTAACGATACAATATTGAATTACGGCGTAACTAAAGTATCAACCTGACGAGGTCCATGCCCAACAGTCGTTTAACACTACTATCGGCATCGTCTTCATTGTAACGCGATCTCAATGCAATGTTGCCGATACAAACGTTTTTATCGTTTGATCCCATCTCGGCGCCCCACATCCACGCCGGTTTGCTCAGAATGACCGAATTCGTAGGGCCGTCGAATTCTGGAATCTCGATGTAAGTACACTGCAAAGGAAGAAAAGCGGTGAAATTGAAACGATGCAAAAATTGTAGTCGCAATATGGATTGAATATAGTTTAATTTTACTTTTAAGCTACCGCTATCCCGTTTGTTGCCCTTCGCGTATATGATCTCTTGAACTTCGTTCCGTGGTCTATGAGAATTTTTGGCAAAGACCACCTGCCCATTGCCACCGGGTAGGACGACGAATATATCAGTGGGGATAATTGCTTTGGTCATTTTCAGTTGTTGATTTGTAGTTAAACCTTTGGAAAAAAATTAACAAATATAGATTACATAGATTATGTGGTTAATTTTCTTAAAAATTTTAACCTAGATTAAACCGCAAATAATAAAAAATAAATCTCAGGTGAGTTATGTCATATCATATCATATCATTTATAAAATATAGCTATTCCGTCTGTCTGTCTCTGAGATAACGCTCGCCGTACTATAATAGTCGTTTCGATTCGACATATATATGTACGTCACAGCTAAACCATTGCCAAAACGTATATACGAATACAATAACAAAAGAAAAAAACTTCTATATATACTGATCACTACTAATGTTTCCACTTGGCAGAGAATTATCCACCATCTATTGAAAATTTATTTAATTAATTGATTTTTCTATCGGTTTTTTATATTGTTTATATGTAGGTAGGTTGTTTTTTTACCATTTTTTTCATATTAAATATATTTAAAAGGTATATGAAAAAAATTCGACCGCGTGAGGATCGACCAAAGGATAGACAAATTCGTTGTTTTTTTTTGAATAACTTAATATGCCAACACCTATGTGATGATATTTCATCGGGTACAACACTAGTCATCGTATATTATATATATAATAGCGCTATTCTATGTATCTGTGTGGGATAACACTCGCCGTACTATAATCGATTCGACATATGTAAGTCACAGCTAAAACACTGCCAACAAAACGTACTAATATAATAACAGATCAAGAAAAAACTTCTATATGTACTGTTTGCTACCAATGTTTCCTCTAGGAGAATAGTCTAGGAGCTAAATTTAACGCCATCTATTGAAAATTTATTTAATTAATTAATTAATTTTTCTATTGCCGTTTTATGTTGTTTATATGTAGGTAGTTAAGTAGTTTTTACCATTTTTTTTTTAATATTAAACAATTAAATATAAATATTAAATTAAATATATTTGAAAAAAATTCGACTGCTTGCGGATCAAACACAGGACGGACACATTTCTTTTATTTATTTTTTATTTAATAACTTAATATGCCATAACCCATGCGATGATATTTCATCGGGCACAACACTAGTGAATACATAAATTCAATTCCAAATAATTAACCGCTTAGACGCCCTGCCGACGCGCTGAGCGTATTATAGATACGGCAGTTTGCGCCTTAAGGCGCTTTGGGCAGCTAAGCGGTTAATAATCCTAATTGAAATAACTGTCTGATTGCATTTATTACGACTTGGTTGGTCTGTGTTGCCACTCCTACGAATGCATCAGTGTTGCTACAAGATACATAACTGGCTAGCTAACAGAAGACTCGCTATCCGCTACAACTTATTACAATGAGTTAATATTATATTCGAAACGATCTAGCATGAGACTTACGTAAAATGTACATGCTATCACATTCACCCCTTCACGCGATGACCAATTACATTTCGTTTCAGTTTCGCATTGGATTTTGGTCAAGAAATACAACATTATTCGTGTGTATAGCGATCGGTAGAATTTGACTTTTGTTTTTGTTACTTTTGTGTTCGTGTTTCGTATTTTGAAATATTCACATTAATAAAATTGTAATATAAAATACGTAAGTTGTTGATATTATTAATTTATTTTTGGAATACGTTTGTATTTTACATTAATGGAGATTTATATTTTTTTAACATAATGCAATCCTTAACTTTTAGCAATATTGTCCAATTAATTCTCCCTACTTCATCTTAATATACTTTTATACTTCCGATCCATCCACTCGCTCCACTACGTCAGCTATTCAAACTCACCCCCATGTTTCGTTTCCTTTCTCTCATTATTATATGTACATACTGAAAAAGCAACGTTCTATTCTATTCGGTGTATAAAGGTGCAGACACTTAGCATTGTACGCTGTACGTGTTTTTTTTATTTTTAGATAGTATTGCATATGCAAAAAAAAACGCTAATACGTCTAATCCATGCCTAATCCTTGGCAAAACTCATCCCCTGGAGTGTTTTCGGTGAAATTTTTTCCTTGTATTGATATAGATTTGACAAAAACTTGTCGAAATAATAAGATCGTACGAATTAAAATCCATTTATATTATCCAGCTCTGCAAGCACAGCAGTGCACGGAAAAGATTACTTTTATTTATACTATACAGCAGCCCCAGTTTCGATACGTTCAGGCTTGTTTTGGCCGAGTTCGAGGCAAAATCGGCTTACATATATGTACATACTCGTACATTGCAGAGTGCGACGATACGGCACAATATTGCTTGCGTCGAGTCAATATTGTCACAATGGCGTCGTCCACACACACGGTATCTACACCCGATATTTACGAAATTTTCCATATCCAGTTCCCATATTGCAACCTGTGGTTGCTATTTAGGAACTGGTTATGGAAAATTTCGGGTGTAGATACCGTGTGTGTGGACGACGCCAACGTAAAGTTTCCGAAAATATTCATATGCACATATGCACTTTCGTTATGACTAGAGGTAGGATAGCCAAGGTGCCGATCATTGTTCCATTGTTGTAAATCATTTGTAAAAAGGTTCGGCAATACATTTACAACATTTGAACAATACGCGGCACCCTCTGGGTCCGGACTTTAGTTATGACGCGTGCACTCGCCACTATGACGTCACGTCGTGCGTGAATATTTCCACAGTGACCAAAGAAAACCGGTTCTGATTGATACATGACATGTAATATAGTGTCAGTTACTGCTAAATATTACGGAACGTGTGAATGTGTCCATATATAATGTACCAAAGAAGTACTGCTGTATACGCGCAGTTGCCGGCCTGAGCTGTGCCAGTATAAACAGACCTTGAATAATGACACGTAGAACCGCCTATCACAGCTAAAGTCTACCTAAACGCGCCGTGCCGTACTATTCAGTGTGTTCTTACCATTAGGGCGAAAACACACTGAGTGGTACGTGTTTTTTTTAGATATTTTTAAACATATACATACATAGTATACAATCCCAAATATCCCCCCTGGAGTGTATTCGGTGATATTTTATCCTTGCTTGACAGTGATCAATAGCCGTGAATCCCATATTTGAATAAATAAAGGAGAAACATATGCACTCTGCACGTGCAACTACACCCGAATTCGGTTTGGATAACAGCACTGTCACAGCGTGGAGCCAAGGACGTGACGTTTCATACCACTCAGTGTGTTTTCGCCGATAGACTTTTTGGTATTTACTGCCCAAGTTTCGCATAGGAATAGATACTAAAAGTTCACGCTTGTACGATTGTTTCATACATGCAATTTATACATTTTTACTTTATCTTTTTTGTATGTTAGTTGAAATTTTATAGTATTTTTTTATTTATTACTAGCTGAACCCGACATGCGTTGCAATGCCACAATATCGCATGCAATTCCCGTTCCCGTTCCCATTCTCGTTTTTCCCGTTCCCGAGCTAAAGTCGTGGTAATCTCACTTATCCAGCGTTTAACAGCGGAAAAACGCAGGCGGCGATTTCAAACTATTCAATTGTTTGTTTATTTTACCCTAACAACGCAGGTGGCGACGCGAAAATATTGCGTTGCAATGCCACTCATTCTCGTTTTTCCCGTTTCCGTTCCCGTTTTTGGTCCGTTTTTGGTTGTGAATATGTTTAGAGCAATACCAAAGTAAAGTTATAAAAATTTAATGGTAGCAAACCATATATGAACTTTTGTTTGATATCATTAAATTTTATAAGGATTGTAAATAGGTGTTTGAGCTATTTTTCCTATTATGCTGTAGATTAACATTAGAATAATATAATACTATGATTACTAACCAAATTAAATTAAATTGTAAAATAGAAAATGATCAGTAGATCAGTAGCTATTAAAATAGATATAAGATGTATTGTGAACATAATTTCGTAATAATAAAAAGCATTTAAAAATCAAAAAAAAAATTAAATGTTATAGGTTTATTTAAGTACTACGCTACGTATATAAAACCATTCACAATTTCTGTTACTTTGTCTGCAGAAAAAGCGATTTAAAAGAAGTAGCAATATTTTAAAATCCGCTCGGCACTCATTATATTTTCAAACCCATCTCATTGTGCTCGAGTTCTATTTTTATAAAAATGACTACAATGAAATGCGACTTTATTGTATAAAATGAACCACAATAGGCTTCAGACTCGGCAGCGAGTCACTATTATAAGAAAAATTCTAAAAATATTAAGAATAATTTGGAAAAAGGTATGAATATAACGTAATCATTCTTTTTTATAGGATCGAAATTATAGTCTATCAAAAGTAAATTAATATCGATTTAATAAAAAATTTCTTACCAAATTGTAATATTTTAAGTAAATTAATGCCGATTTTTTTTTTATCAAAAACAAAATATATACAGTTATATAATATATCTACATGGCTTTTTTTCCGAGCATTAAGTCAGCTTAAAAGATTAATGCCCTGAAATAATATAACAATGGCACCAAATTTTTCGTATTATTGGTAATGATAAATACGCGTTTTAATAATAATAATAATAGCTTTTATTCCAGACGATGAGGAGAATAGTGCAATCCCCAACGCCCATATAAATAATATATAGATAGTAAAAAAAGTATTGAAAAATAGTAAACAAAAAAATAAATAAATAAATACATAAGTAAATATATAAATATTACTGATAATAAATAATAATAATAATTATTATAATAAATAAATAATAATAAATAATAATAATTATTATTATTATAATAAATAAATAATAATAATTTTATGTCTATTCAAGGCGGTCGGTGTAGCAGTTCCATCCATCGAACATACAATGAAGAATGCAAATGAGAAGATGCAGCAGCAAGAAGACAATTAGGCGATAAAAATATACGAAGACGTAGAGAGGCCGCTCTCATCCTGAGAATGGCTTCAAAGTGAGGCACATGCCCTTCTACAAACATTTGCGACGCGCTACAGCTCCTAGGTAACCCGAAAAGAGCACGGTAACAGTTGTTTTAGAGTAGCATTGGGAAAATTGAATCCTGAATAAACCCATTTCTACAGTCCTAATGACGATAGATATATAAATTGAACCTGTAGCGGCTCTATGACATGGTCGGGTTTCGGTCACCATCCTGCGAGCTGGGACCAACTCGGCCATGTTGCTCGCTGCTCAACTACTTCTTTCCCAACTGTCATATTAAATAGTCGTGTATACAACAAAAAATGAAGCTAATATTTCAACTCATCGATGACTATTCCGAAAACTCTTTTTTTTTCTCAATTTTATTTCATTTATTATTATAATAAATACATTATAAATGGATAATGAATAACAATAACAAATTAAAGACCAATGTGACCATCTCATGAAACTGACTTTTGTATGTTAAACATGACTGTTTAAAGTGAAAATTGAAATACAGCTTCTTTACAGTTGAATTCGACCTTATAAATTATATTTCTCAAACTGTGGTGATTGTTGAATTCAATTTGAATAATAAAAAGGCATGATGTGTGAAAAAAAATCAGCTAATTACAATATCTGGGGATTTGAAATGGATATTATCGATAAATTCCTTGGGAAAAAAAAGTTGAGCTTTAAGCCTTTATATATATATATATTTTTTTTTAGTCAATTTATATATATTTTAATTTATTTATCGATATTTTGATATCGGTATGTTGGTATAGGGTCTACGTGACGAGACAGAATGTTAAATGACAGAAAACGCAAATATCGGAAGGCAAAGATCGAAAATCGAAAGATCTTAAGTCGAAAGATCAAAAAAAAAAATGGTGCATGGTAAACGGTACATACTCACTTAATTTGCGCGAGCAGGATACAACAGGAACAAGAGGAACATGCTTTTCCTCCCGTATCCTGCGCGCGCACATTAATACGGGAGTAAAAGCCTGTTCCTCTTGTTCCTGTTGTATCCTGCTCGCGCAAATTAGGTGAGTATGTACCGTTTACCGTGCACCATTTTTTTTTGATCTTTCGACTTAAGATCTTTCGATTTTCGATCTTTGCCTTCCGATATTTGCGTTTTCTGTCATTTAACATTCTGTCTCGTCACGGTGACCGGTTGGTATAATATCTATGAATGTTAGTTTGAAATTGAATATATATTTTTTTGTATGATATTTGGAGGATTTAAAAACACATATATTGTTTTTAAGGCCTATAATGAGTTATCATAATAATAGAATGCAATTTAAAAATCAATATAGCCTTTATATATTTAATTCGATGTATTTGTATGCTGAAACGAAGAACCAATATTGTTAGAATATAATTCAACTACAAAATTATAATATGTATTTTTTGTAAAATAAATTGACGAATAACGATGAAACTATTAAAATGTAAGGATTAACTAAAAACCTTAAACTAATTAAAAACCTACATATAAGGATTTAATAGATTTGAATATACATATATAAAATCCAGCTTGATCGTGTCCTGTAAAGTTTTCCAATATAAATCTGACAATAAATCATACAGCTCTATATAAAATTAGCACCGACAAAAATCCAAACAAATTATAATCCATTCCCATTTCAAATTCTTTCTGTTCCAGAAGGCAAAAAAGAAACTGCTAGATATTAATACCTTTCCAAAAACAACTAATGCGTACATTAAATATTACGTGATGGAGTCTGGTATGTTATTATTATAATCGAGTATTATAATTATAATATAATAAAATTTCAGTTCAGAGAAAATATTCATACTTAGATCAATTGGAAACCCTCCGATACTGAAATTGTATGATCACTAGAGCCCGGAATCTGAAGGGGCTGTTTATTGTTCAAAGATTGTAAATGCATTGTTAAAGGTTTGCCGAACCTTTTTTACAAAGCATTTACAAGAATTGAACAATAGGCGGCACGTTTCCGACCCCTTCAGATTCCGATCTCTAATGATCACTTATCAATAACCATTGGATCGTTTCTATTACATATACGTACATAGAAGCCTGGCTGACTGAATGATTCCATCAAAGAGGATATCAATATATGCATAAATTTTAATAACAAAATCGTCTTAAGCTCTTTGTTCTATAATGACTTTGTTCTGCAATGATCACTACGTCAATACATCAACCAAAAAGCTACGACAACTTTGAAAGGAGAACGTACTCCTCAACGGGAGAAAGTGCGACTGCTACGATCTCGAACAAATAAAATCTGAACGATCGGTCAACGAACGTTTCAGACATTTCATGACGATGTGTGCCGCAAAATGACACATTCCATTTGCAGACATTCAGAAAAAATAAATGCGTGCACAATTTCAATCGAAAGTTGAAAGAGAAAGGGGGTGGGGAGGGGGCGAGGCTCCGAAGACACATTACCACCTTCCCCACCCCCCTACTTGCACAAATCTAAGTTAACGGCATCCTGTGGATTAGGATGACACAATGGCATATTTTCCATCGTGAGCTCGTCTCCGAGATTTAATTTGACGGGAGTGACATATACCTGTAAAAATCGAGCGAAGGACTCCCGGAAAGCGTGCGACACGTTCGAAAGCCGGCCGCCGACTGAAGGCGCAGTGATCGCGACGTGCCAGCGTTGCCAAAATGGGTGTCAACTTGTTTATGGCCATCGAAAACGCGAATTATCCATTTCAATGTTTAAATATTGCACATTCAATTTTCTTTGATTGTTTTGCGTTATTGTTTTTAATTGGACGCTCTATTGATTTCATTCGATATTCATGGTTTTATAATTTAGGCGACATGGCAACGTCGCAAGTATGACGCGCAGTGCAGCCAACCTGTCCACTTCGCGATCGAAATGCGACATTTCTGTCCGCGACATTTCTCGCGACCGGTCTCCGTCACGAGCCAGAATGTTAAATTACAGAAAATACAAATATCGGAAGGTAAAGATCGAAAATCGAAAGATTTAAAAAAAGGGTGCATGGTAAACGGTACATACTCACTTAATTTGCGCGAGCAGGATACAACAGGAACAAGAGGAACAGGCTTTTCCTCCCGTATTAATGTGCGCGAGCAGAATACGGGAGGAAAAGCATGTTCCTCTTGTTCCTGTTGTATCCTGCTCGCGCAAATTAAGTGAGTATGTACCGTTTACCATGCATCATTTTTTTTTTTTGATCTTTCGATTTTCGATCTTTGCCTTCCGATATTTGTGTTTTCTGTAATTTAACATTCTGTCTCGTCACGTAGACCCATATATAATACATAGATGGGCCCTGACGCCTGCTTTTGGTCGGAGATCTTGTCGTCACTAATTGAGGAGTGCGGGGGGTTTAACTGGCGGGGAAGTTGGGGGGAAAAAAAAGGTTTTTTTCCCTACGACGCAGCGGTCGTCGTTTTTTTCACCACTTCCCCGCTAGTTAAACCCCCGCACCTCTCAGTTAGTGACGACAAGATCTCCGCAATATCTATGCAATATCGACCTTCCGACTTAGAAGCTAACTAGTTACTGAGAGAAAGTGTGCATGCGCCAACAGAGAGACCGGCATAAAACGTGAGGGCGTATCTATGTATTATACATCTATGCGGTAGAAGGATTATTTCGCACATTGTGATCGCGCACACGGAATATCTGGCACTCAATTTCTCGCTAGTATGATAGTTTGCGTGAATAGTTCTCGGTGGATGGAATTTTCCGGTGCCAGATGTTTCGTATTCGCGATTGTCGGGGCAATGATCGAGATTTAGTGACGTGTGTGAGATCGCTTTGTGCGGAATAATCACCGAACCATTTCAAACTGTCTAGTTAAATTGAAAATAATTTGTTTCACTTATAGAACGAGATGTTGAGGTGCGTTTGACCGGTGTTTCAATTTATAGAAATACGTTTGTGTTTTCAAGATCTTTTATTTTCAATCAATATACATCGTTTATTGAATGTAAGATGAAGTAGCTAGTTGTTTTTGTTTGGAGTGGCTGGCTGTACTCCAGGGGTTTTATTAGTGTTTAAGGCTTGGCATAACTAGTAAACATTTGGCTCACATGCAAATAGAAATAAAATTATTGTTTTTCAAGTAACTGTTATACATACATAACAGTCTACAGTTTTAAAAATATTTAAATAACCCAAAATATTTAAATAGCCCAAAATAAGTAATGATCATTTCTTATTTTGAACGAGAAAAGAAACGTTTTTGATGCAAATTATGGCTTGAAATATCACTTTAATTTTGAACCAATGCATAAAAACTCATAATTTGTGAGATGATGTAAATTTTCTTCATCGTCTAAAACTAAATATGTATGACTAATATCAAAGTAGACAGGAAAAATGAAAACAACATTTTATTTGGCAATCATTTTATTTTGGTAATTAATAAATTAGTAAATTAATTATTAACATTGACAGCTATTTTTTTTACATGAATATACGAGTACTGTAATATAATTCTATTGAAAAAAATAAAAGGTTTCATTCTTAAAATCAGCCCTTTGTCAAAGATAAAGCACATATTTTGTCACGACACGTTAAAAACATTTAACATTTCTATGGGTAAAATATATTTATCTGTAGATGTACTTTTCAGATTGCAAATGTTAATATTTGGCACAGTTGAAGAGGCTTATAAAATCAGATTTGTGAAATACACGTTTATAATAAATAAAATAAATAAAATACTCAACGCTACAGTTGCTTGCCTGGTTATTTTTTTTTCTAATTTTGTCAATAGAAGTATGTATCAACAAGATCATCTAAAATTTTCCGTTTAAGGGATTGTATTCATACTATGGAATGGCTTTGTTTTCAGCATATTCCCGAAATAAATCACTACAATTTATTTAACAAATCTACAATCGATAAATAAGCCAATTATACAATTCAAAAACAAAGCAGGTACTTGCGGTTTAAAGTTAAATAAATATAGAAATAAGTTTAAAAAAAATCAGTTCTTATAAACAAATCTATAGGCACAATAAAATATTCAAAACCAATCCAAATAATATTAACATCAGGGATGTAAAATACATATGTATGTAAAACACATAATACCAAGAAAATGTAACACATAACATATATTTAGACCTTTAATAAGTCAATGATAGTCTATCGCAATGGCTTTGAATAACATCAAATAACCCTATTATAATCAATTCAACGATTCAACAACGTATTATTGCTTTCGACTTTGAATTACGGTAAAAGCGCTAAGGGATTCCTTAATAATATAGGAGCCTCATTTATTGAACTATTTTGTAATAAAATCTATTGATTTGGAAACATTATACCGTCCCCGGTTATAATACGTATGTATAGAATAGTAAAGTTATGACATTCATCAATTTTTTAAATGTTAAACAATTATAACACCTTCGATCATAAAAAAATGTTGGCACTGAAGTTTAAAATATAAAACAATCTCGATATTTCTAAATACACAATCATGTATCGAGGAGTCAATACAAATATCACCTTTTTTATTATCACATTGGAAAGAAGTGTCCCAAGATTTATACAATACTCGTGCCATCCTCATTTGGCGTTAATTAGTGGTAATTTGAATATATATATATATATATATATATATATATATATATATATATATATATATATATATATATATATATATATATATATATATTTCTTTATAATACATTAGGTGTGTCAGGAGTTCTGATTACATTAACAATTCTAAATATGTGATATAAATTTTTATCGCGTGTACATAATTAGGAAACGGGTGCAAATATATGTGTACATAATTAAAAGTCCTCTGCCAAGCAAGGGCAGCCGATGTACATTAACATTATATTCAGGTTATTGTACTTTCATTCTTGTGGAACATCTGCCGAGAGATTTTAGTCTGAGACGTATACAAATTTCACTTATAAATTTAATAAATAAATCAGATAGATTCGGGATTACAATTTTGGAAATGTCTCCGTTTGGCAAACTTATTTTAAATTAATTATAAATATATGTATATTGATCGACTAGCTATTCACTACGATAGGTATGCATAAATTAAATAACAAAAAATAAATTATCAAAATAATAATAAAAAAAAAGAAAAACTAAAACGAACATTTCAACAAGAGTCTAAATAAAAATAATAGCATTCAACAATTCCAATGTATAATATTTGAATATAATCGAATACAAGGCAGCAGAATCGTGATTGAAATTCACGGTAGGGTTTTTTGCACAATAATTAACTTTAGACAGGGTAGTACGTAAATATGTTGTCGGGAGACATACAGTACAGTAGTACAGTAAAATGAGATTCGTTGAGCAGTTAAAAACATTGTTTACTCGGCGGAAGCGCCACAACGATGTGAATCGTTCGACGCGTTACATGTACAAGATGACAACTCAACCATTCTTCAACTCATACATGCCAACCTAATCATTCATACATAAATTCTTCTAGGCTAAAAAACTAAATCCCACATATACATATGTACTTCATTTACTAACTGGTGGTCAACATCAAATACAAAAAATTTCGATTTCACGACACATTTGATCTCGATTCTCTGTTCAGTTGCAAAATTCAATAAGAAATATGTAATTCAAAAAACCCTGTATATTAATAACAGCACTCTTTAATGCATGCCCTTTTCATTTTCCTCACATTTTGAATACCGAATATCGCGTTAGTAAAACATTTTCAGAAGGATAAGTCAAAAATAAGTTTCAGTACAAATATAATACTTTTATGTTTTTAAGTCAACAGAATAGAATACTTTCCTCGTAATAATATATTATTGCAAACTAAAAAAAAATAATAAAAATAAATAAACGACGACTTTCATACAATATTCAAATGACTTCAGATATAAACCAGTCATTTTGATTAGTGGTTATTAATGATTTGCTTAGCATTTAGGGGGGGATACTACTAATATGTTCTACGTTTGGGTAGAGCCGTAAGTTCCGAGTGGTGGTCGATACTCAAGAGGTAAAGCCATCACTTCCACTTTGTTGAAAGCGTATTTTCTAATTCCAATATTCTTCATGGTGTTATCACGACGACACCCCTCACTGAAATAATTCCACACAAGTCAAATTTTTTGCACAATTATCCACAAAATTATAATCCAATTATTCTGAAAAATGTATACATATATATATACATACCTTCTCATACAATCTATAATTCTTCTGAATTCTTGACGAGTGAGATTATATTCTCTGTGTAGAATGTTACATTGTTCCAAAGTACAAGACATACCTGTACGATCTTTGGCACTTTTGCACGATATAATTCTTATTCCTGAAATTCATACACATGTTTTATTGCACTAACAAACGCTTGTCTTACTGTGCTAAAAACATTCACTAGCCACTGTGCTGGACGCCAAGCGTCCAGTTAAAAAAATGTGTTGTAAGTTGAAATAATACAAAATTTGCGAAGTTAACTATTGTAATTAGCTATAAAAATCATTTTATCCTGTATTAAACATCGAATAATATAAAATAAATGCAAAAATTGATAAAAAATAACGACTGAAGCAGAGCCGTCATTCCAAGGCGGATATCATTACCACACTGACCGTTGAGCGCGGCGCATGAATTCTTGCCCTCTCTCGCATCTGTGAGATACTCGTAAAAGGGGCTTTCCGCGAAAATAATTATTTCAGTTGATATTGATCAATGTTTTTATTTCGTAATGACATCATTCGAATCATAGAGATTTTGATGAGGAATACATAAAATATGAAGACCCTGCATTCAGTATATTTGGAGATATAAAATAAAATATAAGTCTTAGTCACTATTCATGTATACTTTTCATTCCACTTAGCATCATAAGCACTCAAAAATAAAATAATATGTAAATGTGTTTTATATATGATTCGTATTCACTTTGATTCGTTCACGAACATACTAGTTTGGTCATACACGAACTATAGATTTTATTTCGTGCTAAAAGTCAAAAGCTATCTTCAAATAGATTTCCACTAGATGTCGCATGAAAATTTTAGCTGTCAAAACCTTTGAAATGTGAAAACTCCAAGTATTTGAAAGGGAAATCCTATGGAAACCACATTACAATGTTGCTGTAATTCCCGTTTCCGTTTATTTAAAATATTTCAACTCAGGGTAAGCATGTGTACATGGGTTTGGTGCATCCGCTCTAAAATCGCCAGATTAACAGAACGGCAGCTTTAAACGAAATTCTCGTTTTCTCGAATGATAGATTGCACATCAGATAACGAGTAACCTTTCGATGTGCACAGATGCAATTATTAAAATTGAGTTGGATCTTTCTGGCGACTTTAATAAGGCAAGATTCGGAACTTATCGAATCTTGCCTTATTAAACTCGCCTGAAAGATCCAACTCAATTTTAATAATTACCATTTTAATAATTGCATCTGTGCACATCGAAAGGTTACCCGTCATCTGATGTGCAATCTATCATTCGAGAAGATGAGAATTGCATTTAAAGCAACCATCCGTTAATCTGTCGTTCAATTTGTCTGACGATTTTAGAGCGGATGCAGCGCATCCGTGTACATACATAGAGTATGGGACAAATAATTTAGAATACTTTAACTTATGCCTTTTGTTTGTTTTAGTTTGTTCATGAACAAACTATGTATGTATTTTTTTGTTATTTTTTCTTTTGTTTATACTTAAACTGGCCCTTTTAGCGTAAACTAAAGACTTAACTATAATATACACTTTTCCCAATGTTACAAATTTGTCTACATTTTTTGGTTCCTTCTACATCCTATATTGCTACTTTGATCATGTTTTCATCCACCTGTTTCTTTTTACATACCTCCTTTATTTAAAACCTTTTATTCAGTTTATTTATACTCTGCACCACCTACCTTAACTACTACCTAACTTAATTCAACACTCACTGCTACCTAATAGTTTGTGCCAGAACAAGCTATGTAGTTCGTTTGTCAATTTGTTTTTTTTTTGTGTACAGTACAATTGGCCAGATTGGTTCGTGTATGAACAAACTAATATATTGACGAATGAATGAGATGTACACTTGGACTTGTAACATACATATATGCTTGTTGCACCAGATTTTATGACCCATGCTGCCTACTTTGAGTATGGCAGTAAGGAAACCTTTCATGCTAATTCTCCATTCCAATGACTTTATACAAAATTCAGCATTTACTAGTGTACGGTACTAAATATTATATTTACCATTCAATCTTCTTGTGATATGTGAAGCTTCTTGTAAGAGTTCAACATTTTTGGATTTTTTTGACAACAGTAAATTCTTCATTTTGGCCATCATTTCCTCAGTAGGTTTCAGTTTTGGGACTACTAAAATTTTAATCAAAATCAATAAGTATGACAAAATTATAAGTCTACAATAAGAAATACACAATAAAAAAAAAACCTTTGCAAGAGTCTTCGTCGGTAGATGGAAAACTCAATTTTTGATATCTTAAATGATATTCATTCAGGCGGTCGTAGTTATCAATATTTGATCTGGACTGCGGCGTCGTCTCCCCCATGGTTTCGGCGACCGTTGCCTTCGCATTAATACCGATGTTAAAGTAAACCGGCGTGATGGTAAATTTTGTAGCCTGAAATAGGGAATAATTCGTAAATCATAATTAATATAATATGTACAATATGGCGCAGTACTTTAACGATATGACAATTTTACCTGTTTATTTGGAAGTTTTGAATACAAATCTGCTTTGACGGGAATCGTCACAATTAAGGAAGCTCTAGAACCCTTAATTTGAGGCAACGGCATATCTCTAAAAGATATATTAAAAATCGATATAGAGAGAAACTATGTATTTATAAGAGTAGATTTAGTATTTAATTAAAAGCACAACAAACCGATGATTCCATCTAATCAATTGAAATGAGATAGTCTGAAGATCTTCGATGGCTATCACCATGTCGCCCCACATTCCAGTTTCCTTTCCGTGCAACGTCAGCAATCCTTCAAAATAGCACAGCGGACCCAAACCAGATTTTAGCAAAATTGTAATAACGTCAATATTCGTACTCCACAACCAGCAAAACAATCCTGTGACTAAAGATGTCAACTGAAAAGGTAGAAAAAAATAATTAATCAATTTCAAAGTGAAAAATATTGTAACAGAAAAAGGCACGGAAATGCAACATAACAGTTTATGCTAATGCGGATATTAATTTTTTTAACGATAAGTTTTTTTCTTTCTTATAGTAGCTGGATTTCTTCCCATAGAAGAATGTTTAAACGTAGCATTTATTTTATTTATGCCATCAATTCTACAACTGAGAAATTTCATAATGAAATGTTAGTAAGTCTTCTTCTTCTTCATGTGCTGTGTCCTCCTAGAACGTTGGCAACCAGAACTCTCATCTGTACTCTGCTCGGGTGCTGAGGCCGAACCACTGCCGAAGATTCTTTAACCATTATGCTTTTCACCGGCCCCAACTGCGTTGGCCAATTATCTTTCCCAGGATAACTAGGCGCGGGAGATCGTACTTCTAGTTCCACATCACATATCCAAGATATTTTAATTTGCAACTTTTCACATCTCTGAGCACTTTGACATGTTTTCTCAACAGGGCCAGCACCTCAGTATTGGTTCTACACAGCATCCATAAGATTATCAGCATCCTTCTGAATGTCTACATCTTAAAAGCCTACAGCTTTTTACACATGGCATCTGTCATGCTTCTGTCCCATACAGAAGGTCGCTGAAAATGTAACATCATATAAGTCTAAGTCGAAGCGCTATGCTGAGATCCCGTGTGGTTAGAATATTTTTCATTTTTAAGAATGCAGCTTTTGGTGTTTCTACTCTAGCATGAATTTCCTGGTTACTTTCACACGTTTCGCCCAGATAGCACCCACGATATCTTAAATGATTTATTCTCTCCACCACGATTTTCAACTTTTAGAGAGTCAATGTATTACGAGTCGACTTACTGAATATCATCCACTTTCTTTTCCTGACATTCGATGTTAGCCCCGCTCTGGAGCTATCCACAACAATTGCGTCTAGTGTTGCTTGCAAGTCTTTAAAGCTAGTGGCCAGTAGTACAGTGTCAACCGCATACCGAATATTATTAATAACCACACCATTGATTGTAATTCCGGAATCCATGTCTTCCAAAGCTTCAGCAATAATATTTTCGGAATACAAATATAACAATAGCGGTGAAAACACACATTCTTGAGGAACTCCCTTTAAATGTTAGCAAGTCAAAAATCAAAAGTTGAAAATACAATATCGATCTCGACTTTATCACATTCTAACCAGGTTAGTATCACATTCTAACCAGGTATTATATTTTCAAAGTTAGAAAGCGGAAATTATATATCTTATAAGTAATCCCGTCCTCGAACGTTAAGACTTACTGCTTGAGAAAAGCACACGTCTCGTCGCATCTGAAGAGCAATGGCCTGCTGCAGCTCGTTCTGATCCTGCTTAATACGCAGGACAGCGTGGGCCAACCGTCCACCTTTCAACAGGCCGTCCATCGCCTGACGGAGCTTCCTCATCGACGGTCGAAGTTCCGCAGCCCAGTCCAGAACATCGGCCAAATTCAACCCTGCAACGATAGACGAAACGTAATCATAATCAGTACAAATTAATATAATGCATCGATTTTTTTATCATAATTGCAGTCTCGACTTTTAATCAAAATGTATATAATATATACCATCAGTAAATCTATTACTTTTCTTCGAAGGAGTTTTTACGACATCGGACATTTGCTTAGTGACATTTACGTCGGAGTTTTCATTCTTATTGTGATTGTCTCCTGGTGTGTTGGTTACATTCACCGAGTGATTGTTATTTCGCACGTTGGAAACAATGTGGGTGTCCA
Organism: Arctopsyche grandis; assembly: GCF_051622035.1. Classification (NCBI taxonomy): domain Eukaryota; kingdom Metazoa; phylum Arthropoda; class Insecta; order Trichoptera; family Hydropsychidae; genus Arctopsyche; species Arctopsyche grandis. The sequence goes on from NC_135356.1 coordinate 12,725,538, forward strand.
GTATTAGATTGTTAGAATTGTCTACTGGCTCGTTGGATAACTGCAATCGAGAAATCTTTTTTAAATAATCCAATAATAAATATAAACAAAATATATACATATGTAGTTGGTTGCTAGGAAAATATTTCCTGCTTTACCACTTTTTTAAACTTATAAAAAAAAAGATTTTATTTTCATTTTCCATTTATAATTCAATAAAATGGTTTGTAGCAAAATTCATGTTATATCAACTGAATATGAAATTAAATTGACCAAAAAATGTATTTTAAAATGATATTAACTCATTATGGACTGTCTGCTTATATTTCGCAGTAAAAATAATAGGTTTTGTAAATTAAAAATAACTCCTAAGCCTTTTAATCAATTAAAACGAAAATTAAAATACAGCTTCTTTACAGTTCTTTTCGATCGTATAAATTATCAGATCAGAATTTCTCAAACTGTGGTGATTGCTGTATTCAAATTTTGACAAATTTTATATACATTTCAATATATTTATTTTAATGAAAAATTCGATTTCAGAAGAATCTATGCTACGGGAGAAAAAACCAGTCAATTTCGATATCTGGGTATTTAAAATTTTTCCAGAACTATATCGATAAATTCCCTGTAAAAATAAGTCAAGCTTTATAAACCATAGAAATATTTTTAGTTTATCTATGTTATTAAATAATACTTTGTTTTTGTATTAAGTTTGAAGGATTTAAAAACACTCGAGCTGTATTGATAGACTTTAAATGAAATTTTATTGAAAACACAGCGTATGTGTTTACAGCCCATAGTGAGTTAATATAAACACGATGAAATTACATTTTCATTGGAAAAAATAAGTTGAAATTAAAAGAGAAAAAAATCCTAGCCACTTGTTAAAGAAATAAAATTACGTTTTCGTTAGTATTTCCATTGGAAGTGTTGAATATTCTCTGAATGGTATTCAAAGGTTTTGATTTTTGTCCTCTCAGTCTTACGGCTGGACTTCCACAATGTCCACAAAGAAATTTCACCTATAAGATAAATTGAAGCAATAAATTTTGACCGATTAACAAATCACGCAGCAAATACATTCAATGATATTGGGTAGCAGAAAATATTGAAAATTGGTTGCATTTTCAAACTGAAAATAGAATCTTATTCTAACATGACGACTGCGTAAGAATTATCCACATAAATAATGTAAAATACATATGGTGTTTTTGACTTAGTCATCATTAGTATTGTTGCCGAGACAACCAATTGATTTTTGTTGGCAATTTTTACTTAATCAAATACATATTTATAAAAAGAGACAATTACTTTTGTATATATTGTACTAGCTGTATTACCCGGCTTCGCTCAGTGTTTATAATATAAACCGCTTAAACATGACTAAGCTAATTTAATTAAAAAAAAAAAAAAAATTTAAAAATTTAAAAAAAAAATAAAAAAAAAAATTAAAAAAAAATAAAAAAAAAAATCAAAAAAAAAATAAAAAAAAAATCAAAAAAAAATTTAAAAAAATCAAAAAAAAAAAATCAAATTTTTTTTTTTGCCTTCTAGGGCTTCGCCCTCGGCACCCCCCTGAGCCTTTGCCTTCTAGGGCTTCGCCCCTCCACGCCCCATGAGCAATTGCCGTTTAGGGCTTCGCCCCCATGATCAGTTGCCTTTTAGGGCTTCGCCCCTCCGCGCCCCCATGATTCAAAGCCGTCTAGGGCTTCGCCCCCCTTAGTTAATGCCTTTTAGGGCTTCGCCCCCCGCGCCCCCAAGATTAATTGCCGTTTCGGGCTTCGCCCCCCTTAGTTAATGCCTTTTAGGGCTTCGCCCCTCCGCACCCCCATGATTAAATGCCGTCTAGGGCTTCGCCCCCCCTAGTTAATGCCTTTTAGGGCTTCGCCCCCCGCGCCCCCAAGATTAATTGCCGTTTAGGGCTTCGCCCCCCTTAGTTAATGCCTTTTAGGGCTTCGCCCCTCCGCGCCCCCACGATTAAATGCCGTCTAAGGCTTCGCCCCCATGATCAGTTGCCTTTTAGGGCTTCGCCCCTCCGCGCCCCCATGATTAATTGCCGTCTAGGGCTTCGCCCCCCTTAGTTAATGCCTATTAGGGCTTGCGCCCCATGAGGCTGGGCCCCCCGGGCCCCCTTCGGGGCCCCACGGGGCTGCGCCCCATGTGGCGCCCCCTTTTGAGCCCCATGGGGCTGCGCCCCATGAGGCTGGGCCCCCCCGGGGCCCCACGGGGCTGCGCCCCTTGTGGCGCCCCCTTTTGAGCCCCATGGGGCTGCGCCCCATGAGGCTGGGCCCCCCGGGCCCCCTTCGGGGCCCCACGGGGCTGCGCCCCTTGTGGCGCCCCCTTTTGAGCCCCATGGGGCTGCGCCCCATGAGGCTGGGCCCCCCGGGCCCCCTTCGGGGCCCCACGGGGCTGCGTCCCTTGTGGCGCCCCCTTTTGAGCCCTATGGGGCTGCGCCCCATGAGGCTGGGCCCCCCGGGCCCCCTTCGGGGCCCCACGGGGCTGCGCCCCTTGTGGCGCCCCCTTTTGAGCCCCATGGGGCTGCGCCCCATGAGGCTGGGCCCCCCCGGGGCCCCACGGGGCTGCGCCCCTCGTGGCGCCCCCTTTTGAGCCCCATGGGGCTGCGCCCCATGAGGCTGGGCCCCCCGGGCCCCCCGGGCCCCCTTCGGGGCCCCACGGGGCTACGCCCCTTGTGGCGCCCCTGGCGGGGCCCCATGAAGCTACTCGCCTTGCGCCCCAATCCATTGAATCCATTGAAACGAAAAAAACAAATCGGCGCCCATGGATCGAAAAAAAAAAAATCGAATCACGTGTTCGATGACGTCACCGATCTACGGACGACGACGACGAAAACGACGAAAACGACGACCAAGGATACATACAAAGTCTCTTTCCAAATTATAGATTAGATTATAATCATATCAAACTTTAGCATCATATGTGAAAATCAAACTATATTTTGCATATCATAGTTTGGCTAAAGAAAACAAATATTCATACAAAATTAACTGAAGAAAATATGTAGGACATAGCAGAAGAAGAATGAATAATATAAGTCGCTGCAATATAAGCAATAAATTTACATATAACACACAATCGATTGGCAACGCGCAAAATTAAACATACGCTTAAAACATTTGCTAGAACAAAATGTGTAAAAATAAATAATCTGTTTGAAAATGTTACCTTACTGACTAGGCACATTACGCTTGCTTCAATATTTAACTGAGTCAAATCCCAAGGTTCAGGCTCGTCGTTCGGCTGATAGTAGTTGGCAGAGGGAGAGCACGACATAGCCTGAGCGTCTAGGAACTGCTGAAAAATATATCTCAATATGAAAATACACCGTTGAATGAAACCATTTCAAACTAGAAATATTTAGATACCAAGTGATCGTCGCAGGGCGTCGAAGGTGTAGCAAAATCGTCTATATCAGGACTGATCAAATCGCTCAGATTCAACTGCAGATTCATCCGCTTCAACATCGACATCATCTACGACAAATATACACACATTATAATCGATGTTTAAAAATGAAAAATTTCATAGAGCGATAATATTTACCTTGACGTTTTCCAGCGTGCTCTCGTCGCTCTCGGCAAAGGCCGATGATACTTTGTGGGCGTCGATGAAACAGAGAGCTTCTTCGACCAGTCCCGAGTCCCACAGCGAGAGCAGTGCTCGCGTTTTGGTGATCATTTGTTCGGCCAACGGCATCATACCCTCAGATTGACGGGATTTAGCTAGCGAGAGCAATTCGCTCATTGTGTCGACGACTTCACCGCGCAATTGTTTGATCGCTTGAACTGCATCGTTGGCCATTTGCACTGGATTTGAAGTGCTTATAGGCGCAGACGAGTTTTTAGCCTGCTGAACCATCCTTTGGAAATAAATTTTAAAAATTAAAACCACAATACTCCTGATATAATTTCCCATATATATTGTTTTTAAATTAATTTGTAATTAAAAGAAATAATGGGGGTTAAAAGCATATACAATCTCGGATACGCTGATGATACCACTCTCATAGCCAACTCCGAAAAGGAAATTGAGTTAAAAACTGCAAAAGCCAAAAAATCTGTAAAAATTGCACATTTTTTAAAAGGTTGTGGCTATTTGCAGGTACTATAGCTGCGAATTATTGGCTATTTGCAGGTACTATATCTGCGACAGGCGCAAAGACTTCTGCGCATGCGCGTCAACTTATAATCCGATTATCATTTAATGTATGCTAGACTTGTTTAATCAATCGTTCATTATACATGAGGCAAATAAATGTCGTACGTTATTATAATAGATTTATATAATCTAGCTAGTTCGCGGCTTGTACTTGTATGTAGGTATTATACATTGTATATGATAATAATTTTCTAACAATTAATAATATCAACTAATTTGGATTATATTTTTTACTCTACGTCACTTTACGAGTTCGAACTAAATTTGAAGAGGTTTAAAACAAAATTTTAACAGTAAACACGCTGACAGTGACAGTTCATGCGCATGCGCAGAAGACTTTGCGCCTGTCGCAGATATAGCACCTGCAAATAGCCAATAATTTGCAGATTTAGTACCTGCAAATAGCCACAACCTTATTAAAACGCTTATCTAATGTATAATTTTGAAAGAGACTTTGTATGCATGTATGTATGTTTGTTTGGTTCGTAGAATCCGTGACGTTCAATTTAATAAAAAAAACAAATGGATATTCAAATAAATTTAAATAAAATAAAACTATTCAAATAAATGTTATCAAATGTTTACTATTCGATTAGCCATGTTTAAGCGGTTTATATTACAAATACCGAGCGAAGCCGGGTAAAACCACTAGTATCTCATAAACGAGAAAAAGCCAACGAAAATCATTGTCATTTTCGAATTTAGTGGGTCAAACTTAGTATAGATTGATTAGTCTCCGTTCCAGTAATTCTTTTTGTTGCTCAGTGTTATTTGTATGAATATTACTACCGATTCATAAAGGAAAATCGACAACATAGTTATGTATGTATTCTTAAATATTTGATATTTTTCATATATATTTATACAATACTATTTATATTATATATGAATGTACAATATGTTTTTTTAAGTTGGAAAAGCCAAGCTTTCAACATTGCTATTGATATTATTGCGTCATTTAGTATGGATTGAAGCTGGTAGCATTTATTGAGACTTTACTACGTATATACCTATTCAACACAACTCATCGTCACACTTACTGAAATAAGCCACCTTCCTTTCCAGCCTTTTGGCAATGCGCTGTGAATGCACCGACGGTGATAGTGTCATAGTAGCCAGATTTGTTTAAATTGTAATCGTGGGCCCACATTCTTTGGACGTGAAGGTTTACTGGGATGAATTCAACAAAGGGATCATCTGAAATGTTTCATTTCAAATATACATACATAGACTGGTAAAAACGAATGTTACCACAATGATTCGTGTATGATTTGGATCATTTTTGCAGACCCATTTGCTCACCTTTCCGAGAGCTCTTTTTGAATGTTGATTTATGCGCTTTCATGATCGTACTTTCAAGAGCTTTGTTATAATACTTATATAAGTTATAATGTTTATTTAACAATTCCATTTGGTTTGCCTTCCACGGGAGCTCCATCTCACCCATGCAAAGTACTTCTTGAAGCATCTCTTTCTCGTGCTGTATCCATATATCACTATCGAAACAAAAAAATCGAAGAATTTATGAGTACAAACAACTTAATAAAAAAAAATATATATTATACTGAATATTTCTATTATTCACAGAAGTTCCTGCGGACAGTAGTAACAAAACTTAGACTCGGCCATCAGCTCGTGCACGGTGATCTCACATCCTAAATCTGACTGCAGTCTGTACGTCGACTGGCAAACATTATTGAAGAGATAATCAGCCACGTCACTGTGCGAAGGCAGTTTAATTTTTATGTTAAGTGTTATCGGAAGTGACTGCGATCGTCTATGACAATAAACCCTCCATGGAGTCACGTCGTTCGGTTCCAAAGACGAGCCCTCTTCTTTGTGTGACGTTTCGAAACTCCAACCGTTGAGTGTCAAAAATCCGATCGTTCTCCGATCGCAGTTCTTCAACGCGACCCGAAACCGCTGAGTGACCTGGCAATTGGATCGCATTGAACCGAGGAAGCTTTTTAATTTGCGTATGATACAAATAGTTCAGACAAGCCAACCTGGATTGTCCCGAGTAAAACTGTAGTAGATCCTAACGTGACAGACGTGTTCGAAACAAATTCAGTCATGTCTTTAGCGGTGATCCGTACTATAGTTTCGCCGTCTAAGCCGTCGCTTTTTCTGAACATGACAGTTTTTACGAATCTAGGATGTCTCGTACTCTGTGGAAAAAAAAAGTTTCAAGTAAAACAACAACACGTTTCATACAAATCACGTTAAAGAAATACACTCACTTCTACAGCTTCGGTAACAGCATACTGTATCCAAGTGCCGCTATTCACCTTGACGTGTATGACCAAAAATGGATTTGGATATCGTTCATAATTATCACACAAAAGATTATCACAGGATAGTGACAATTCGCAAAGTGGCACCTCATTTAAGTCTGTAAATGGGTTCAAAATCAAATCAAACGTATTCATCATTTTTATACACATTCTCACCCAATTCTGTTTTTATACGATTTTGATAGAACAGTAAAAACAAAAATAAACAAATCCAGTTATTACACATATCATTTTAGGATTTATTGTGTATATAAGAAACTGCATATACCTTTACGAATCAGAAAAGCAGTACTACTGAAGCATATTAACCAAAAATAGTCGAAAATAAAGATCTACTACATACATATGTACATACATATGCAGTAGTAGATCCAGTAAATGGGTAACCCCAAGCGCATTTGAAATTTAAGGCCCTTAGTAAAATAAAAGCTATCATCGTTTTTTACCATGCTTTTTAGTATATAGTTTTTCATTAAGATTTTACAAAACCATATTTTTTTATTTATTTACTAACAGTTTTTCGAATAAAATAGGTACTATTTTAAAATACTATATACTAAATTCGTTTCACTCCAACCACCCCAAAGTCCAATTTTTTTTAAATTTTAGCATACTCATATAAAAACAGAACGAAGCGTATCATATATTATAGAAAATTAACCTATAAATAGTCCCCTTGGAAGTTTCCAAAGATGTACGTCTACATTGGAGTGAATTTTAACTATGTTTTTCAATCTTGTCTGTAGGAAAAAATATTAAATAAATTTCAATTGTACAATACAACTGCCAAATTAAATATTGCACATTTTACATACCTTCAGAACTTGAGCGTGTGATTTTAAATAATCGTGTGACGCTAGTTGTATAGCTTCCAGCCATCCGAGCCTATCGCATTCGGTAAACGTTGCCAGTTGAAGCCAATGCATCGGTCGCATTTCATCATTCCAAACTATATATATATATATATATATATATATATATATAAAAAAAACATTACATACATATGTACATACTGAGCATAGCAACAGAATAACTGTTTCATCGACGACTTCTGATTAACTCAATTATCTAAAAGTCTAAAATACGAAATATAAATTTCTCATAATAAATTCAAAGTCTCGAATGTTATGCTCCAAATTTTGTTTGGAATGTTATTTTTTTGTAACAGCATTTCAATATATAAATGCCAGGGGCTTAATTGTATATATGTCACCGTCAAAGTGTATTTATTACCAGTTATGTATATATTTTATCAGGCGCTTTAAAAAATTTATATTCGAATCAAATTAACCAGTAGATATACAGCCGTGGACATTTATATGAGGCCATTTGCAAAAAATGCTTCTGACTGGAATTACTCATGTATTTGAAACCGGTCTCCGTGACGGACCGGAATGTGAAATGCCGGAAAACGCAAATATCGGAAGGCAAAGATCGAAAAATCTTAAGTTTTCGACTTGGTAAACCGTACATACTCACTTAATTTGCGCGAGCAGGATACAACAGGAACAAGAGGAACAGGCTTTTCCTCCCGTATTCTGCGCGCGCACATTAATACGGGAGGAAAAGCCTGTTCCTCTTGTTCCTGTTGTATCCTGCTCGCGCAAATTAAGTGAGTATGTACCGTTTACCATGCACCCTTTTTTTTATCTTTAGACTTAAGATCTTTCAATTTTCGATCTTTGCCTTCCAATATTTGCGTTTTCCGGCATTTCACATTCCCATTTGAAACAACCACTAACTGTAATGAAATAATTTTTAAAAAATTATTTAAAAACACATTGAAAAAAGTTTGTGACCACTATATCGTTGTATACAATGATGCACATGATGCAGCGTACAGTAATGCAGCGCACACAACACAAATTTGTGCTCTACTAATACGAAGTTTTTGGTCACAATTTTACCGGTTTAAAATTCACCACACATCCAATTAACCCTTTTAAACGAAATCAAAAAATAGTGTGGCCAGAACACTATCCTAATAAACATGTTTCAATAGAAAATACTCAATATAATATAGTATTAACAGTGGGAAAAAATCACAAGTGAAAATACGTAATTTTGACTTTTGATTTGAACTGGACGACTACTTAGAGAGATTTGAAAGCTGAAAAGTACTACAAATGAAAGATAAAATACCCGACTCTAGATTCCAATATTCATTTTGAACAGAAAATTAACAGATTTTGAGAAATCGACCGAACAACACCAAGATATAGAAAAATCGCGCGATTTAAAAAACACATATATCTCCGAATCTCGAGCCAATCAACACTTTTTATTACCAGATTCGTGTTCACTGGGCATAGATCTATAAGGAAAGTCATATCCCGTCTCTGAAACATTTTAAAAGTCGTCATTTGTCGAACAGTGTTATTATAATACATGCTCAAGAGTCGAGATAGATCAAAATATTCCAAACAACTTAAATTATCGCGATGTACGGTCCAAATGACATTAAAAGGATACAGTGAGATTGGTTCTGTTAAAAGTCGATCAAAAACGGGAAGAATAAGGAAGTCAGAACTGTATAAAGATCTCATTTTAACGACCATGTCTTTAAAAATTCCAAAAACGGACCTACTGAACAAGCTGGAGAAGTGAAAAGGTAATAAAATATTAAAACTTTCTTCGCGATTGGTAAAAAAGACCTCTGACGGAAGCTGGATTACAGGATATACATATTTACTTTTATAGTTCAGATTTTTTTTACAGAATGCTTTAGGATTCAAAAATGCGTTAACGTTACTTACTATTACCAAACATGGGAGTTTCATATTACGATAACACTAAGAATGTGTTAAAAACAAAAATGTGACTTTTCACTCAAATTCATTAATTTTATTCATAGTATTTCTCTAGTTCTGCTGGTCAGATTTGGATATTTGTGACTCCAAGTCGATTTTTTTTTCTATCAGAGTTCGTCAATTTATTTGATTTTATAGTTGAAATGTTTTCTCATAAAATTGGCAAAACCATCCTACCCACTATATCACCAGTATTTGAATATGATTTCAAATTTATATACATATACAAGTTTAATACCATAGGGGTCGCTCAGGGGCAACCTGTAATGGCTACATGGGAAAATACATATAAATTTAATTTAATAACAATATTGTAGATTTAAAATTTTCATTGCAGGGAGTCAAATATTTAAAATGTCATAATTTTTTTTAAATTTTGATTTTACTCGAGACTTTCAGGAGTTATCAAAGACACAAGTTTGTCTTTTATTTATGGTACATATTAGTAATGTATTGTTTTTAACCTAGATGGAAAGGCCAGTGTCCATGTTCATTCTGAGGAGTTGTCCTTATGGAGCACCGCTCCAAAACGATCACGCCCTTGATCTCCGACCATTGTTCTGATGTTTTAGAATAAAATAGGAGATTGTCAATGAGGCGACACCAGCTTTCTTGGGTTACTGAAAATCAAATATAAATTCTTTCATTTCAAAACATACGCTGCAATATACTTATGCCATAAGATAAATTATCTATATATGTATGTACATATATCAAGGTTTTTAACTGACAATCATCAAAATTTGTACTAGAAGGATAAGTTGCGGTTTTTTAATGAAATAAAATTTTCAGGATTTAATTATGTATGTGAGTTTAATGTATAATATAATAACATATTGAAACGAAACGGTTTAGAAGTCACAATGCAAACATTAACCACTTCCTGGTCTACCAAAGTGTACCATTTTGGGCATTTCTATAGTAAAATTCTGGAAACAAACGTAAATAAGCGTGACAACTAATTTGACCGGAAAACAGTTAAGAGGGCTGTACAACCGAAACCTTAATTTTGTTACCGTTCCTTTCTTCGATATATATATTGAGTGTATGTATATATTGAGTGAATGCGACAATATATATCAATATATATATTGAGTGAATGCGACAGTTGCGCTTCGACCAGATAAAAAGTATTTTAAATTGACAAAATCGAGGTTTCGTATTCTCCTATTTTCTTCTCCAATACTGGACCAATTTAAAAAAAAAATTCATCATCGGTATGAGAAAGATACTTTCTGTGCATCTATCGGCGTATTTTTTTTTAAATCGACCGTTAAACAAGCACGTTGGACTCGTTTCGTGGGTATAAAAAAGAGGTGATTTTATAGATGTTTGGCGGCTCCTAGCTCCTATAAAAAATAATTAATCAAAAAAATAGAACGATAGATGCACCCCAATGGTGGATATCCATAGCATACTAAAAAATAATTTCTCTAGTGCCATAATTGAGGAAGGGAGAAGTATAGTACGTTTGTATGGACAAGGCGGTGCTGTCCAGCCCTCTTAAGTATACTCCAATATAATAAAGATTAAGAAGTAAGTACGAACTAAACAGTAATAATAAAATAAAATGCACCAATTCGTTCATTGATATTACAATGATAAAGAGATAAGTAAATTTGAGAGAAAAATAAAAAAAATATTGAATCATTTGACTGACAAACCTTGACATGGACTTTTTTCATTCTTCACAATTATTAAACGTTCATAAGTGGATATACATTCGATTTTTTTTACATACATATTCCTAAATAAAGTATTAATATTTTTCGAATTATTTATGTATGCACATTTATTAGGAACATTTAATCAGATAAGATTACCAAGTATTTGAAACAACGCCCTGGTAAATATACCTTCAGGTCTTTTGAAGAACCCGTCCTGTTTGAGCTTGTTCGTTATGACCAGGATGCCTTCCCTATTGAAGATGTTCATCTGCTGGCCGGTGAGAGCCGCCAGCTCCTGGCCGTTGAAGACCAGACCGTTCGGCATGGCGAGACTTTCAAGATCCAACCGCCACAAAGCCCCTCATCGTCGACATGCAACTGTCACAATATAACACACACATGCAATACAATGTATATATATTATTTATAGTTGATGTAATTATATATGTATATGGAGTGTGTGTTACTCTTATGTTGGTTTAAGCAGGAGTGAGGGTGGAAGACGGCCGCAGTCGGCGTGAAGAAGCATTATTGATCCGGGATGACCTTTTAAGGGACCTTTGCGCTGTTGAGAAATGTCAGAAACGCGTCGGTAAAGGTGAGAGCGCAGCTCGGCAGCCGCCACTCGACCAGCGACCGGCAAGTGTCAACGAACCGGGACGAGCGCCACGGCTGCCAATCCATGTCTTGGTCAAGGCAATTCAGATGCACCAACTGCGTCAAATCAACACACTTAAAATAGTAAACGGACTTCTAGTCATATGTGAACCGGTCACAGGACAACCAGTCGCTCTAGATCGGTCACACGTGATCACCCGTCACACTAAAACTGGTCACGAGAAATCTGGTCACACCCTAAAACTGGTCACGAGAAAACTGGTCTCACCCTAAAATCAGTCAACCAGTTTTCTCGTGACCGATTTTAGGGTGTGACCATGTAGGAATATAGTACAACTCGTGCTATTATATCAAAACCAGCGATCTCATCATCGATTCTGTCCAAAAACGCATAAACTCAAGGGCAACGACCATTCCAGAAGAGAGTTCATCGTTCGATCCCAACCCAAAAGGTATATAAAGAGCCACGGCAGCCCCAACACCAGAGTGAATCACTCTTCGTACATACAATAACCATTGTACCAATTGAACAAAAATAAACGATCCTCTTTCAAACTCAACTGAATTTCCATAGGCCGGGAAACGGTTGAAACCTTTCACCCGTCCTATAACCAGTTTTAGAGTGACAGTTTTAGAGTGACGGGTGATCACGTGTGACCGATCTAGAGCGACCGGTTGTCCTGTGACCGGTTCTTAATTTTTTTCTTTTTAGTTTTATTAAATTAATATTGGAAAAAATTGAAATATTCCAAAATGATTAAGACTATTCATCATTGAATTAAAATAACTCGTTAATTTTTCAAAAATATTTGTCAATCGTTAAACTAAAAAATAACTTACTTTTTTTTTAGAGGCAATGAAAATTGTAAGAGATTCAAGCTAAAAGAAATAGCAACTGTTACACTACGGAAGAAAGATTTTTACTGTGATGACTGTTTCACTGTTGGTGTGACACACAAATTCCGAGCCACATTGGGCAAAGGTAGACTCGTAAAGCCAGGTGACAAAGTTTTGATAGCATACTCCGGCAAGATTGATTCATCTACCCTATTTTATTTGGTAAAAAATGGAATTGAGGACAGCACACATAAAAAACTCTAGTTTCAGGCGCTTGTACTTCAATATCGACGGTACATTATATTCTTAAAATCTATAAGAATTCATTGAATGCACTTTTAACAATCTTATTATCTTTCAGAAAGTTCCAAAAATATAGAAACAAAGATGCCAAAAATATAGAAATAATGTCGCAAGTCAAGTCACAAATTCAACAGTACGATTTAATGTTCTATTCAGTGAGACTCAGCGAAGTCAAGAAAGATGATGCTGTGGCGGCTCGCTTATACGACATGGTCGAGTTTGGTTGCCTTCCTGCGAGTGGGGACCAACCCGGCTGGGTTCGGAGAGCTGCTACCCACTCTGTCTTCAGCTGTCATATAATAAACACGTGCATTAACATGCCAGTCGTCTCATTCGTTCATCTCCTATACTGGTGACCCCCGACATCGAGCCACGCAGCCTCGATCAATTTCAACATGCCGCTCATCCCTGCCTCGCCGAGTCAGGCGGGAGAAGCTACCCGCCGCGCCCCCATCGCCATCAACAGAGCGCGTCGCGGCCCGCGGGTGACAATAAACGAGCAGACACGGCTACCTACCTACCTACCGACGTCCAGCCACAACGTCGACGACAGGTGCTTTTAAAAAATGGGGGAGCGAATGAGACGACGATCTTGACAGCTGGATGTGGAGTCATGCGCGATCCACTACACATAGAACGGTCATCCAGCACCACAAGACATACACCACCTCAGCACCATCATCATCATCATCATCATCAAGGCCCCGTCCGTCCCCACGAGCGTCGTCACGCCGAGACGGGCGGTAGCGCTACAACACCTCCACGAGCCACAACGACTCACAGTCCAGCTCGGAGTATCATCAACCACATCGATGCCCCTGCCGCCCCCGCCGCCCCACCAACCGACATCAGCCTCGGAAGAGCGGCGCCGCCGCAGCATCGCATTGATCGGCGCGACCATCGGACCACCCACCGTCCTGCTCGCGACGTTACCGCCCTCGAATGTACCGACCATTCAGGGCGGTACACCTACATAGCGGATGACCCACGTCAACAATTTTTTTTCTCCCCACGTAATAATTTTTTCTCTTTGTGTAACAATAATTTTTTTCTTTTGTAAAATTTGTTTCTTTGTAATTTTGGTATCGCTGATGCTGGGGGGGGAGTGATGTGGCGGCTCGCTTATACGACATGGTCGAGTTTGGTTGCCTTCCTGCGAGTGGGGACCAACCCGGCTGGGTTCGGAGAGCTGCTACCCACTCTGTCTTCAGCTGTCATATAATAAACACGTGCATTAACATGCCAGTCGTCTCATTCGTTCATCCCCTATAATGCATTAAATTTAAACATATTCTTAAATTCAAAATTATGATCACATCTACAAAGAACTGCACGGCGAAGTTGAATCTTTTAAAGAAACTTAAACAAAATCTACTGCTCAATTGTGCAAAACGCCTGGATTGTTCTTATGTATGTATTGTTAGCCGAAACGGCCACCAAACTTGCAGCCAATTTATTGGAAAATGTAGCTATCGGAGGCGGCTCACACATGTCATCCGAGAATCATCATTAAGACATCTAAGACGTGTATGTACAGATTTAATTAAAAATACCTTTATTTGTAGGGATTTTCTGATGCTAGGGACGATAGACTAAAAGTACTTCGCCCTTTGAAGGATTTGACGACAGAAGACATTGCTTTATTTACCAAAATTAAAAATACATCTGAAGTTCAACCTACGATCCAATATGACAATCCATACACCAGTATACATACAGTCATTGACTAAACAGTTTGTTAACAACTTGCAAAATAATTTCCCAGCTACAATACCAACTGTTTTAAGAACAGGCGATAAAGGCGATAGACAATTCTAGCAATGTCATCCAAAATGATGATTTTCAATGTGTCTTATGTCAGGTAAAATCATCTTCTATGCATGTACTTATCCAGTAGCATCGCTAGGCCCGTGTGGGGTGCGGTCTTCACCGGGTGACACCAAATTGATAAACGCTAATTCCGACATATTCTTTGTATGAAGGTCCTCTAGCGGCTATACGCTCCATTGCAATTTCTGTATACATATATACAGCTACCGCGAAATTCGTCTGGCGCTTCGTCTTCGTGAAATTCGTCTAAATATATATATATATATATATATATATATATATATATATATATATATATATATATATATATATATATATATATATATATATACAGTCCCATGACAGCGAATTACTAACACCATGCGGATTTTGCAAATTCTATGTTTAGAGCTATATATTGAAGAGTAGGTTCGTAAAATTAAAACAAAGATGTGTTTATAATGATTATACATAGTTTATTTACAATATTAATACAACATATATATATATTATTAATATTTTGTATGTCCACCCTTATTTCGGAGACACGATGCTATTCTTTTGGGCATACTCTCGATACAAGACGCAATGGTTGACTTTATCTCAGGATCTCCCTGCCACACAGAAATTATGTTTTGTTTTAGGATATTTTTATTGGTACATTGGAGCTTATTTAATTTCATTTTAAGGGTATGCCGGACATTTTCTTTAGGATTTAGATCGGGAGAATTACCGGGCCAGTGAAGGAGCGGTAAATTGTGGTTGGACATGATTTTTTTCACAATTTTGGCTTTATGGCAGGGTGCAAAAATATTGCATTAAGTGCAGGCGATCCCTTTTGTCAATTTTGTTTTGTATAGAGTGCAATAGGGTGTATCGCAATACCGTTATATATTGCGAAGCATTCATCATCCCTTCTACAAAATACAATGGCCCCCGACCTTCCGCTCTAATTGAGCCCCAAATCATGAGTGACAGCGGGTGTTTCACATTTTTTATGACACAGGACTCATTATACCGCTTGCCGACTCGCCTACGTACGTATTGGTGAGTCGGTGTCATCAATTGAATTGACGACTCGTCAGAGAAGTGAACCTTAAAAATGTTAAAAACATCGATTAATTCAATTCATTCAAAAAAAATTAGACAAATAATTTAATTTCAATTAAATTACCCCTTTCCAATCGTCGAGGGTGAAGTGGCGATGCTCATTAGCCAAATTGAGCCTGGCTTTCTTCATTTTTGGCGTCAAAAGCGTTTTTTTAAGTAGTTGTCTGCCATTCATCCCCGCGTCTGCGAAACGGCGTTGTATTGTCCGAGTCGATATTTCGGTTCCGCTCCCGTAAATTTGTCTGGATTTTTTTATTTGTGGCAAACCGATCCTTCTCAACAGTATTTATAATATATCGATCGACTCGAGGACCGTATTTTCGAGTGCCACAACAATTCTTACGCTTGGTGACCGTAGGATTTTCACCTCTTTTTAGTTGGGTGCTAATTTTATGCACACTGAAAACTCTAACCCCCTAATCTTTAGCAATATATCGTATAGAATACTTCCCAGTATTTAATAATGTGGAAATATTGGCGATTTTCTCCATAGATAAATCTTTATTTCTTCCCATCTAAAAAGGAAAGGGGTTTTTTTCACAAGCAATTTAAACAAATAATTAAGTCACATTTAAAAAATTTAAACACTTTAACTTACTTCAATGATATCGATAATATACAGGAAAGCAAAAATCTCTTCAAAACTAACTTTTCTCCCAGTGAAAGCACACGTCTACACCAAACGAATTTCAAAGCCAAACTGTGTATTTGCACTTGTTCGGTTTTTAAACTATTTGTATAAACACTACTCATCCTATCCTTCTCTAAATACATAGAATAGGATACAATGAATGGTCTACAAAAAAAACCAACCCAAAATGTTACTTAAGACGGCGCAGGTACACAAAATAGGGTAAATACGCGGGTGTTAGTAATTCGTTGTCATACGACTGTATATATATATATATATATATATATATATATATATATATTATTTTTTATTTTTCTGTTTTTCATAATCAAATGTAGGCCATTGTGGCGCGTTAGGTTCTTCATGTAAAGCCACAATGGTCAAAAATAATATAAATAAAATAAAATAAAAATATTAGATTAGATAATATTTTTGAAAACTGTTCAAAGAATGAGACTGATACTATTACCGCGTGGGGGATTATGAGATTACAATCTAATATTTAAAACAATAAAAAATATTTGTATTGATATATTGAAAATATTTACATATTAAACATAAACAGGTATTTAATTTTAATACATACATACTTATCTAAACATACTTTTTCACATTTCACACTTTATTTTACTAGTTTTACTTATTTCCTATGTATAATTATAATATATACAAAAACATCCACAATTACATGATCTTACCCAATTGGAGACTTTCAATTAGTCATTCATATATTTATTTGGCTATGACAATTTAAATTTTAAAACAAAACGACGATTCACTACAGTTAACTCTGGATAGTTTAAGGGAGGGTCACTAGTGCACACATCCAATTTATATTTTTATGAAATAAAAATGTGTTGAACGATTGGCTGATGTTAGAAAAATTTTTACCACCTTTAATTCAATCCATGGATCAAAGAATTATGTCGTGAATGAAACGTTCTAAACACCTATGTCGACTTTTAACCTATTAAAAATAAAGTGCTATGCACGTGTATATTCAATATTGATCCAAAATAAAGGTAGTAGAATCCATTATATCATCAAAGACAATTTATCCAGGTGTAGGAAAAGATTTATTAACTTCTTACGTTCTAAGTCTTATATAATATCTTAAACATGTGTATTAATGGCAAATTTACAAAACTATGCAAATGCAGATAAAGTAATAAAACAATTAAAAAGTAATTACTTAAATGATCATGTGAGAAAGTTTTTGAATTTTTTCTACCATTTTCATATTAAGGTTAAAAATAAAAATGTGTTGAACGATTGGCTGATGTTAGAAAAATTTTTACCACCTTTAATTCAATCCATGGATCAAAGAATTATGTCGTGAATGAAACATTCTAAACACCTATGACGACTTTTAACCTATTCAAAATAAAGTGCTATGCACGTGTATATTCAATATTGATCCAAAATAAAGGTAGTAGAATCCATTATATCATCAAAGATAATTTATCCAGGTGTAGGAAAAGATTTATTAACTTCTTACGTTCTAAGTCTTATATAATATCTTAAACATGTGTATTAATGACAAATTTACAAAACTATGCAAATGCAGATAAAGTAATAAAACAATTAAAAAGTAATTACTTAAATGATCATGTGAGAAAGTTTTTGAATTTTTTCTACCATTTTCATATTAAGGTTAAAAATAAAAATGTGTTGAACGATTGGCTGATGTTAGAACAATTTTTACCACCTTTAATTCAATCCATGGATCAAAGAATTATGTCGTGAATGAAACATTCTAAACACCTATGACGACTTTTAACATATTAAAAATAAAGTGCTATGCACGTGTATATTCAATATTGATCCAAAATAAAGGTAGTAGAATCCATTATATCATCAAAGATAATTTATCCAGGTGTAGGAAAAGATTTATTAACTTCTTACGTTCTAAGTCTTATATAATATCTTAAACATGTGTATTAATAGCAAATTTACAAAACTATGCAAATGCAGATAAAGTAATAAAACAATTAAAAAGTAATTACTTAAATGATCATGTGAGAAAGTTTTTGAATTTTTTCTACCATTTTCATATTAAGGTTAAAAATAAGAAAACATTATACATATACATATATCATACTAACAACAAAAGAATTTTTAAAGGAAATATTCTCAAAAACACAAAAAATCACAGATTTTCTCAATAAATATTTAATAAACCTGTTGTCTGTTGCATTATTAAACAAAAAACAAAAATCAATAATTAAGATTATCCGTGCCCCCTACCGACTACTTAGCCCGGATAATCGGGGGTACACTGTATACACTTATAAATTTTATATTTAGTAATACTATCACTAATTCTTCTGAATTTCATTAAAAAATATCTACATACATACATATACAAATTACGTCGATTGCGATCATTAATTTGCCTTAAAAATGTTCAGTATAACAAAAAAACGCACCACTTACACCACACCATTCATAAAGGACTTTCTTTTTATACATAAAAACATCCACCACGGGAGGCTTAAAGTCGACTTACATCTTCCAGAACACTCTGATGTTATACAATGCATCCTAAGCGAAAAGATTTCAAGAAGAAAAGAAAACCTTCATCCAACACTTCAAATCTTCTGAAATTACATAAAACATTCCGAAAGATGATTCTACTATATGTCGTCTCCGCACTTGCGTTTAAACACGACTTTGTATTGACTTTATAATGATGCAGCTCACATCCACATACTGGATTGTTTGTGTTATACTGATATTTTTATACAATTATGTTACTTCATTATTTTACACACACACACACACACCATTCGCTTACAATTAGATGGTAAACAATGTTTCTTGTGAGTTTTTTCTTTCACTTCGATAATTTATATTTGATGGTTTACACACAGCTTAATCTATAATAAAATCACAATGTTCACATTCTATCACTGGGTGCCTGCTGATTTTTTTACATCTTTTTCTTAATCGCCTTTCAAATATGCCTCCAGAGGATTAGGGCCTTTTCGTTTGGAAAATGTCACGGACTTGATTTTCGCTATAACAAAACACACGTATAATGTGAGACTAAATAACAATACATACAAAAAAATCACAATAATATGTTGATAGACACTTTTGGGAAATACGTCTCTTTCATCTTTAGTACCAATGGTTAAATAAAATACACCACTTTCAGATAAAAATAGGGCTGTGGAGTGGGAGTCGTTGAAAATTCCAACGACTCTAACTCCAATTTCGCGCATGTATATACATACATATGATTTCTATGCATATGAATATTGAATTTCTAACAAAGAGTGACTCACCATACCCAATGTATGCAGATCTGAGACACAAGTGTTTCTATAATACTTTGGTATTTTTATCATATCTAAAATAGATCAAAGTGTGGAGAAACCTACTGTTTGACAAATCGTTTTTTTTATATAAGTTACAGATGCATATACAGAGTGTTATGAAGTACAAGGCTTTGAAGTGTTGATAGCTCGTATCATTTAAAACATTTTGAGCCATACATATCTCAGTACAAAGTATTGTGGTTTTTTGTTTTAATTTCATTTTCAAGACTTTTAAAAATTTGTCGAGTAGGAAATAACTAAATTTACCTTAAGAGGTAAAGAGGTAAAAACTAAATTTACTTTAAGAGATAAAATAGGAGTCAAAGCATGCCTGCTCGATCACCTGATTTGACCCCTTTACAATTTTTCATCTGGGGACGGGCCAACGAGTTCATTTATAAATTAACAGCTAATCAGAAAAATATAAAAATTTTTTCAAATCAAGAATTAAGAAATGAAACTAAAAAAAATTACGTGAGACGGAATCGGAATACTCTTATGTATGTACATATTAGCGCGTGTCGTATAGTTAAAAGACTTGAAAAACTTCGTACTTTTAGTGCCGAGAAAGAGTTTAAGTCCCCAAAAGACAAAAAAGAAAGACTCATCGCCTTTCATACTTATTGAACTTAATGAAATACCAAAAAAATGTATGTATATATGTACTTACTGGTTACAATTTCAGTGTCTTTCCGTTGTGCGTTCAAGCAATTCAACCACTCGGTCATGGTGATTTTGTTATCGTTGTTGACGTCACAATATCTGGGAAACTTTTTTCCGCATCTTCGCAAGTGACGATTTTGCGACACGAGCTGTCTGAATGTCTTCCACTCTTTTCTTTCCAAATTTGAGTTTTTGTTAATATCGAACATGACGAAATTCCAAATGGCGATCTCCTCTTCTTGGGATGTTTGCCTATTCGAAACAACGACAGACGTATCAGCTAGACGCACAACATAACATAACACCTACATATGTATTTCTTGAAAGACAAGTCGGAAGACAAGACAAATCAAAAATAAACCCAATACACACATTAGTCCTGTTCTATTAGTATTCATAACCATTTGATTTTTCAGCAATTTCATCAAATCTTGAAGGAACACTGCTTTTTTTTGTTCGGGGCAGCCTGGAATTAATCAATTTAGCAAAAACTCAATTATACAATTTAACTTAAGTATATACGTACATATAACATGCACTTAAATCACTACACATACCTTTCATTGGGCGGCTGGGTGTAGAAAATGCATCACATTTGGGTGGCTCATCTTTTATTGCCGTTCCTGATATTGGTACTCCAGAGTCCTCGTTAACACACCAACAATATCCTGTCTGCGGATAGCATTGTATCCTACGGTAGCGACCATCCGCAGTACACTCTGGGACGTAACTCACTGTATCGTTTTTCTATCAAACAATCAAATGTATATTTGTGTCTACTACATACATTAGATATATTTTTTTGCTTTTAACACATTCTTAGAGTTATCGCAATACGATACGCATTACCTTTATTCGTACTATCTAGCAAACTATTGAATTCTAAAGCATTCGTAAAAACATTAGAGCTGTCCAAACTTAACTGTAATATTAAACTGGATTATGTTAATATGTATTAAAACACTCAAACGCCACATAAAAGCAAGTCACTATACCATCTTTAAAAAAGTTTTACTTCAGAAATATTTACCTTAAGACACGCTGTTCTATACGACCAGGTGTAAGTGTTTAAATTTTGTTTTCACAATGAAGAATAGATTTACCTGCATAACGGTTGCTTGTTCATCGAGCATGGATTTTCTGTCCGAAAGACAATCAGATAAATCGCCATCGTCTTTGTTTCTATCCAAGGAGTCATCGTTAAAACCTGGTGGATGGCCAGATAGTTTTGGTACACTTCCTTGCAGCACTGTATGAAAATTGTAATAAACATTAGTTGGGCTAGTTAGAATGTTTTTATAATAATACCGATATAGCTCACGGTATAATTATGATTTTAATCATGTCAACTCTTTGAGATACAAATTTCTTCTATTTTAGCGCTGTAGAGTTACCATCTCAGTTGAACCGCAAGAGAATGAATATATGTAGGCATTCTGAATGTTTTTGTACAATTTAATTGATATTTTTGTTTGTGTATCAATTTTTGAGCTACAATACTTCGACTGATTTATTTTTCAATCAAAATTTTAGTAAAAAAATCCCCAAAAAAGCTGTTTGAATCGTCGGCGAGAGTAAATAGAAGCTATTTTGGATATAAATGGTAACTATTTATTCAGTTGCCATATCATTTAATCAATATGTATTACTTACATATATTGCATATGTTCAATCAGTAAATATAAATATATTACATATGTTCAATCAAAAGTGAGACTTTATAACAAACCGTACAACTTAAAAATTATTTTTATATGATACTATTTTGTCTTACGACAGTGTCTTAGGATCTATTTGTATTCTTTAATGGTAACTCTACAGCATTCATACTAATCAAGATCCTTTGATATGTACTTATGGATGATTTTGACAGATCTTTCAAAAAAAATTATGTGTCGATCAACCTATCTCAAAGAGTTCATTCATATATGTAAGTTAAATAATCATAAAAAGCATTATTTATAATAAAATACATTGAGCTGAATTTTATAATGTAAAATGTTAAATTATATGTTTATCGGCATTGCATAAATAAATAAATATAATAATAATAATTCATGTCACATTGAAAATCAAAACATAGAATGAGTTTATAATACAGACAATATATACATACAAATTAATAAGACATATACAAATGAAAAATTTTATACAGAAGCATACACCTTATTGTAAATAGGCATGCATATTAGAAAATATATACAAAAAAAAAATAGCAATAATATATTAGTAATGACAATGCACAATAGATAAAGTATGTGTTAACCATTTCCAAACATAAATAATGATACTAATGAGGTGCAAAAAATAATGTATTGACGTATGTTCTGTTAAGCTTTACATAACTGCATGCGAAAATAGTAAAATATTTTTACAATAATAATAAAATACCTGTAATGTATTGTAAATATTTATATAGAAAGGAATATTGGTCGATTTTGAGATTGAATGTTAAATAGTATGTTCTATCATATTGAAATATATGTATGTATGATAAATGAATCAACAATCAAATTAATGAATTTCAATCACGAAATCGACGAAAAACTTTCAAATGACATAATTTCAATAAAATCTCAAAAGCTAAAAAGCACAAAAGTACGATTAATAAATGCATAGATGCGAGGCATATACTTGCTATTATAACTAGGTAACTCGTCTTCGCTAACGATTCATCTACGTTCGCCTAGACGTGGACTTGGAAAACTTGTTAATAATACATATGTACATACATATATATGTACATATCATACACAACTGCCACATTACAGATGCAAAGATCCGGTGATACAAAATGCGGCAAAATCATCTTTACTATTTTACGAAATTATTTTTTCTTTTGCTTTTGCCAATTTTTGTTTTATTTTATTTTACTTAATACTTTGGAATTTCATTTAATCACGATTACACAGATTACCTAAACACAATCTGCTTTAGGTCATCGACTTTAGTGAGTCTTTAATTAATATTATGTATTAGATGTATTATGAGCATTTATATGTATAAGGATTGTAAATAGGTTTTTGAGCTCTTTTTCCTATTATGCCGTAGATTAACATTAGAATAATATAATACTATGATTACTAACCAAATTAAATTAAATTGTAAAATAGAAAATGATCAGTAGATCAGTAGCTATTAAAATAGATATAAAATGTGTTGTGAACATAATTTAGTAATATTAAAAAGCATTTAAAAATCAAAATCAATTTAATCACGATTACAAAACGTAATCTGAATTCTGCAAAAATAACTATCTATTGTCAATATACATATCTATATGTAGACATTTTAAAACATTATAACTGCCCATCAACATAAATTTGAATAGTGAGGATCAATTGGATACAAAAACCATAGAGGAAGACATCGAATACCACAAGAAATAATAGAAAAATATGAAAATATATTATTAATCAAATTATGAGCATAAATTTAAAAATGAAACATTAATTTACTATATTCCGTTTTATAGTAAAGATTGTAAAGGGAGTTTAGCCGCACTCTGTATTACCAAAGCACTATAAATGCATTAATCCAGAAAGAAGTATATTATTCATAGAGAGTCGGAACACTTGCAAATTACCCATTATCAACTATTCACTCAATCTTTACTCGAGTCTTTTCAAAAAGAGATATATGTATATATATATATATATATATGTGTATATGTATTATATAATATCATTCATTAAATTTGAAACACATGTTATTACATACACAGTGCGGGCTTAGTTTTCAGTATCTTATATGATGGCCCGTGGCGGTGCGGTCGATGGTCGGCACGCTTACCTCCGGACAGCCCAACGTCTTGATCAATTCCATCATCGTCATCGTCAATTCCTCCCTCCGGTGGGATTTTGGCAAAGGCACTTTGCCCTCTATCAGCCCCCGGCGCCCGCGCCCGGCCTTCGTCTGAGTTCAGCGACAAGAACAAACGGAAAGAGACTAAAGAATAATTCTGCAGATCTGCCTTAACCCAAAAACACTACAGGTACGTTACATCGTTAGGATCGCTTCGAAAAATTGCATTATCAATAAATAGAAATCACACCATGTTTCGACGTCAACTCCGGCAAAAATGAAACATGCACACAAACAATATAAAAAGTATAAAGGGAGCCATCCTGCGAGCTGAAATGTCTATCTACAAATTATTTTGATGAATTGAGATTTTTTGGCAACTTGATGTTACTACTTCGCCAACCTGAAAGTGGAAATTCACGTAGTTTTCATTGCAGACTAATCTCTAGCCATTTTGGTCTCCCAACAAAAGACAACTTACATACAATACTTTTTCTGTTCAAATTAAATCAGTTTGAATAATATAAAACGACAAATTTTAATGTTTTGACGCATTTGATAAAAAACTTATTGTGACAGATGATTCTCAAGAATGAAGTCCAGGAATTTGCCTCTTGATATGTGTATATTCCATATGGTCTGTTGTGGCATCTTTGACTATGACAAATGCTGTAGTCAAGAAGCTTGCCTGCTGATATATCTCTATGTGACTGCTCACCTTAAGCTAATGAAATTTCAAGAGTATATAGATACATATTTTACAAACATAGCATTTATTTTAGAAATTTAAATTTAATCGGCTGTGTTCCATACTTTTTCAATGTCTTAAATAATAATTTTGTTAGAGAAATTACTAACAAACTAACCAGTAGATTCTATAACAGAATCTTTAATAACCATATTAACACACTTGTGAAGAGTCTCGGTGATTACAACAAAATGTCTATACCCTTCAGGTATAAACACAGATTACCTAAACACAATCGGCTTTAGGTCATCGACTTTAGTGAGTCTTTAATTAATATTATGTATTAGATGTATTATGAGCATTTATATGTATAAGGATTGTAAATAGGTTTTTGAGCTCTTTTTCCTATTATGCTGTAGATTAACATTAGAATAATATAATACTATGATTACTAACAAAATTAAATTAAAATTGTAAAATAAAAAATGATCAGTAGATCAGTAGCTATTAAAATAGATATAAGATGTATTGTGTACATAATTTAGTAATAATAAAAAGCATTTAAAAATCAAAATCAAAATAGTAATTCTCTACAACGTGAGCAAAGTTAAAAGTATTCGTTATAAATATGATAATTTTTTCTGTAAAACATCACTTCCAAAAATTCTTCGAGTTTCTTACCATAGTCTTTTTTTTACAAGCTTTTTTACATCAAGTACATACATACATACATTGTACATTTATCTTATCCCAAACGAAATTTATTTGATGCTATTTAGCCTTTTCAAAAAATAAAAAATTATATGTACACATATGTTTGAATACTTTCCTGTTATCGCTGGTCAAAATTATTTTTTCTCATTTGATTTTATATTTCTATTCAACAAAATTAGAGTTTCCAAACTACCTCGTTTGGAAAAGGAAGTCGTATAATTAT
The DNA here is from genome assembly GCF_051622035.1 of Arctopsyche grandis. Lineage (NCBI taxonomy): Eukaryota > Metazoa > Arthropoda > Insecta > Trichoptera > Hydropsychidae > Arctopsyche > Arctopsyche grandis. The sequence continues at coordinate 12,751,190 of NC_135356.1, forward strand.
TACAAGAACGAGGCGTCATTCCAAATAAGATGGTTTATCACAATGGTCACGAGATGAACCATTCGTTTCTCTTATTTCTGGTCCAAGGAATTGTCGTTGGGCAAACTGTCCAACGAGGAATTGCGCATGAAAAAGAACCCAACCGTCAACTGGAATAATTACACGTGAAAAGTCTTTGAATCGACAACAGCCAAAACAGAAGATTGGGGACAAATGGTTGATCGTCGAAATCAACTAGAGCTTGTCCACCAAGCGCAAGAATCTCACCAGCCGAGTGTTTCCTCCACAGTGGATTTTCGATAGATTAGATATGCCAGAAGACACACAAGCGTTTTCTGGTCGAAGTGCCCGATCACAGGCAAAAACGTTGACTTCCCCATTTAAAATGAATCATCTCGACGTTCACACCTAGAACGTTGAGAGAATGTGGGGATCGGTAAAATGCAACAAACGACAAACGACATCAAGGAGCAGCATGTCGTCATTTGGAGTCATACTAAACCGAATTCGTTTGGAGACAGCAGGTTGAATATAACCAGGGTCACCGAGAGGGGGGGGGGGGGGGGGAAGCTGGTGTTAAAGTTCCAGGGCCCAGACTACATGAGGGGTCCCGTGTTGGGACGTTCGACTGATCGATATTGATATTGTTGCGTAGGGGTGGGTGGAGGATCCAAGTTAAAGGCCAATGTCGTGTTACAGCATTTATTGGTGATTAAGCAGATACACGCACTGGCAGTGCTCCGTCCAGAATGTCTTCATATCGCATAAGTACCGCCTTATAACGGGTCGGTTGCTCAAGGCATCTTCAACGTCTGGTTTGCTTGCCTATTGTTATGGTCACGTACTAGATGTCCCACGCTACCGGTGTGGGTTCTGATAACTCTACCGGAATGCGACCCCAAGTTACGGCTACCCCCGCTAAGTGCATTCGGGGGAGATAATCCTCGAAACCAATTACAATGGTCACACAGTCTCTGGGATGCTACTCGGCCTAATCCAATTGCACTTACTCGGCCTAATCCAAGTGTACGTAAAAACATTTTATATTATTCTACATAAAAATGCATATATTTCTTTAATGCTAAATGTTTATTATTTTTCGATCCGTTTCGATTTTTTTGTGTCCTTGTGAAATCGTATCTGTTATATCATACGTTCTTATTCGATTATTTCAAAAAATAGCATTTAACATATAGGTATTTTTCTAATAGTTCTAAACAGATTTTTCGCATATTAAAAATACATATATCTTATATAAGAATTTTTTTTAGTTTGTCATAGGGTATGGAATTATTTTTCCAGGGCCCGGGATTCCTCTCGGCGACCCTGAATACAATGACGACGTATTCGAGTCACTTTTGAATTGTATAAAAGCGTTATGGCCTTCATCATGTCATATATAATTGTATATATGTATACAAATAAACTATATATGTATATATCTAAAATATATATACATATGTATATAAATAAACAAATTAAAAAATATATTTTGACCCACGATAACAGGGAAGTACCTCTGTTTGTAAATAAATAATATTATGACTCACATAATCAGATCTTTTTCATTTTGAATAGCTTACACTATTTCATAATCAAAAATAAAAGAGTACATATATATTTTTAAGAATAAAGCATTCTTGGATTGGAAGTCAATTAAAACTGATGTTTATATTTACAAATTAATAATAATGTTAATTGATTCATAATTTTTTTTAACATTATATAGTATTATCACTGCATGAAACTTCATTTGGACCAAGTATTATATTAAAATTTTAACAATTTCACATTTACATTAGATTTCATACGAATTTTTTGTATATTTTAAAATAGTTATATGTAAAGTGACATTAATTTTTCTAGACTTTAGAATTCCCTAAAGTTCAATCTGCAATTCATTGGTTTTGAAAAAACAGAACTTAAATTAATGGAATATTATTATATGTATTATATATTGATCTGCAGTGTCTAAAAAATGAAATTTAATTGTAATAAAATACACGATTGATAAAATTATGTTACATATTGGTCACTTTCTATGTAAATTATAATAGCTTATTGCAGTTCTGACTGTTGTCTAATTTTTTGCATCTTTTATATTTATATAAAATAATAGTATGTAAAAGCTTTTTTTATACAGAATAATGACGATGGTGATTCAATGAAATGATATTACAATTACACGTCAATAAGACTTGATTGTGGCTATGTATACAGCCTGTATTTAATAACTTTAAACGGCTTTGATGAATACTTTATAAATACAGTATGTATGTTTGTATAAATAGCAACATCCATAAGATGTCATCGGCACATTGACTGTGATTTGACGGTTGAAAATCACATACAACAAAAATATACTCACGTACAACATATAACAAAGAATACTTACGGACTATGATAACATCCAAATGGTCAAAGAACCTACAGAATGAAAAGAGTGTACTTATTTACACTGTGAACACAATAAAAAGAACACCAAACCCTGTGACCCATGATTTGTTATGTTTGTGTTATTCGTATGTCTATGTTAACAAAAAAAAAACAAGTATATAGTTATTTATTATTGCAACGTGAACTTTCCTCAAAACCAGTGTGATTGCCACCGTCGGTGTGTTGTGTGAGAAATCCCAACGAAATTTTAGAAAATGTGTACAAAAGTGAATACGCTCCGATACATACATACGTTATTAATAAAACAGTGTAATGTTATACATATAGGGTACTCACAGTTGTGAGTGTTATTCATGATGCAGCTCACCCACTCCGGTTTGGTAATCATTCCGTTTTGGTCGGCGTCGCATAAATCCAAAGTCCTCGCGCACCGATAAGGCTTCACCACCTGTATATGTTCACATCATATTTGAAATTGATGATTAAATAAAAATACAGATCGTTCGTTATCGCCATGCAAAAGTAAAACGAGAAGAGCAGCAATTAATCTTTGAGCTTAAAAACCTTCACCGATACCGACACCTTCTACATAAAGTAAATGTCTAGGCATTTAAAGACCCATACATGATATCGATACTTAGATACAAATATCAACATGCATGAGGCATTTATTGCAAATTATCAATATTGTAAAATTGATTTAATTATAAGCAAATTATTAAAAAAAAAGGTTCATATACAAAATAATGTAAATTATAAAAAAGAAAAACAAAAACGTTAAGAATAAAAATCGCATGGCGAAAGTATTCGCTTGTATATGAGCCGTTATGTTTCAAAGTGGCGAAAGTCGAATTTTCGGTTCCAAAAACACTATTTCTGTTTGATTTCATTCACAAATTGTTATCACTTATTTTAATTCGATATGTCCATAATCCCAGAAAAGCAGAATAAACGTATACATGCCACAAGTATTTTTAAATATTGTTGAACGCAATACATTATATTTGATGTTTCTCGAAATGAAGAAAAGTGGACTTGTGCCACTTTCAAACGGCTCATATATTGACAATATAGCGCAAAAAAGTAATGAATGACAAAAAGTTTCAATCGTTACAGCAAATATGTACATCAATTCGGTCATTATTATGTAGCTTATGTATAACGGCAACATATCAAATCAAATACTAGATTGCATTCTCAATTTCAATTTGATTAATCTTTATATTTTAAAAGGATGCTACTGTGTACTCTCGACTATCATTATTTTTTAATAAGAATACGCGTCTGTTGCGACATAGACTCGTATAAAGATTCGTATGTATGTTCAGTTATTTACATGTTTAATTACTTTTTGGATTTCCATCTGGATGGCTGACCAGATGTAAGGAACGGTATGGTATTCAGGAACTTACAATACAAGGAGAACGTCTCAGTGGTTGTGTTTAAGCTGTTCTTAAATTCTGCATCAGATTTCAAGAATATTTGCAACCCGATCAATGCAGATGAGGCAGGCATATTGGAAGTGTTTTCCAACGAAAAAGCTTCAAAAGAAAAGTCAATTCCCAGACAAAAGTCATTTAAAAAGGGCGCATTACACTCATGTGTTGTGTAAATGCATCAGGAATTCATAGAATGGAACTTTTGTTAATTGGAAAATCGAAAAAATCTAGATCATTCAAGGGACTGAAATAAAAAATATTCCTGTTGATTATTGTAACCTAAAAGGAGTATGAATGGATAGAGATCTTCGAAGATCAGTTCAAGACTAAATGGGTTCCTGGAGTGAGAGGTTAATAAAAAGTAAAGGGTTGCAAAAGAAAGCAGTATTGTTAATAGATAATGTTCCGTCTCATCCGAATGAAACTCTATTTAAAAAAAACCCGACGGTCTTATGATGTTAAATTTTTACCGCTTGATATTACTAGTCTAATTCAACCCATGGACCAAGGTGTCATATCATTAAAGCTTTACCGTGTTGGTCTTCTCAAAACTATTGCTGAGGAAGATGATGACTTGATGAATTTCTGGAAAAAGATGAGTGTATTGGATGCTATACACGGAATGTTGGAAAGTAAAACCAATTCTTCCTAACGTGGAAATAGATTTATTACATTGTGAAGAGATTGATCGATCTGAAATATGGAGATTAATAGAATATTTAAAATGCTTTAACAATCGTTTCCAATGCAAGATCGATGCGGATATTGTTTATATTGTCACTCAAATGATAGAAACGATATCAAAAATTGATACTGCGGATTATCCAGTCCTGTACTCCCCAGCATTAGCGCGGATAATCGAGAGTACACTGTATTTATGTCCTATTATGCTACTTTTCAAATCATTTTTTTTCTTTTGAGCAAAATGAATGCCGCTCCAATGTATGTATATTCATTTCGCGCGATAAAATAAGCTGGTTAATACTCAAGACACAATTCCTGTGAAATAACACATTGTGAAATGCTTCATTGCATCGTCTTTCATGCTCGATGACAGTTCAAATGTCGCCCAAGGAAAGATAATACACAATTAGACTTGCTACGCTTTAAATAAATGCTGACTATCCTTATCAATGTGAAGACCCCAACTGCTTTGACGTTGAATAAATGAAGGGAAGGGCCTAAGCCAATAGCGGACACTATTAAAATGAACGTGTTTTTATTGTCGGGCGGAAACAATATCTCGAAAATGAATGCTTCAATTGAGAAGTTAGTATTCCTAAGCGGAATAAAACCAATGGGATAGCACTATGCTAATATGTCATTTTTTGGAGATAGGTCACCGTGCTTTCGGAAACTTTTCGTAGTTAGTATTTGAATTGAATTTGCGGTCGGATGTTATCCTTCAACTACCCAGGTGGTTTGAAGTCTAAAAATTATGCTAGGGAAGGTTTTGTGCGATGCAATATATGTGACTTATATGTATGTATATATGACTTATATATGTATGTATGTATACAAAAGAAAATTTGCTATTTGATTTAAGCGTTAATTTTCAATCTGCTAATTGTTTAATTGCCTCCGCTCCCATTCTTAATGATCTTTTATGCAGCAGAATAAAAATTGATTGTAAATTTACAATAATGCACTCACAAGCAGGTCAACGATGCAATGTGCGTAATGGCAGAGTATTTCAACAGATAGTGCATCATTATTTCATTGATTGTGCGAACCAGTTCTGCATAATATACACAAGAATGATTCACAGTACAATGGCACACGTGTATGTACATACATATGTAAGTGTAAATATATAATTAATTTTTTATGTTTAAATTCGCCATTAGCCGATTGACTTTGGTCGCATTATTATTGTCGGATTGACCTTTTTAATAGTCCTTCTGATCGCCTTATATTCATTCCTATCCAAGTATTTGTTGTCATCTTTGTCCAGCAAATTGAATTTCCACTCGACGACCACTGTGTCCTTTCCGTTTATCGACGGTATCACCGGATTCTCCCTGTCAAACTCCTTGCTGAGCATATTGACCAGGTTCAAATTGAACTGTGCCTTGTCGGCTCTTCCGCAATCTGAAACGACAAGTATATTCCTTACATTCAGCAGCAAATACATATGTTCAGTGATTTTATCTCACAAAGGAGTACGTTGCTTATTATTAGGGATCAAAAAGGTTTTAAAAAATGGTCACTTCATAGACCGGGCTCGAGAATCTTTTATATTTTTCAGGGAATTGTCATAATTTATAAAACTAAAATAATTTGGTACACGGGCGCATTTGAGAATAGAGTATACACACGTACTAATACACGGCAGTTACATGAATGGCCTCTAGGTGTCGCAAACGGTTTTGGTAAAGTGACAATAGGCAATCAGTGATTGATGTTACATCGAATAGTATCGATAAAACTCATTTTTTTTACAAATCATTTTATTATACATATGTATATTTTTTCTTAATGTAAGCTATCTACATATCATCTCAATGTAAGCGACGTCTTAATGAAATCTAAGCTATCATCTTAATGTAAGTGACTTCTTAATGAAATCGTTCCTGCCATGCCTGGATGTGATATTTTCCACGTCAGTGAGCGTAGGTTATCAGAGAATATTTTAACTAATTTGTCTGGTAGCCTGCACTCATCATTATTTTCATAATTGGATGTGGTGTATGAGTGAATTTTGATCTTCTCACTCCCATTCGGGCCTCACGGGGATGTTTTGTATTCACGGCTGGTTCTTGTACAATGTACATATATATGTATATTAGTGCTGACTGTTGCTGCAAGACATTCCCTATTTTTCTCCTTATATTTAACCATTAATATATGTATTTATATTTTATGTCTACTTCTATTATTGTTTTAAATTTTGCTGCTATTGTTTTTTTTGAATAGATGAATAGTATATGTATGTCTATGAATTTTACATATGTATGTTTTGATGGAGGCCAGTATTGCTTCATTTTAGAGAGAATCGTATAGGTATGTGAAATAAAATTGTTTTGAAATGAAATGCTTTTTCGATATTTATCGATATTGTTCGATGTAACGTCAATCCATGGTTGCCTACTGTCACTTAACTTCAACTGTTTGCGACACCTATAGACCATTCATGTAAGTGTTGTGTATTTGTATTTATATGTGGATACTCGATGCTCAAATGCGCCCATATAACCGATAAGTAACAATTGTTTTTCAAACAAGAGGGGAATTGTATATCTATGTATGTATTATAATTTTGAGTACCTATTCAAAGGAAACTTAATATTTTCTATGAAACGCGAAGACTAAAATTCTCCCTCTGATTGATTAAAAAAATATATATATATACATAGTGCATGTGCATGTTTAAGTTGATAGCGAAAGAAGAAAATGTAATTTTTTTATATTTCCACTAGCCTTTAGATATAATTTAATTCAACAAATACTTGCCCAACCCTAAAAGATCAAAATCCAATGTATGATTATTATTCTGGGCACTTTTTAAAGATTTTAAAATTGTATTAGTGTGCTGAATTTTAAATCGGTAAAATTTCGAGCTAAAAGCTCGTACTATTATTTACTCGCATTTACACGAATCTGAATTGAATTAATAGGGATAATATATTAAATTGTCTTTATATGAGAATTAAATAAAATTCCACTAAGAAAAATCATATTTCAACTATTCTTGTGGATCAATAACAAAAATTATATTGATAACTGGCTTATCTCGATAAAATAAACTAATTTGGGTATAGGTCTATAAGAAAAGTCATATCTCGTCTCTGAACCATTTTTCCTGTCGAACAGTGTAATGGTTGAGGTATAATTAAAAAAAAAAAGATTATTCAACATTTCTAAAATATGTAGTAATAAAAATATTCTATGAGACTTTTTGTTAGTTTCAAAATATAAAATTGCTAACAAAATAAGAGCCATCTCCAACAAAAACTGTATACAATTCAATGCAATTAATTAAATCCATTGCTCTATATTGTGATATAATTGAACGAAACGAGCCACTCTTAGGTTTAAATGGTTATTTTATATCAATTGAAGTTCATTATTGTAACAACAGATAGGGCACATCCACTACGATGTAGATACAACTACATAACAAGATGATTTAATCATTTAAACAAGGAACTGGCATTTTAATACGCAATAAGTTGATATATAAATACTCGTGTACGTATATGCAATAGTTGAAGTGAGTCGGAATGACTTTTTGCTATAGATTTTTAAACCATCCTGATACTTTTCAATGAAACGATTTTGATCACAAGGCCTCAGTGCTTACAGCAAGTTGTCTCTACCCTTCAAGTATAAACACAGACTAGTAAAGAACAATGTGTTTTGAGATTACCCATTTTAAAGAATATTAAATCTACATATGTATAGTAACACACTCGCATGACGTTGCAAGAAAATTGTTGCAAGAATCTTGACACCGAGCCTTTTCAAACCCCATCTACAGTATGTATTTGCATAGCAGACAAATAAACTAACATGTATTTTCGTATAGAAGATAACAAGGCGTAATTTTTTAATCAACTCTCAAAAAATAAATAAAAAAAACTATCATCACGACATATGTATTCATATCGTTTGAAAATTAACTACGCAAATATACAATGGGCTTTACACATTACTAGAGACATGCATATTTATACAAGAGTTATTAAATCAATGATTAATGTAAAAAAATATATCTATTCCTACATTTCATCAACAAACAGATTTTTTTTGCAATTCGATTTTTGTTATTTTGATATTCGGAGGATATTTTAAACCAGCATGCATATACATACATACATATGTAATTACAATATTTACCATTAGATTGTTTATTTTTTATCAACTGCTTGTGTATTATTTTTTTATTCATACCATCCAGCACTGCAAAACACAGTAGTGCATGGAAAAGACTACTTAGAAAAGACTACTGTACAGCAGCGCACGTTCGGACAAATTTTGGCTGAGTGCAAGGCAAAATCGGCTTACATATACATTACAGAGCGCGACGATACGGCGCAATATTGCTTGTGTCGTATCGTCGTATCAATATTGTCTATTGTTCCATTATTGTAAATGCTTTGTAAAAAAGGTTCGGCAAACCTTAAACAATGCATTTACAACATGTGAACAATGAACAGCGCGCTCTGGGTCCGCTCTTTAGTCATAATATGACGTTTCTGAAAATATTCAGATGCGTCACGTCGTACGTGAATTTCTACAGTGGCCAAAGAAAGCCGGTTTTGCTCGATACGTCACGGTGACATGTACTGCTGTATAGTATGAATAGATTTTGTCGGCTATTGCTGTTACTTGTTGTTACGTCTACGTCACGTAATTAATTTGTCTATATAGAATGTACCAAATAGTACTTTCATTGTCAAGCTGTTTACGCACAGTAGCCGGTCTGTGCTGTGCAAGTATGAATAGACCTTTACACAGCAAAGTAATGTACATATATATTGCATATCAAGAGAAATAATTTATTACCTTCTCGGTTGCTGTGACCTCTGATAGACGATCGTCTTCTGGTGTTAGATTTTTCTGTAATGATACAATGCTGGACTTACTATTACTAAAAATGCCGAAATTCTAAATATTATATATGTAGGCACATATATGTATATGTACGTATGTATTAATAATTTAAAATCCAATTACGATTATCTACAAATACATAAATGACATTTATTAAATACAAATCTGCGCTGTAATTAAACGAAATGTTAAATATTATTCATATTAATAATAACATGCAGTCATTCATATCATTTCATTCATAATTTTAATGAATATTAGTACTTTTTTTAATGATAATTTGAAGTAGAATGAATTAATATCATGAGAAGCATATGAAAATGTATAAATTAGATGATGTATAAAAAGATCGTCAAGTTAACAAATAAGGACGTTTCACATACAATTATACAGATCAGGGGTGATCAACATTTTCAAGCCACTTTTAAGCTAAGTACGTGTATACGCTATTATACGTACTTGGCACATATCTGACCAAAACTTTTGTAAATTTGAGTTTTATTAAATTAAACTGCACTTATTTTTATTAATACCTGAATTTTCTAATTTATGAACCGTTTCGAATTTTTCGTTATTATTCGAATAATTCAAGTCCCGAGTCGCTAATGCTTATTAAACTTATTTTATATAAATATTTCATAAAATTACTAAATTTATAATTAAATTTAAAAAAAAATCAATAAAGTTATAAATAAAAAAAAATTAAGTTTTCTGATCATTATTTTACAAATGTAAATATTTATGATACTTTCCTATTATCAAGTTTTCAGCATCTCGAAATGTCTAGCAAATTTCGAGTTTTTCAGCATAAAAAAAAATTATGCTCCGAACAATGTAAGTTTATCAAAAATTTATTCATATTTTCTATGAATAAATTTTTCATTGATCTTATTATTTCGACAAGTTCTGCTATATTTTTTGCAAATATGGGATACACCGTTATCGATCACTGTCAAGCTCCGGCCGAAGGCTCGAATTGGTATATATCACCGTCAAGTTAGTATAAACAATTCTATAGAATTTCAACGAGACCGCTCCAAAGAATAGACGATTCCATGTATATACTGCACGATACCGCGTATACGACGCCGTATACGCGTGTTTTTTTTCGATGCGGTGCAAACGATCGAAAAACGCCAGACAGACTGAACCACAGATTAACGACACGTGTACCTTATGCGTGCGCACTGCTCGCACTGACACTAAGCGATATCTACCCGAAGTCCCGACATACCTACCCTGTATACGTTCTGTGCTTCTGATACCGAATTTATCCTTATTAAATTATTAAAAACTCGCCAGAAAGATCCAACTCAATTTTAATAATTGCATCTGTGCACATCGAAAGGTTACTCGTCATCTGAAGTGCAATTATTCATTCGTGAAGTCGAGAATTGCGTTTAAAGCAGCCATCCAGTTAATCTGTGGTTCAATATGTCTGGCGCTTTTCGATCGTTTACACCAAACCCGTTTTTTTTATGTTTAAAACTATCTAAAAAAATATCCCACGTACAAGATACCGCATCCCTCGCTGTGTGTTCGCGCCCTTAAGCATTTTTGATGAGTTTGGCAATAGCTTCATGATGAATTCGATTGCTGAATCAATTGGTGACAGTTTGACAGTGACAATGGCGTCAAATTGTATCGTTAGTACAAACAATATGCAAACAATTCTTATTTAAAAAAAAAAAACACTCGTATTGTATGTATGTATATTATATGACTTTGCTGCCTATCCGAGATGTACTCGTATGTAAAAATGATAAATATACATTTTTTAAATATGAAAATTGATTTTCTGGCGTTTGACGTTTGACTAAATTCTTTTTCAGCTGAAACAATAAATGTGATCGGTTGTAGTTTACCTCTCCGACACTTGGGCCTGCCGTTCCTGACGGAAGTGTTGGGTACAGATTTACCCTGAGCCGTGACACACCAGCATTCGGTGTCTCTGCGGCACTGCACCGGTGCATAGCTGCCATCAGGTCTGCACTTGGGTACGAACGAGTTTCCACCGGAGTTCTCCATCTTCTTCATGTAGCGCAGGCCTTCCAAACACGGCTGCGAATCTATATGGACCACCAGTTGCAACATCTTTCATATCACTCAAGCGAGAACAAATCGGCTTTACAAAACTCTTATGAATGTGCTACGCTCAGCGGTGGCGAACCGTTTTGATCTCACTCGCCCACAAATCTTAATTTTGAGTTATAATAATTGAGTGAAAAAATAAATCAAAATGGTCTATGTGAGAATTTTCCATAAACGGAGAATGTATCCTAAGGCGCAGACACAGGGCGGTACGCAGCACGAGCTTTTTTTTTAACATTAACATTGCACATTGAAAAAAGCGCTAAGCACGCCTGATCTATGCCAGGCCAAAGCTCACCACTGGAGTGTTTTCGGTGATGTATTTTCTTTTTAATGATAGTGATCCCATTTTGAATAAATTTAGGAGAAACTGAATCGTACGAATTCACAATGACATATAAGACACGCCTATTCACAGCTGGAATAAACCAAGGCTTGCCGTACTGTACGTTCTGGGTAAAAGTGAGAACGCTCGACAGGAAAAGCGGGGCTATTTAAGCGGGGAACACTTATTTGATCACATCTTTGAACTCATGTCTGGCACCGGCACAATGGCAACCAACATCTGGCCCCGCTTTTCCTGTGTGTCTGCGCCTTTTATAACCATTAAATTCATTAAAATTTAATTTACATTATTGAAAATGCGCCAAGGTAGATATTTTTGCTTATGGTACTCATTTTTAGCATTTTTTTTTTACTTTGCCCCTATTACCAATTGTGCCCAATAGTTTTCGAGTCAATCCATAGTGTGTCACGTTTGGCATGCGTGCCATAGGTTCGTTACCGCTGTACTACACGGTCGATATATACTAATCTTCACATTTTTATATTTATATATTACAGTGAAATTGTTTTTCAGTGAAATTATACATAATTTCCCTAGCTCAGGTAATGAGTATATATCTAGAAATATAATTCAAATCCACTTCTCAGTGTTAGATAACTGAATGATTCATAAATAAGTGCACAAAAATGTGGAATTAAAATTGAAAATTTATATATTTTCAGGAATCATCAAAAATTGTTTAAATTTTGTCGTTTTTTTTTTTTAAGTAATTTCGGTTATTTTTTAAAATGAATTTTTACATGCACCCAGATATTAAATAAAACGCAATTTGTTCAATTCGAGTTATTTGACAGTCAACATATGTAGTTTCGGGTAAATGTAAAACCGTCATTTGGATCATCAAATCTGATTTTTCTGTATACGAGATGTCAATTCAATATCGATTTGTAAAAAATGTAATTATAATATCACCGCTGTCATAATTTCACTGTAACATATACGCATTGATTAATAAAGAGTGGGGCGGAAACCATCACACGATTACATCTCCAAAATGTGTACTAATTGTAGGTAAACATTCACTACAATTAATTATGTGGATCTCGGTTTTTTTTGGCAATTTATGTAAAATCAGCCTTCTTACCTCGAAACGTTTACCCATTTCTGTTTAGGAATTTAAAATCAGCCATTTACAGAATTGTTTATTCTTCTGTCTATGATTTTTATTTGCTTTTCGGCGCCACTGCTCAAGTGCCCATATTTACTTGGAACGAGTTTATGCACACATGTGTATTAGATTTATAATTTTATTATGCTGCAATAGTTTTCATAACAAGATAAATTGCTAATTTATTGAAATGCGAAATGTCATGTGACAAGCATAAGGCAAACAAAAATTTGAATGCCTTCAAAGATATACATATGTACAAGTATAAAACCACACCATAATAGATACTTATGTATGTATGTAGTTCGAAAACTTTTGTCATATTCGTATTTGTATACATTAATAAAAAAAATCCAACACAAATCTTTTAATTTATTTTTACATTAAAGTGTATTCGAGATGTTTTAGCCTTTTGCTTATCAAACTCGCTTTTGACACACAAGTTGATATGTCAAGTTGTACATACGTAAAAATTGGTGTGTAATAATTATACATATGTACTTCAACAAGCACACAAGCTATACGACTTCAAACCAAACAACACTGAAATCGTTCAATCTTTGGTATATGCATTTCGCGGACAAATTGATGGCGATATATCGTATAATATTATTTTAGGTGCTTGTCCCTAGATGGCGATATATCGTATAATTCCCGGGACACGGGACGGAACCCGGGATCGTTCCCGGGATTCCCGGCATCCCGAGACACGTGTAAAAAATCTATTTACAAAATATAAGTAAACAATACATAATATAATATACATATCTATTAACTGGAAAAAAATGTAATTATAAAAGTAAACTTAGTTAAAGTAGCTTCTTAAGAATACTAAAATACTTAAATGGGAATCCGAAAGCCTATTTCTAGATTTGGTACAAAAATTTCCAGCAATGGAAAAAAATATTTATTTCCCTTCGTGCAGTCTTGAAAATGTTGTATATCTCCAAGATTTTTTTAATCCAATTCCCGGGATTCGAGATAAGAATTCCCGGGACACGGGACAGCAAAAATTTCGAATCCTGATACATAAATATGATGGTTGTGTCTGGCTCTCTGGACTCCCGGGCTAGAACCATAGCTAGCCCCCCCTCTGTGGGGGTCATGAGTCACTCCAATAACTTCATCCTTTCGGTTCCATTTTTTAAAATTTCATTTAATCAAATATTTATGCAATTAAAAATCAGACGATTCGATGTCGCAATGGTATGAAAAACACGCATGATTAATGACAACCCAAGTTAGTATATGGCATCCACATATGGTCATTAAGTTTGTTTATGTAACGTCCAATTGAAGTTCATGCCGCGAAATGTTGCAATTTAACAATTTTGTAATGTTTCAATTCGAATGTAGTGTAATTTTTCCATTTTATTCAAAGTATTTTGTTCCGTGTCTATCTTGGGTTCTGCATATGTACATAATTTGTAGGTAAATTGGTCATAGAAAAGTCAAGACAAAACAAAAAAAAAAAAACGAATTCTACAATTTTTTTTAGAAAATTATATTTGGAGCAATTGACATTCGTGAAACGCGTATTTCAAGCAATGCGATATTTAAGCAATTTTTTTTTAATTTCGAAGAATCTTTTCAAATATTTTAATTTCAAGACAGTCAACGAGGCAACTTAATGAACAATAGACGTAGAACAATAACAATACATATATAGATACATCACTATAGTACTTCGAGGAAGCATTATTTATTCATTTATAACCTAAATGATGAATCGGTAAATTATATTCAAATAATAAAAACAGAACCATTACACACACCGAAACCTTAATGACCAATGTGATGTACGACAATAATAAATGTGCGTAACATTATTATATTTCCGACGGAGACAGTCCCGAACGTAGACACAAACATATGGTAATTCGAGTCCGTCGCTTTCGGTTAGCACGACTGGACCCGACTCAGCAATGTGACAGTATTGCGATTGGGCCTGCCTCGGTTCGACTGTTAGAACACACACGATCCCATGATTGTCATGCTCTGGTCGTTTCCCAGGGTATTTATGAAGGTGTATGTACATATGTACTTTTTTTGTAATGGTAATACTCACCCCAACAAGCACCCCTGTATTGCACAGATAAATTTGAGCCTTCGCACTGCATTTTAGCCATTTTGCATTGGTCATAAGTTCTCCCGTCATTGCCGCAGACTGACCTTTTAGTCAAGTCTTTACACTCAGTAAACTTGGCTTGGCAATCCGTCTGAAAATAAAATAAATACAATTATATGGTGGATAAATACAATTATACATATATGTAGCACAGAGGTTCCTATGTGTGTAGGTGTGTATGTATGTATATGTTTATATGTGTATTTTGATATTTATGTATGTATGTATTTGTATTTGTGTATACGTGTAAGTATTTGTGTATGGTGTACATATATGTTTATATAATTGTCTTTGGCCAGGAAGGCGCATTGGGTTTACCTGTTAGGCCTTCCTGGTATAAATTAAATAAAAATAAAAATAACATCCATTAGCAGTTCGTGAAATTGCCAAAAAATACATTTGATCATACAACCTACATGTGTAAGAACATACATATATTATTGTAAATTAAACCAAAAAAATGCGCTGTATACAAAGTTTTCATATGTATGCTCATTTTTTGTGTAAAAAACATAAAAATCCGACCTTCCAAACAACTTATTGTTTCTTCTTACAAAACCACTAAGCTTTATTTATAACAGTTCATGCAGTTAATGGATTTTCGATGTATATATACGATATATTCACGTCTTGAATAAACAAAGCAATTGGTTATATTATATTATCAGTTAATACACAACAGACCGAGTGTTATTAACCGGTCACCTGGCAATTAATGATTTCATGTCGGAAAAGACATGCTCAGAAAGAAAATTAATCAAACAGTCTAAAACATACATACATATATATATATTTGTATTTTCTACATACATATGTATGTGTATGTTTCAAAATGTAATCTATCTCTACATCGGACAGGCTGTCCAGTTGACGTTTTGGCAAGGTCAAAAGTCGCCACTGCAAATTTGCTTACTAAATTTTGCACCAACACGGTGATAACTAAAAATGATAATATCGTACGTGTACATAAAGATGCCAAAATTGTTATTTTAACCAAATTTTCACGGTCCAGAGAGTAACTCTGAATAAATATAGTATATGAATTTGGTTACCGCGAACATGGCTGTAGCGAGATCCTCGCTATATAAACCGCAATCGTTTGGTGGTGATATAAAATTTCCGTAACGGCGAGTTTCTAGCGAGACATAGTATGTATGTACTTCTAATGAAAGCAATTAAAAATTATTTGCTAAACCGAATCGAATAGTATTATAATTTATAATAATGTATAAATATCCCTGGCAATTTGAGTTCTTACGAATTATGCTTATGTGTATGTATGTACATACATTTTTTCATAAAGTGTTTCTGAAAACCTTGAAAATTCACTGGATGGCAGCACTGAATCGCAATCACAAGACGCTAACATACTGAATTGAAAAGCACGGGCGCGTGCTTGCCCCCCTGTGGTGAAAAATCCGCAGAGTTTTTTAAGTTTCTCCTACATTTCTACTAATCAGGGAATCACCACTATTGATCAAATGTCAATACAAATATTTTAGGCCTCGGTGCCATAGAATAGAATAAAGCGCTTTTTTTACATATACAAAACTATGTAAAAGAAGCACATGTCCCTGTGTGTCTGTGCCCTTACAGTCGCTCAGCTACACAAGTAAATATGTATACATATTTTTAAATGTAACTATGCAAAAAAAAACAGCTGTGAGTTTGAAAGGCCACGCACGATAGGAGTGTTAACTATAAATTGTAATTGTGGAAACGTTTTGTATTTATTATTTTTTGTAGTCATATGTGAGTTGACACAACTCTCAAAAAGTCATATCCATGCCATCTCACCCACACGACAGAAATGCCAGTTTCCAAAACAACCGATAATTAAATATTAATTAGATAATACAAAATTTTCCAAAATAACCGATAGATGTCGCCACCGTGACTCACTACGGCTTAGACTTAATCGTAGACACACTGAATCATACGGCATGGCTTGCGTAGGTAGACTCCAGAGGTGATGGGCGTATCCTCATCTCATTTTTTATTCCGTACGATCTTATTATTTCGATCACTATCAATATAGGGATAAAACATCACCGAAAACACTACAGGGGGTGATTTTTGGCCCGGATAGCCTTAGCATAGATCAGGCGCTTTAGCGTTTTTTTACATGTGCAAAACCATCTAAAAATAAAACACTTGCCGCATACTACGGTGATTCCCATATTTTAAGTTGTCGAAATAATAAGATCGTACGAATTAACAATGACCTAAAGATAAGCCCTTCCCAGCTGGGAACCACGAGTACGAATCAGTGTGTTTGCGCCTTAAAACCTCTAAGAATTGTAATTCTTATTTGTAAAAATTGTTTTCATAAATAAAATTTGAAATGAGACCAAAATTCCACTTCAATCAGAAGACAAATTTTATCTAAAATTTAATCTAAGCAACGTTTAGTTATCGCCACGTGTGAATGATTATAAAAAATCTTGTCTGAATTAAATGTGTATATACGTTTATATAATCATTTATCTGCATAGTCAAACACAACTTGCTGATTAAGCGATTGTTTACCAATTGAGGGGTCGCGAGTTCGAGCCCCGGCCGTCATCAAAAAAAAAAAATTCAATCATCTCGATGATTACGAGCGCCTACGACGTCTATCACTGCTGACAATATCTGGATTATGTTAGTGTTAGGTGCTGATTTAATCAAACTTTGAGAAGAATCCTACTTAATCAGCAAAATCATAATCAATTCACACTTTAAATTCTTCCAAAACTACTGAAAATTCACATATTTTCCAAAACAATTTCACTACATGGCAAATAATGTAAATGTTTGACATCGTGATGTCGTTTCGCTAGGAATTGAGTATGCATTAAAAAGTTATATGCATTTTAATATCATTCGATAGAAGAGTCAACACCATTTGGTCAGTCAGTGATTGTCAAACTTGAAGTGTCAGTTTCAAAATGAATTGTTATCGAATAGTTGATGCAAATCTGAAAAATAATCTTATACTGACTCTTTTAGAGGTCTCAATTAAACTAGCTAGCTCGACATCCTGCGAACTTGATCTAAACCGAATATAGGAATTTAAAGAAGAACAAAAGACTTTACTTGATACACGCAATATCATTTGATCACGAAAAGGAACCTGACCAAACCAATTGTTTCAAATAAATAGACTGCGAAATTGATAGCAAGGCATGGACAATTGTAAGTTGTGTGTGGAGTTTCTGATTTTTTAAAAAGAGAATTCGACCGGACCCGAACACAAAAGTTAACGGCAAATGTGTTGGAATGCCGTCTACAAGTGGCACCTCGGAATATAACGCGGAAGCGCTCAAACTGTGGGACGCTACCTATAAATTCGACCATGGTCCAAAAGTGCTAAACGACATAGACAGGTTTTCGAGTAATTCGGAAGCTCGAGCGATCTCCATCGAATGCAAAAAAAGTGTTCGAATGTAAAATCACCTTATACCAATAGCATGTATTATATTGTACATAAGTATACATACTTGTGCATGTACACATACACGACATGCAAGCGGATGTGTACACATACACTTCGAACATGGAAAAAAATCAATACAGGATCACTGTTGACATCGGCTTGCTGTTTATTTATTTTTCGGTTTTTTTACTCTCTCGTCTGCTCGACGAAAACAAATTTATGTTTTACAGCCGGAAAGCACTACTCTTAATCAAACGTGCACTTCAAAGTATCGCCCATTGCAATGGTGTCATCCGATTTCCGCAACAACGGGTCACCAATAAAAAATGCTTTAGCTATGTAGGTACGTGGTAACAATAAAGTTTTGTGATCATGCGAAAATTCGAACTCGAGATTTTTACTGATTCGAACCCAGAATCGATCACTGATCACGTTTTCATGATCTAGAAAAAGTGTGTGTGTGTGTGTGTGTGTCTGTGAAAGTTGACTGGAAATGGTACCTCTCCTTAGCCAGCAGCGTGGCTCGGTCGTTAAGCTTCTGCTTAACACTGAGAGGCGCCGAGTTCGATCCCTTGAGCTGACCTCGATTGAAAAGAATTTTTCTGAGTATATCTATAATGCTGCTGGTCAGACCAGGATTTGTGACTCCTGGTTGATCGTTTCCTATCAGAGTTTGCCAATTTTCTCTGATTTCATTGTTGAAACGATTCCCGATTAAAAATTGGCTAAAAATCCTTCCTACCCACTATGTCACCACTATTAGAGTATGATTAATGTAAATATTACAGTAAAAATGTATGTACAATTCATAGATGTCTCGTTAATTGTCGAGTTTAAGTCAGTGTCTCGTAATTTAGCGACTTATATAATAAAAAAAATGCTGTATTGTTTGTAATTTGGCCAGGAAGGCGCATTGGGGTTTACCTGTAATGCCTTCCTGGTATGAAATAATATTAAAAAAAAAATATGTATGTATGTAGGTTTCCTCTTTTTTTAAGTTTTTGAAACTTAGTCCTATCGAAGTGAAACTTAGTATCGGTTACTGAAAGTATATATATATATATATATATATATATATATATATATATATATATATATATATATATATATATATATATATATATAATAATAATAATAAATAATCAATTAAACACTGGACAAATAATTTATGGTGGTCCGTCCAGCAGTTACATCCATCGAATATACAGTGATGAATGGAAATGAGCAGGAATATAATTTGTAGATACAGATACGATAACGTAGAGAGACCGCTCTCATCCTGAGAATGGCCTCAAAGTGAGGTACGTCCACAAGTATCAGCGACGCTCTGCAACCCATTGGTAGCTCGAAGAGAAATTCGACTTAAGGTGCAGACACACAGAGAGATACGCGGCACGTTTTTTTGTTTTTTGTTTTTAGATTGTTTAGCAGATGTAAAAAAGCGTTAGCAAGCATAATCTATGCTGTGGCATTCAAGCTTTAGTCCGTTTATTGCCATAGGTTTGACAGTGATCGATAACGAGGATTCTCATATTTTAAGAAATGTAAGAGAAACTCATTGAGAAAAAGAACCCATGTGGATTTTTCACAGCGGGAGGCCAAGCGCGTGTACGTGCCGTTGGATTCTGCGTGTTTTCGCCCTAGCTGTGTACATATCCAAACATATTATACAATGTAGGTATAGAGATATTAATTACAAACTGCAAGCATGTGCATGCTAGCAACAATCTACAAATTCGGAATAGCTGAATTTTCACAACAATTAAATTAGATAATACGAAAACTGTGGATTTGTATGTTTACAAAAACATGAGTTCGAAAGTTGTAGATTTTTAAAATATCCACTTATTATAGTGTCTAAGTATCCTGAATTTATCGTTTCCAATGGTCATCAGCAGATTTAGGCTAGGAATCGGGGTATTATTGCTAATTTTTTAGAAAAAGCATATTTTTACAAGAATTTTTGCTCTCTTGCTGATTGCACTGATTATAACAGTGATGGAACGGTCAATTGTTATTTGAAATTGCCGTGAAGAGCAGTCCAGTCGTTAATTGTTTTGAGAATAATAAATTAATCAGTGAACGTTCAACCATTGATAACCAATATTGTGTTTGTCTTTATCTTTTCTGAAAAATATTCCAACACGTTTAATTATGGAGAAGTTTAACAACGGGTATCCAGAATAAAATTGTTGAGCAATGAGTTTCCGGAAACCCTTGGAAGTCCATTGCATGACAGTATTCTGAATGCGAGCACGACTGATCTATCAGTATGTCTATATGTAGAAATGTTGAATAGATTTGTTTTATCTTCCAAGCAAAAAACGAATATTGATGATTTTTAATCCATTGTTCAAAGGGGTTCGCGGAGAGAAAATGTTGCGAAGTACTGACTCAATGTAACATATGCAAAATTTAACTGTGAAAAGTTGTACTTGTGCAATAGACCAGGCAATTTTTTGTAAAAACAAATATTATTATTACAAATTATTGATCAATAACTGATAAATGACCAAACACGATAGTTAAAAATTTTATTTACGAGTCAAAAGAAGTTTTGTTGTGACACCATATATAAAAAAATTAAATTAGATTAAATGCAGGATTTAGTTTTCAAACCTAGAAGATTGTATGTATTTATAAACGATTAAGTCCCTTCACGAATGGATCCCTATGTATGCGAAATTTCAAGAAAAGTATTATAGTTCGCCGCAAGTGGTCTAAAAACTGACTATCACCTACATGAGTATCATATTTAAGAAAAATCATATAATAATAATACATCCCTGTTAATATATAGCAAATTTAAAAAAAAAATAAACTTTTAAAACCTGAAGATTAAATAAAAAGCTTGTAAAAAGTAAAGAGGTTGGTTAAAATTTGATGTATAAAATGTTGTATTAAGCTTGACAAGTTATCGAGTTACAAAAATTCGAATACAAATTGGTCGTCGACTACCAATAGTTGTCAATGGCTGTCATCGAGCAAGTAAAGCAGTCACTTTACACCTTTTTTGCTCCGGTTTCAAGTAGCGTGTATTATCGTAATGGCAGGGTGAACCAGGTGTATAAAGTAATGTAGGATTAAACCGCAATTTATCGACTCGAATAAACATTTAAAAGCGTACAAAAATACGATTTTACTTAAATCAACATTCTTTCGCAAAATCAATCCATTATTAAATGTTAAATGTGCGTATAGTCGATGGTCTGCGGTTTTGCGGTTTCGAGTTTCGTTTTTTTTTTCTTCTTCTCTTTCAATTTAATACATACAACGGATTCTGGGAAAAACAACGGATTCTGGGAAAAAAACTACATAATGCAACGAAATCGTGGAAGCGAATCGTAGGTCTCGAATTAATTACGTTTGATTTAATCCATGCAACGTGCACAGCATTGGATTGATGAACTGATTGATCAATCAAGTCGGTTCACTCTGTGTAAGGACGCGTTTACACGTGTGGCATCCATTATCTATCAATTGCAGTTGATATTCGAAAATTACACCAGTGCTTATTCCCTTAAGGTTGCCGTTTAGATAGATCGGCCAATAAGTTCCTAGCAATTTGTCTGCGGTATCGTTTCATTTATTTGTCGGCAGACATTGTCTATCTTAATACATATGTATGCACATTTGGTACACAATTGATAAATTACACCAGTACTTATTTTATTAACCCTTTGAATGCTGACCAATGCCAAGCGGTGTTTTGCCAACAAGTCCATAGTCCTGAAAAATGCCGGTAGGCGTTGTATTTTGAGCATGTACAAAGTAAACAAGAATACTAACCGCTAAGCCTTTCCAGGTAGCATTGAACATGGATCGTGTAATCCGTGTCACTATTTATAATGTTTATAAAGACTGGTTGACACCGGAATTTTTGAATTTATAACCATAGCAGAATTTCCCGATGGAAATACCTAACTGCTGAGTATTTTAGATTGTGTCTTGGCATTTAGATTGTGAGCATTACATTTTAACAACAATGAAGAAGATGCAACTAGTTTTGGAAAAATACATTCATTAATAGACTTCTTTTGCTTATTTTATATTGTTGCAAGATATAATAGAGAATCTTAACACAACTTTAAAAAACTCAAAATCCTCGGCAGTAGTTATCTAAGGTAGTGATCTATGGCTTGTTTGGATTAGATACAATTTTTATACCTGCTTTCTATTAGATTTCAAAATAATTTTAATTGGATATGTTGGCGAAATTTTCAGCCTTGCGGACTTTCAACAGAAAAGACGTCTGCACTCAAAGGGTTAAAGTTGCAGTTTAGATAGATTTGTCTGGATACAAATCGGCCATCAAGTGTCTAACAATTTGTCTCAAGAAGCGTTTTATTCATTGGTCCGAAAGATTGGTTTATTTATCTCGTAGAGAGATTTGTCCGTTAACAAATATTTTCATCATTGGTTCGGGGATTCAACGCCTTTGTGGATCCAATCTTGGAATTATACATACATATTTGAGTTTTACACGTGTGAAAAAAACTTAAACACGCCTGATCTATGCTTTGGCACATAGGTTAAATATCACCCCCTGCATTTTTGTATTGATTTGTCAGTGATCGATAACGGTGATTCCCGTATTTGAAGAAATGTAAAAGTAACTGGCCAAAATAATAAGATCGTACGAATTAACAGCCTATGCAGCCCGCTAGCCACTGGTTTTAAATACCTTTTCTATAGTAAATATCCAATTTCCCATAAGAGGAAAATTATACAGACCACCTTAATGGCTAAATTTTATTTATTCGAAAGTCTGAGAATGCAACAGGAAATACTCGACCGATATATGTATGTTCATATAACGCATAACCGTTTATATGTAAGTTGTATATTTATTATAAGGTAAACATTATTCAAATATTAAATTACATGATTAATTCGAAATAAATTTGGACAGCATTGTTCAGATTTCTTGCAGACTCTCAGATGCAACTTGAAAGTGAAAGTCAGTTTCAAAATTGTGAGTACATAATTAAGCGTAATCACAACTATCACAAAAATCAAAATATTACAACAATCGTTTTTAATAACTTGTTTTCTTACATAAATCGGTTCCGCGACAAAAACTCCACGGACATATGGTTTAATAATCGGCATGAGATGCGCTCATAGTTTCCAGCTGTGGTGGGCGTATCTTCATGTCATTATAAATTCAAATGATCTTATTATTTCGACTAGTTTTTCCTACATTTATTCAAATATGGATATCAAAGTTATCGATCAAAGTCAGTACAAGGATAAAATATCACCTAAAATGCTCCAGGGGGTGAGATTTGCGAAGAAATGCGTTGGTACAGATAGCCAAACTAAATAACTAAAACTCCACGGACATACGCTCCAACGAATAATGGTAAGAATACGCTGAAAATTGCGGCATCGTACGCGCTAGTGGTTTTCGGCTGTGATGGGCGTATCTTCATGTCATGTAAAATTCATATGATCTTATTATTTCGACAAGTTTCTCCTACATTTATTCAAATTTGGGTATCAAGGTTATCGATCAATGTCAATACAAGGATAAAATTTCATCAAAAACACTCTAGGGAGTGAGTTTTGATGAAATTTTTGACCTAGCAGCGTTTCATTAGTTGCATTAGTCAACACTACATGTATTTACAGATTGCGAAAGAATAGAGTAAGTGATGTGCGCCGCTTCGGAAAGAGGCTCATTTGAAAAAATTTAACCCTTTAACGGTGCTTTAACCCCCTGCAGGCTAGTCTCCAATGTTGCAATTCCGGGTAATGGCCGTTTGTTCTGGTTGCGTTGTTATCTCGAACGTGAAGCACGCGCGGTCGTTAATCACCGGAGCCGACCGATCCAATTATTTCGAGTGTTCGATTTTACTAAACAACATTTGGATACATACTCTATTCCTAGACTTCAGGCAATTTACACACGAGGACGTTGCCCTCGGTACTAAATTTTGGTGCACTTCAACTCTCATATAGACAGGTATACCTACATATATACAGGTATACCTGCCACCGTATCTTGATAGTGTCACCATATTTGGATCACAGTATTGGTGATATCTCTAGTCTCAACTAAACATCGGATTTTTCACCAGATATTCTTCAAATTCGGGGCTATTCAAAAAGCACTTTAAAAATTATATCCCCCCCCCCCCCCTTTATCAGCTCTGTGTATCCTAATAATAAATATCTCGATCTCTCGACCCCTGGGCTAGTACCCTAGCTAGTCCCTCCCCTCCTTCCCAAATTTGTGGAGGGCCATTAATCACTCCAATACCGCCATCCTTTCGGTTCGATTTTAAAAATATTATTTAATCAAATATTTAGACGAACAAAAATCAAACGATTCGACTTCGCAATGGTATGAAAAACACACATGATTAACCCTTTGGATGCTGAACAACGATATATCGTTGTTTGTGAAAACGGAGGGAATTTCTAACAACGATCGTTGTTGACGTCATATTGTTCGTATATATTTGAATACTTGGTATGAAACATTTTATATATACATTTATATTAATTTACTGTTATTATATACTAGCTGCATTACCCGGCTTCGCTCGTTATTTGTAATATAAACCGCTTAAACATGACTAATCGAAATATGGCACTGGGGGGCGCCGGCGCCGAGGGCGAAGGCACTTTCGCGCCGGGGACGCCACCGGATTCTGGTATACATATAATTTCGAAAGAGACTTAGTATATATGTACATGTTTATTTGTTCGTGACAGTCAATTTAATAAAAAAACCAAATGAGTATTCAAATAAATTTATATAAAATAAAACTATTCAAATAAAATTAATAAAATGGTTACTATTAGATAAGTCATGTTTAAGCGGTTTATATTACAAATACCGAGCGAAGCCGGGTAAAACCACTAGTATAGGATAATAACAAAAACAATAGAAAATCGTTTTCTATTGTAGAGGTCAGGAGCTGTCGTGCAAATAAAATGCACACCAAATGTTTACGATACCAAAATCATAAACTCTCTCCCCTCGCACTTTTACAGCCACGAAAGAGAGAGAGAGAGAGAGAGAGAGAGAGCTACCAAACACCCGCTGCATTGTTTCAAATACAATGTACATACGATAAAGTATGGCACGATCGGCCAATGAAGTTAGAAATAATACTTCTTTTTTCTTAAAAAAAATTATAAATGTTACCATTTCTCGCTAGGATTTTGAAAAACATCGTAGCAGCAAAGAGTTAATGACAACCCAAGTTAGTGTATCGCATTCAAATATTGTCATTAAGTTTATTTGTGTCGTCTCTAATTGAAGTCATTTTGTAATTGAACAGTCTGGTACAACTTTAAACTCGAGACGGTTCAATTTTATATTTTTATTTCTAAAAAAAAAATATTTTACCATGATGCCATTACGTTATTTACCCCTGAGCGACAATTATGGTATTAAGCTATTACTAATGTATGTATATATATGAATTTATAGATTATAAATTTAGTAGTGATATAGTGGGTAGGATGGTTTTGCCAATTTGATAAAGAACCACTTCAATAATGAAATCAGATAAATTGGCAAACGACTGACTTGGATTTTAAAATATCCAAGTCTGATCACCAGCACTGAACAAATACTCCGAATAAATTCTCTTCAATCGAGGTCAATCCAGGGCTTGAACCCGGGAGAATATATTCTTGCGATTGCTACGATATACTTCAGCATTGGGGCAAAACTCACTCTTTGAAGTCTTTTCAGTGATATTTTATCCATGTATTATAAATTTGAGATCGATCAATAGCGGTATTTCCCATATTGACCAGAGAAACTTTTCAAAATAATAAAATCGTACGAATAATAATGACACGAAGATACGCCCAATCCAGCTGGAAACTGCGAACACGTCCATGCCGTATGATTCAGTGTGTTCTTATCTTTAGAGTTTGCCTATTGCAAAGACTATTGATATTGAATATAAATAGCGACCTTTATGATCTCTATAAAGATAATCCAGGAAACAAATCCCGGTTGTATCGGCAGATCCGAGAATTCTGGCGCATTGGAAATTCTGGCAACATTCAGAAATCTACTAAAATTGAAGTATAACTCAAAAAGTTTTGGATAATTCCTCTAAAAACGAGCTATAGAAGTTTCAATTCCATTTACAATATTATATACATATGTACATATATGCAAATCGTAATTTCATTAAATCGATATATGTAGTATGTATGACATGCGTGTTGCCTTGTCAAATATCACACCACATTTTAGTGCCTTCATTCAAGATACACGCCAACAATCTCTAGCATTGACATGTCTTAAAAAATTAAAATATACCTCAATCCCAATATACCTGGTTTAAAAAATATATTTTAAGAAGAGATCTGTGGCCTGAATCTGACTAGGAAGTTATCCATAAAGGAACAAAGGCTCAAGAGCCCCTGCTCCAGAGGTTGGACCACTCGTGCTTTGAAAATGAAGGGGTGCATTCGTTATCTGAAAGAGTGCTGAAGGAGAGGAGTCTGCGGGATTTGCACGGTAGTCTCAACGAAGCAACTAGAGTTTATGTTTTTATTTTATGTATGTATTCGAGCACACGAAACCGACCTCGTAGATCCGTGACGAACACGCGAGGTCAACTGGTTGAACCGAAAAAGGAAAAATGGCGGCAAAAGGGCAAAACAGCCGCGAAACAGTCAAGAATATCGAATTTTAGTGGCAAAATCCGCATTCGACTAATACAAATAATTGTGCGCACTCTGAATATTCCATACGGTGCACCAAATCGGAACCGGTTTGAATAAATCGGTCGTCTTTGTGTCCGATAATGTCTATGCATGTATACATATGCGTATACATATATGTACATATATACGCGCATTATCTTATTCAAAGTGCGCATAGTGGTAGATTCGAATAAGGGATATTTTTTTGTCATTTTCAGAGGAAAATATGTTGTATTGCAAAAAAAAAATTGATTGTAGCGCATTTTTTGCGCTGTTTATGTAATTTTAGATCGTTTTCAAAGTACATACATATATTACATACATAAATGAATGAAATCTATTCCCGAGGGAGAGGTGGGGGGGGGGATATATATGTATGTATTATTTACTTCTCATACATATATAAAATGTATGAAAAGAGATGTTATAATTATAGGGCGGGTGGTGATTAGGGCATGAATGAAAAAATGGTCAAAAAAAACATGAAAAATTAATATTCACAATAAACGTTCCAACAGTGCAGAGTGCAAGAGAGCGAAACAAATAGAAATAACGCTCCAATAGGATATTGCCCTAATCACCATCTTGTTCTTAACATGTACATCATTGAACTGTATTGATGAAAAATACTTCTCTAATATAATTAAAACTTTCCTTTAAAAAAAATCCGCCTGGAATTATAATACCCTGGACTAAATCTGTTGTCACTGTGGTAAAATTGTAAATTAAATACATTTTTTTTTAAACTAGATTAAAAATTGCTGAAAATTTTCATCTCCCCTTACTTCTGAACAAATCTTTAATGGAACGAGTCTTGGACAGTTCGATATCATGTGACCGCAAAGTGGGGCCGTTTAAATGCTATTATATTAGGGTTGCCAACTGGGAAGTAAAAAAAAGGACATTTCTCAAAAATATTTAAGTTTATTGACAGTAATGATTTGACATTAAGAACTAGTTCAAAATTTAACATAAGGTCGTTTAGAAAAGCGGTCGCCAACCTTTCGGACCTCACAGGTCACTAAATTCATAATTTTAAATTCCGCAGATCATTTAATGTCAGTTTAATTTAATAAAAACTCAAATTTACAAAAACTTTGAAAATAATATATTTTTTTTTTTACATATATACCAGGAAGGTCTTACAGGTAAACCCCAATGCGCCTTCCTGGTCAATTATAATCGTTGAATTATGAGACACTGAAAAACTAGCAAATGAACGAGACATCTATGAATTGTACATAAATTTTATTGTACATTAATCATACTCAAATAGTGGTTACACAGTAGGTAGGAAGGATTTTTAAGCCAATTTTTAAACGGGAACCGTTTCAACAATGAAATCAGAGAAAATTGGCAAACTCTGATAGGAAACGATCGACCTGGAGTCACAAATATCCAAGTCTGACCAGCAGCACTACAGATGTACTCAAAAATTTTTTTTTCAATCGAGGTTAGCTCATTGGATCGAACCCGGCGCCTCTCGTTGTTAAGCAGAAGCTTAACGACCGAGGTATGCTGCTAGCTAAATATGTATATGTACTTTTTTTAATAATTCTTGAAATCTCATTGCATGTTTGTTTGTGCATTCACTTTCACTTTACCATTAGAAAAATGTTATCCGTTTAGAAACTTTTTTTATAAAATAGTTTGGCGTGAATTGTATAGTAATCAGTAATCAATAAAAAGTAATATTGGTTAAATTTTAAGTTTTCAAATTTTCTTATAATATCCTTAATAGATATTTAAATAGCGCGTTTGTTGATTTTCAATAATCCTAGAAATGACATTTCAAACGCTTCAAATTAAATACCATTATGAATGCTTATTTTATTATAAAAATATTAATAAAAAATGACGTCTTAATGTGAAACGTAAAAGAGGTTTGTAAAAATAAAGGAGGTATGTAAAAAGACAACATTTTTAACATATTTGACAAAAGAGAGAGAATTCTGTCAAAAAGAGGATATGTTCTCTTGAAAACAGACTTGCTGGAAATCCTATATATGTACATATGTATGAAACTGCCAAATTTGAAACGAAGTTTATTGATGCATTGTTTATCAATCACATGCAAAATGTGTAATTGCTATTTACATTTTGGGATCGCACAAAATTGAATCATCTCATTCGACAGTACGAATTATCAAAGTGTAATATAAACAAATACGTCTTTCTGTAACCATACAAAGTTATAGATATACAAAATAACAACTTTTTACGTTCCTCATTCGCGATGCAAAACTTCACTTTCACGAGAAACCGCTTCTTCTGCGATGTTAACCGGTCGATGTTACACGATCTAAAAATGGATCGATCGACACTTTTTATTACTTATACATTTGAAATTCATACTGAAACGGTGATTATACATAGATGTAGTAAAGATTTGTTGACTCTGCTTGTGATTAAGAGGCTAAGAGTGTAATTAGTATCACTCAAAATGATAAAATACATACATTTGTACATACATAAATTGAAGATCATACAAGTTTGTCTCGTGGATTAATATCTCTATTTAATTAATATACAATAATATCGAAAATACGTGATTTTGGAAATAAATCGATATATGTATGTACTTTTGATTCATTTCATTTTAGTGTTGATGTTTAAACATTCACATGGTGGAACTTTAAAATATTTGGTCACTATATATATATATATATATATATATAGAAAATCTGAATTCGATGTTTTGGATGAAATAGAAAACAAAAGAAATCGATGAAAGAATAAGAAAGTTAAGTTAAGAATATACACTTCGGGAATGTTATAATTAATGGACAAACATGTAGGAATTTAAATTAAAAATGTTTTTGAAAAATATAATATCGATATCAAATAAATATACTCTGTTACAACAGATAATGGAGGTGTTTCCTTCCATTAAAAACTGTTCTTTCCGTCATCTCAACGGAATAAAATGTGTGGCCCATACTTTACAATTAGCAATCAAAGATTCTATTAACCATTCCGATTTAAATAAAGTTATATGTGAATCACGCGACTTGGTTAAAAAGTTTAGAATCCCTTGTCTTATAATGATATTTAACGAAAATGATACTTAAAGACCTGCAATAGACTGTATACAAATTGAAACTACAAAACATAAAAAATAGATACGACCATACATACTTCTAGAATAAAAAACTACATACTAAATAGATTATTTTGAAATTGTTGTCGCACTTTTGTTCCTAAAAGCAGAGCCAGATGAAAAGTTGGTAAGCCTAGAGAAAGTCAAAAAAGTATAAATAAAAAAATATGTATTTTGTCTGCGTTTTAGCTGCATCAGAATCCGCCCTCTATTCCGCAGTGCACCGGCGGCAAGCTGCACATACTTGGAATTATTCTACTTTGGCATTTTAATTATGTACCTATACAATAATTTAAAGCGAAAATCCGTATAAAGAGAAGTATACACGGTGTGGATGTATTTACGTTAACTTGCTAATATTAAAATACAAGAGAATCGAAATCCTTACACCGAAAACCGGAACTGAACCGATATAGTTTTTTTTACCGAACCGAAACAAAAACTGGTACGAAAAAAATAACGGTTCGGGTCCCTGGTTAAAAACGATGATAATAAAATAATAAATAAAGACAGGGGATATTAGTTATAACGGTAGTTAAAAATGGAAATTCACTCAATAGCAGGTTGTGAAGTCGCTAAAAAAACACGACTCCGATTTGAAAAATTTAAAGGCTGATTAAAAACAATTTAAACGGCTAATTTTCGAATATCTTTGGAGAACTAATACATTATAATAATTGATTTAGCTTTTTTATTTATTTATTTTTCAAATAAATAAATAAATAAAGCCTCTCCTCAATTTGATCTAAATATGAGAAGAAGTGAAACATAGAAAAGCCTTGTAAAAAGACGCGAAATCGGACTCCGATTCCAGTCAAAAAGCCACCACGAACGAATCTTCGACTCTGACTCAACCTTAGTCAATACATACATACATTTTTTATAATTTGAATAAACAATTTTACGTACATTACATATATACGTTTGTCATTATATTTAAAAAAAAAACATATTAATAAATTCGCACGCTCATTTTGTTTTTTTGGTGATTTACAATTGGCGTCAAATCTGCACGTTTAACCCATTGACCGCGGGGCAACGTGTCACGTCGGGTCTCGCCAAAAAACAATTAAGAGGCCGCAAATGTCAGGCCATAAGCCGTTTGGCGCCGGCCATCCTCATCACGGTCATCAATCATAAGACAGCGCCACGTCATCATCATTATCGTCATCGTCTTCTCGCCATTCGATTCGATCGCTTATTTTTTAAGCTATTAGCATATTAAAATATTTTGATAACTTGAAAAATACGCATCGATTTAAGTTTTCAAAAAAGGTAAAACATACTTAAAATTCGAACACCAACCGTCCTACGACGAGCTAACTGCGTGATCAATGGTAATAAATAGAGCCCGGATAATCAAGGTGCCGTTTATTGTTCAAATGTTTGTAAATGCATTGTTTAAGGTTTGCCTGTTGTAAATGCATTGTTAAAGTTAAAACTACGACTGTTTCTTCACCATTTATTTATTAAACGGGTAGACCACTTTTCAACCACGAAATTGCTGAAAATACCAGAAAATAAATTTGAAGAATATGGTGAAATTATCAACGATTTACGTTTATTAAGACGTGGCGACGTCTGAAAAATTGAGATAGATATATTGATAGCGTATCGACGGAGATATAAATTAAGTTTATATATTTACAGTGGGATGCTGATTTAAGGGATTTACACCGTCATGAAGAAATTTGAAAAATTTTACAACGCCCTTAATACGGAAAAATTCGACAAACTTAGAGATTTTGCTCAAAAATGCTGTAGGTTTTTTGATCAACCTACATATGTAAACAAACATTTTCAATCGTGAATATCAATAAAAATTCTTTACAATCAAGCATCACAGATGAAAATTTACAAGCATTTTTAAGAATTTCAACTACAATATTTTCACACGAAATTAAAAAACTGTTAAAGATGTAAAACAGTTTCATTCGTCAAATTAAATTATTGTTTTGTATGGAATTTAAAAAACAAGATTTTTATTCCTTTCACGATAATAAATAATGTGTATCTAAAAATAGTATTTTACTTGCGGCCCGCCGCTCATTTTTAATTTCTAATGTGCCCCTTCATCCAAAAAGCTTGCCCAGGCCTGATCTAGACTCTAGAGATAAATGACGCTACGACACACCCTAAAAGAGAGAGATCGAGAGGCGAGTCCCTTGTCTAACAAAAATATGTTTCAAATTCGATTTTGAGATCATTTTAGCAAAAATATTTACTTCGTCATTATAAAAGTATTATACAAATTCGTAAATATCATTAAAAATTCTAATCATAATGTGATCAATATGCATGTGAAGACTTTAAAAGCGGGCGACGAACATGACTAGGATCACCCAATTATGTACATGTACATATGTATGTATGTACATATATAGCGATCAAAACCTTCAAATTGTTGCTAGCTGCATAATTATGTATTTTGAGAGACGCTGAAATGTCTTATGGATTTTATTTATACGAAAATTCAGCTTGGAATTTGCACTGGCGAGTGACCTTTTCAGTAGATAATCTCATCTGCAATTCCGAATAAAATCACAACGAGATACAACTAGGGTTGTCAATTATTTCTCGAAAACAATTGAATATGCCTCAAAAACAATTTAAATACAATCACAATATTCTTCTTTCAAAACTTTCTTCTTATTTCGAAATTTTTTCAATTAAAAAATATATGTACATATTCAATGATGCATTTTTATGCGCTTTTGTTTTTTTTGGGAGGGGGCTGATTTTACGTATCAAAAATATAATATATCCCTTATTTAATGTGAATTCGATTTACTCATTTTGAGTGGTGACCGGATTATTACCCACGATATTCTGACAAAGCCGCGCACGAAAATGCCGCGCCGTCAATTCCAAGTACAACAATGCCGTGCTGACATAGCCGCACATAACTGAAATACGTTTCTATATAGGTATTATATAGGTAAATATGTATATAATATCCATTAATTGTTTTTAAAAAAAACTCATACTTTTCACAAAATAATATTCGTTTTTTGGAAGTTTCCAATTAAATAAATAAATATTGCCAATAAAGCAGTTGCTTTGTTAAATATTTTGAATCCTTAAAATGGTTGCATTCGGTTGCATAAAGTTGAAGATAAAAATTCTTCCGTACCAGTGCTTTTTTCAAATAAACATTTTTCTCCTATCCTACGTTCTATTAAAAAGAAATTCTAAATTATTAAATTAAATTAAATTTGTAGTTTTGATTTACGTGACGTTGTCGGTGCGGCATTGACAGGGTTGTTCTGTCTGGCATTGTTATGCGCGGGTTTGTCGGCGAGGTAATTTCATGTGTGGCTTAGTTATGCGCGAATTTCTCGAGTCACGATTGTTTACAGAAGTATAGTATGTTTTTGAGGTTCGGTGATTACTAGTCAAATGTGAACCGGTCACAGGACAACCGGTCGCTCTAGATCGGTCACACGTGATCACCCGTTACACTAAAACTGGTCACACCTTAAAACTGATCACGAGAAAACTGGTCACACCCTAAAATCGGTCAACCAGTTTTCGGCAATTTGCTATTTTGTGAGATCCTAGTGTGAATAATACTCATGTGGGGAATAATCATAGAAACATTTTAAATGTGTTAGTACATACATACATATACATATGTATGTATGTATACATAAATTTGAAATATTATTTATGCAAAATCTTAATATAAAAAAAGCTTTACTAGTCGATAAACCATTTGACTTGAAATATGTACATATGTACATTTGACTTGAAATATTCTTTTAAGTTAATTAGGAGTGGACGAAACCACTGTCGATGGCTCTAAAGGTATCGAATCATGCTGAAAAGTTTTTATTTTTTAACTCCAATATAGTCGATGACTAGAGTTTTATTACTTTTGATATCCAATCGGGATCCTCGTTGGCAACCCTAGTTATAGGACAATAGTTTCTATCGACATATTACATATGTCCCCGAATACGAAATCAAACTGCTCATTGTTGATATATATATATATATATATATATATATATATATATATATATATATATATATATATATATATATATATATATATATATATATATATATATATATATATATATATATATATGTACATACATATATGTATGTATATTCAGATGGACCTACACATTTATCGAAAATATTTTTATTTTTAAGTACAACAGCTTCTTCTTAGCTATCGCGCTCTATGTTCATATATATGTATGCACATTAAACATGTCCGACGTGCATTTTTATTAACCGTATAGATGGTTCGAACGATATAATTCATTTTAAACGTTATTATCTGTAATATAACGACGAAGATTGGCGCTTTGAAGCACCGATGTTTCGCATCAGTCGCCACCCCATATATAACCGACAGAGACTTGTTTTTTCAGGAGTTCTCAAACGGTACTAATCACTCTGAGAAATACATAAATAATCACTCTGAGAAATACATAAATAATCACCGACGATCTCTTAGAAATGACATTGAGTCGCACGGTCGTAAAAAAAATAGCACGATATTCGAATGCTTATATTATAGTAATTAAAAAATCGGAATTAATTTTATTTATAATTTCATAATTATATATATAAAGAGCGCGATAAAAATAATGAAAACTATTTGCGTGAAATACTAGTACATACATATATGGGAGATTGAAAATGTGCTTTTTTGATAAACCAATTTATAAAATAGACAAAACTTGTATTATATGTTCAACACAAGTCTTAAGAATCTAATCTTAAGATCCGATCGTGTGATTTTTTAAAAAATTAACTAGTTTTTTAATAATATGTAATTTGATTGTAATTAATTTTAATTAAACGAAATTTACATGAATTTTTTATGAAATAGCAAATATAATTACATATAAATATTATAAAACATGCAAACAAAAAAAGTATTTTATATCATGAATATTTGTCACTTTTTGAAAATCTTATAAAAATTATATGCATAGTAAAAAGAAAATATTTTTTGAATATTCAAATAAAAATTGTAAATAAATCTTTACAAAAAAAATACGAATTCATTGAGACTTTTTCAACTTATCGATTCATAATAAATAATTCAAGCGATTCATTTTCGTGATGATTTTTTTC